>NC_080615.1:0-300000 GCF_027887145.1 Ammospiza caudacuta | reverse complement strand
TAGGAAGAACCCTAATACCCGGCTGATTTACCTTCCTAGGGTTACTGTTAGGCTTAGGCCTAGGACTTTTAAAACCAGGAAGCCCTGGGCTCCAGGCACACTGCAGCTGCGAAAGGCATCCCAAGGGGAGCGCAAAAGTGACGCAACTTGGCTGCCACCACTGATATTTCCATGAGACCATCCCGAACCATAGGCTGATTTTCCTTCCTAGGGTTAAGGTTTGAGTTACGCCTAGGGTAAGGGCTCTATTAACCAGAAAGCCCTGAGTTCCAAGAACACAGCAGCTGCGAAGGACTAGCCAAGAAGAGCGCAAAAGTAGCACAACATGCCTGCCTCCACAGCTTTTTCCTTGGGGACATGCCTAATTCCTGGCTGATTTGCCTTTCTCGTCTTAGGGTTGGGGTTCGGCCTAGGGCTAGGATTTTTAAAATCAGGAAGCCCTGAGTTCCAGGCACACTGGAGCTGTGAAAGGCATCCAAAAGGGAGTGCAAAAGTGTCACAACATGGCTGCTTTCACGGCTTTTTCCTTGGCAAGAAGCCTAACACCAGGCTGATTTACCTTCCCAGGGTTACTGTTAGGCTTAGGCCTAGGGCTAGGATTTTTAAAACTAGGAAGCCCTTAGCTCCAGGCACACTGCAGCTGTTCAAGGCATCCCAAGGGGAGTACAAAAGTGCAAAAACATGGCAGCTTTCACAGCTTTTTCCTTGGCACCATCCCTATACCTAGGCTGATTTATCTGCCTAGGGTTAGGGTTAGGGTTCAGCCTAGGGCTTGGATTTCTTTAACCAGGAAGCCCTGAGTTCCAGGCTTACTTCATCTGCCAAAGGCATCCCAAAGGGAGTGCAGAAGTGCCACAACATGGCTGCTTTCACGGCTTTTCCCTTAGGAAGAACCCTAATACCCGGCTGATTTACCTTCCTAGGGTTACTGTTAGGCTTAGGCCTAGGACTTTTAAAACCAGGAAGCCCTGGGCTCCAGGCACACTGCAGCTGCAAAAGGCATCCCAAGGGGAGCGCAAAAGTGACGCAACTTGGCTGCCACCACTGATATTTCCATGAGACCATCCCGAACCATAGGCTGATTTTCCTTCCTAGGGTTAAGGTTTGAGTTACGCCTAGGGTAAGGGTTCTATTAACCAGAAAGCCCTGAGTTCCAAGAACACAGCAGCTGCGAAGGACTAGCCAAGAAGAGCGCAAAAGTAGCACAACATGCCTGCCTCCACAGCTTTTTCCTTGGGGACATGCCTAATTCCTGGCTGATTTGCCTTTCTCGTCTTAGGGTTGGGGTTCGGCCTAGGGCTAGGATTTTTAAAATCAGGAAGCCCTGAGTTCCAGGCACACTGGAGCTGTGAAAGGCATCCAAAAGGGAGTGCAAAAGTGCCACAACATGGCTGCTTTCACGGCTTTTTCCTTGGCAAGAAGCCTAACACCAGGCTGATTTCCCTTCCCAGGGTTACTGTTAGGCTTAGGCCTAGGACTAGGATTTTTGAAACTAGGAAGCCCTGGGCTCCAGGCACACTGCAGCTGTTCAAGGCATCCCAAGGGGAGTACAAAAGTGCAACAACATGGCAGCTTTCACAGCTTTTTCCTTGGCACCATCCCTATACCTAGGCTGATTTATCTGCCTAGGGTTAGGGTTAGGCTTCAGCCTAGGGCTTGGATTTCTTTAACCAGGAAGCCCTGAGTTCCAGGCTTCCTTCATCTGCCAAAGGCATCCCAAAGGGAGTGCAGAAGTGCCACAACATGGCTGCTTTCACGGCTTTTCCCTTAGGAAGAACCCTAATACCCGGCTGATTTACCTTCCTAGGGTTACTGTTAGGCTTAGGCCTAGGACTTTTAAAACCAGGAAGCCCTGGGCTCCAGGCACACTGCAGCTGCGAAAGGCATCCCAAGGGGAGCGCAAAAGTGACGCAACTTGGCTGCCACCACTGATATTTCCATGAGACCATCCCGAACCATAGGCTGATTTTCCTTCCTAGGCTTAAGGTTTGAGTTACGCCTAGGGTAAGGGCTCTATTAACCAGAAAGCCCTGAGTTCCAAGAACACAGCAGCTGCGAAGGACTAGCCAAGAAGAGCGCAAAAGTAGCACAACATGCCTGCCTCCACAGCTTTTTCCTTGGGGACATGCCTAATTCCTGGCTGATTTGCCTTTCTCGTCTTAGGGTTGGGGTTCGGCCTAGGGCTAGGATTTTTAAAATCAGGAAGCCCTGAGTTCCAGGCACACTGGAGCTGTGAAAGGCATCCAAAAGGGAGTGCAAAAGTGTCACAACATGGCTGCTTTCACGGCTTTTTCCTTGGCAAGAAGCCTAACACCAGGCTGATTTACCTTCCCAGGGTTACTGTTAGGCTTAGGCCTAGGGCTAGGATTTTTAAAACTAGGAAGCCCTTAGCTCCAGGCACACTGCAGCTGTTCAAGGCATCCCAAGGGGAGTACAAAAGTGCAAAAACATGGCAGCTTTCACAGCTTTTTCCTTGGCACCATCCCTATACCTAGGCTGATTTATCTGCCTAGGGTTAGGGTTAGGCTTCAGCCTAGGGCTTGGATTTCTTTAACCAGGAAGCCCTGAGTTCCAGGCTTACTTCATCTGCCAAAGGCATCCCAAAGGGAGTGCAGAAGTGCCACAACATGGCTGCTTTCACGGCTTTTCCCTTAGGAAGAACCCTAATACCCGGCTGATTTACCTTCCTAGGGTTACTGTTAGGCTTAGGCCTAGGACTTTTAAAACCAGGAAGCCCTGGGCTCCAGGCACACTGCAGCTGCAAAAGGCATCCCAAGGGGAGCGCAAAAGTGACGCAACTTGGCTGCCACCACTGATATTTCCATGAGACCATCCCGAACCATAGGCTGATTTTCCTTCCTAGGGTTAAGGTTTGAGTTACGCCTAGGGTAAGGGCTCTATTAACCAGAAAGCCCTGAGTTCCAAGAACACAGCAGCTGCGAAGGACTAGCCAAGAAGAGCGCAAAAGTACCACAACATGCCTGCCTCCACAGCTTTTTCCTTGGGGACATGCCTAATTCCTGGCTGATTTGCCTTTCTCGTCTTAGGGTTGGGGTTCGGCCTAGGGCTAGGATTTTTAAAATCAGGAAGCCCTGAGTTCCAGGCACAGTGGAGCTGTGAAAGGCATCCAAAAGGGAGTGCAAAAGTGCCACAACATGGCTGCTTTCACGGCTTTTTCCTTGGCAAGAAGCCTAACACCCGGCTGATTTACCTTCCTAGGGTTACTGTTAGGCTTAGGCCTAGGGCTAGGATTTTTAAAACCAGGAAGCCCTGGGCTCCAGGCACACTGCAGCTGCGAAAGGCATCCCAAGGGGAGCGCAAAAGTGACGCAACTTGGCTGCCACCACTGATATTTCCATGAGACCATCCCGAACCATAGGCTGATTTTCCTTCCTAGGGTTAAGGTTTGAGTTACGCCTAGGGTAAGGGTTCTATTAACCAGAAAGCCCTGAGTTCCAAGAACACAGCAGCTGCGAAGGACTAGCCAAGAAGAGCGCAAAAGTAGCACAACATGCCTGCCTCCACAGCTTTTTCCTTGGGGACATGCCTAATTCCTGGCTGATTTGCCTTTCTCGTCTTAGGGTTGGGGTTCGGCCTAGGGCTAGGATTTTTAAAATCAGGAAGCCCTGAGTTCCAGGCACACTGCAGCTGTGAAAGGCATCCAAAAGGGAGTGGAAAAGTGCCACAACATGGCTGCTTTCACGGCTTTTTCCTTGGCAAGAAGCCTAACACCAGGCTGATTTACCTTCCCAGGGTTACTGTTAGGCTTAGGCCTAGGGCTAGGATTTTTAAAACTAGGAAGCCCTTAGCTCCAGGCACACTGCAGCTGTTCAAGGCATCCCAAGGGGAGTACAAAAGTGCAAAAACATGGCAGCTTTCACAGCTTTTTCCTTGGCACCATCCCTATACCTAGGCTGATTTATCTGCCTAGGGTTAGGGTTAGGGTTCAGCCTAGGGCTTGGATTTCTTTAACCAGGAAGCCCTGAGTTCCAGGCTTACTTCATCTGCCAAAGGCATCCCAAAGGGAGTGCAGAAGTGCCACAACATGGCTGCTTTCACGGCTTTTCCCTTAGGAAGAACCCTAATACCCGGCTGATTTACCTTCCTAGGGTTACTGTTAGGCTTAGGCCTAGGACTTTTAAAACCAGGAAGCCCTGGGCTCCAGGCACACTGCAGCTGCGAAAGGCATCCCAAGGGGAGCGCAAAAGTGACGCAACTTGGCTGCCACCACTGATATTTCCATGAGACCATCCCGAACCATAGGCTGATTTTCCTTCCTAGGGTTAAGGTTTGAGTTACGCCTAGGGTAAGGGCTCTATTAACCAGAAAGCCCTGAGTTCCAAGAACACAGCAGCTGCGAAGGACTAGCCAAGAAGAGCGCAAAAGTAGCACAACATGCCTGCCTCCACAGCTTTTTCCTTGGGGACATGCCTAATTCCTGGCTGATTTGCCTTTCTCGTCTTAGGGTTGGGGTTCGGCCTAGGGCTAGGATTTTTAAAATCAGGAAGCCCTGAGTTCCAGGCACACTGGAGCTGTGAAAGGCATCCAAAAGGGAGTGCAAAAGTGCCACAACATGGCTGCTTTCACGGCTTTTTCCTTGGCAAGAAGCCTAACACCAGGCTGATTTCCCTTCCCAGGGTTACTGTTAGGCTTAGGCCTAGGGCTAGGATTTTTGAAACTAGGAAGCCCTGGGCTCCAGGCACACTGCAGCTGTTCAAGGCATCCCAAGGGGAGTACAAAAGTGCAACAACATGGCAGCTTTCACAGCTTTTTCCTTGGCACCATCCCTATACCTAGGCTGATTTATCTGCCTAGGGTTAGGGTTAGGGTTCAGCCTAGGGCTTGGATTTCTTTAACCAGGAAGCCCTGAGTTCCAGGCTTACTTCATCTGCCAAAGGCATCCCAAAGGGAGTGCAGAAGTGCCACAACATGGCTGCTTTCACGGCTTTTCCCTTAGGAAGAACCCTAATACCCGGCTGATTTACCTTCCTAGGGTTACTGTTAGGCTTAGGCCTAGGACTTTTAAAACCAGGAAGCCCTGGGCTCCAGGCACACTGCAGCTGCGAAAGGCATCTCAAAGGGGAGCGCAAAAGTGACGCAACTTGGCTGCCACCACTGATATTTCCATGAGACCATCCCGAACCATAGGCTGATTTTCCTTCCTAGGGTTAAGGTTTGAGTTACGCCTAGGGTAAGGGCTCTATTAACCAGAAAGCCCTGAGTTCCAAGAACACAGCAGCTGCGAAGGACTAGCCAAGAAGAGCGCAAAAGTAGCACAACATGCCTGCCTCCACAGCTTTTTCCTTGGGGACATGCCTAATTCCTGGCTGATTTGCCTTTCTCGTCTTAGGGTTGGGGTTCGGCCTAGGGCTAGGATTTTTAAAATCAGGAAGCCCTGAGTTCCAGGCACAGTGGAGCTGTGAAAGGCATCCAAAAGGGAGTGCAAAAGTGCCCCAACATGGCTGCTTTCACGGCTTTTTCCTTGGCAAGAAGCCTAACACCCGGCTGATTTACCTTCCTAGGGTTACTGTTAGGCTTAGGCCTAGGGCTAGGATTTTTAAAACCAGGAAGCCCTGGGCTCCAGGCACACTGCAGCTGCGAAAGGCATCCCAAGGGGAGCGCAAAAGTGACGCAACTTGGCTGCCACCACTGATATTTCCATGAGACCATCCCGAACCATAGGCTGATTTTCCTTCCTAGGCTTAAGGTTTGAGTTACGCCTAGGGTAAGGGTTCTATTAACCAGAAAGCCCTGAGTTCCAAGAACACAGCAGCTGCGAAGGACTAGCCAAGAAGAGCGCAAAAGTAGCACAACATGCCTGCCTCCACAGCTTTTTCCTTGGGGACATGCCTAATTCCTGGCTGATTTGCCTTTCTCGTCTTAGGGTTGGGGTTCGGCCTAGGGCTAGGATTTTTAAAATCAGGAAGCCCTGAGTTCCAGGCACACTGGAGCTGTGAAAGGCATCCAAAAGGGAGTGCAAAAGTGCCACAACATGGCTGCTTTCACGGCTTTTTCCTTGGCAAGAAGCCTAACACCAGGCTGATTTACCTTCCCAGGGTTACTGTTAGGCTTAGGCCTAGGGCTAGGATTTTTGAAACTAGGAAGCCCTGGGCTCCAGGCAAACTGCAGCTGTTCAAGGCATCCCAAGGGGAGTACAAAAGTGCAACAACATGGCAGCTTTCACAGCTTTTTCCTTGGCACCATCCCTATACCTAGGCTGATTTATCTGCCTAGGGTTAGGGTTAGGCTTCAGCCTAGGGCTTGGATTTCTTTAACCAGGAAGCCCTGAGTTCCAGGCTTACTTCATCTGCCAAAGGCATCCCAAAGGGAGTGCAGAAGTGCCACAACATGGCTGCTTTCACGGCTTTTCCCTTAGGAAGAACCCTAATACCCGGCTGATTTACCTTCCTAGGGTTACTGTTAGGCTTAGGCCTAGGACTTTTAAAACCAGGAAGCCCTGGGCTCCAGGCACACTGCAGCTGCGAAAGGCATCCCAAGGGGAGCGCAAAAGTGACGCAACTTGGCTGCCACCACTGATATTTCCATGAGACCATCCCGAACCATAGGCTGATTTTCCTTCCTAGGGTTAAGGTTTGAGTTACGCCTAGGGTAAGGGCTCTATTAACCAGAAAGCCCTGAGTTCCAAGAACACAGCAGCTGCGAAGGACTAGCCAAGAAGAGCGCAAAAGTACCACAACATGCCTGCCTCCACAGCTTTTTCCTTGGGGACATGCCTAATTCCTGGCTGATTTGCCTTTCTCGTCTTAGGGTTGGGGTTCGGCCTAGGGCTAGGATTTTTAAAATCAGGAAGCCCTGAGTTCCAGGCACACTGGAGCTGTGAAAGGCATCCAAAAGGGAGTGCAAAAGTGCCCCAACATGGCTGCTTTCACGGCTTTTTCCTTGGCAAGAAGCCTAACACCCGGCTGATTTACCTTCCTAGGGTTACTGTTAGGCTTAGGCCTAGGGCTAGGATTTTTAAAACCAGGAAGCCCTGGGCTCCAGGCACACTGCAGCTGCGAAAGGCATCCCAAGGGGAGCGCAAAAGTGACGCAACTTGGCTGCCACCACTGATATTTCCATGAGATCATCCCGAACCATAGGCTGATTTTCCTTCCTAGGGTTAAGGTTTGAGTTACGCCTAGGGTAAGGGTTCTATTAACCAGAAAGCCCTGAGTTCCAAGAACACAGCAGCTGCGAAGGACTAGCCAAGAAGAGCGCAAAAGTAGCACAACATGCCTGCCTCCACAGCTTTTTCCTTGGGGACATGCCTAATTCCTGGCTGATTTGCCTTTCTCGTCTTAGGGTTGGGGTTCGGCCTAGGGCTAGGATTTTTAAAATCAGGAAGCCCTGAGTTCCAGGCACACTGGAGCTGTGAAAGGCATCCAAAAGGGAGTGCAAAAGTGCCACAACATGGCTGCTTTCACGGCTTTTTCCTTGGCAAGAAGCCTAACACCAGGCTGATTTACCTTCCCAGGGTTACTGTTAGGCTTAGGCCTAGGCCTAGGATTTTTGAAACTAGGAAGCCCTGGGCTCCAGGCACACTGCAGCTGTTCAAGGCATCCCAAGGGGAGTACAAAAGTGCAACAACATGGCAGCTTTCACAGCTTTTTCCTTGGCACCATCCCTATACCTAGGCTGATTTATCTGCCTAGGGTTAGGGTTAGGCTTCAGCCTAGGGCTTGGATTTCTTTAACCAGGAAGCCCTGAGTTCCAGGCTTACTTCATCTGCCAAAGGCATCCCAAAGGGAGTGCAGAAGTGCCACAACATGGCTGCTTTCACGGCTTTTCCCTTAGGAAGAACCCTAATACCCGGCTGATTTACCTTCCTAGGGTTACTGTTAGGCTTAGGCCTAGGACTTTTAAAACCAGGAAGCCCTGGGCTCCAGGCACACTGCAGCTGCAAAAGGCATCCCAAGGGGAGCGCAAAAGTGACGCAACTTGGCTGCCACCACTGATATTTCCATGAGACCATCCCGAACCATAGGCTGATTTTCCTTCCTAGGGTTAAGGTTTGAGTTACGCCTATGGTAAGGGTTCTATTAACCAGAAAGCCCTGAGTTCCAAGAACACAGCAGCTGCGAAGGACTAGCCAAGAAGAGCGCAAAAGTACCACAACATGCCTGCCTCCACAGCTTTTTCCTTGGGGACATGCCTAATTCCTGGCTGATTTGCCTTTCTCGTCTTAGGGTTGGGGTTCGGCCTAGGGCTAGGATTTTTAAAATCAGGAAGCCCTGAGTTCCAGGCACACTGCAGCTGTGAAAGGCATCCAAAAGGGAGTGCAAAAGTGCCACAACATGGCTGCTTTCACGGCTTTTTCCTTGGCAAGAAGCCTAACACCAGGCTGATTTACCTTCCCAGGGTTACTGTTAGGCTTAGGCCTAGGGCTAGGATTTTTGAAACTAGGAAGCCCTTAGCTCCAGGCACACTGCAGCTGTTCAAGGCATCCCAAGGGGAGTACAAAAGTGCAACAACATGGCAGCTTTCACAGCTTTTTCCTTGGCACCATCCCTATACCTAGGCTGATTTATCTGCCTAGGGTTAGGGTTAGGGTTCAGCCTAGGGCTTGGATTTCTTTAACCAGGAAGCCCTGAGTTCCAGGCTTACTTCATCTGCCAAAGGCATCCCAAAGGGAGTGCAGAAGTGCCACAACATGGCTGCTTTCACGGCTTTTCCCTTAGGAAGAACCCTAATACCCGGCTGATTTACCTTCCTAGGGTTACTGTTAGGCTTAGGCCTAGGACTTTTAAAACCAGGAAGCCCTGGGCTCCAGGCACACTGCAGCTGCAAAAGGCATCCCAAGGGGAGCGCAAAAGTGACGCAACTTGGCTGCCACCACTGATATTTCCATGAGACCATCCCGAACCATAGGCTGATTTTCCTTCCTAGGCTTAAGGTTTGAGTTACGCCTAGGGTAAGGGCTCTATTAACCAGAAAGCCCTGAGTTCCAAGAACACAGCAGCTGCGAAGGACTAGCCAAGAAGAGCGCAAAAGTAGCACAACATGCCTGCCTCCACAGCTTTTTCCTTGGGGACATGCCTAATTCCTGGCTGATTTGCCTTTCTCGTCTTAGGGTTGGGGTTCGGCCTAGGGCTAGGATTTTTAAAATCAGGAAGCCCTGAGTTCCAGGCACACTGGAGCTGTGAAAGGCATCCAAAAGGGAGTGCAAAAGTGCCACAACATGGCTGCTTTCACGGCTTTTTCCTTGGCAAGAAGCCTAACACCAGGCTGATTTCCCTTCCCAGGGTTACTGTTAGGCTTAGGCCTAGGACTAGGATTTTTGAAACTAGGAAGCCCTGGGCTCCAGGCACACTGCAGCTGTTCAAGGCATCCCAAGGGGAGTACAAAAGTGCAACAACATGGCAGCTTTCACAGCTTTTTCCTTGGCACCATCCCTATACCTAGGCTGATTTATCTGCCTAGGGTTAGGGTTAGGGTTCAGCCTAGGGCTTGGATTTCTTTAACCAGGAAGCCCTGAGTTCCAGGCTTACTTCATCTGCCAAAGGCATCCCAAAGGGAGTGCAGAAGTGCCACAACATGGCTGCTTTCACGGCTTTTCCCTTAGGAAGAACCCTAATACCCGGCTGATTTACCTTCCTAGGGTTACTGTTAGGCTTAGGCCTAGGACTTTTAAAACCAGGAAGCCCTGGGCTCCAGGCACACTGCAGCTGCGAAAGGCATCCCAAGGGGAGCGCAAAAGTGACGCAACTTGGCTGCCACCACTGATATTTCCATGAGACCATCCCGAACCATAGGCTGATTTTCCTTCCTAGGCTTAAGGTTTGAGTTACGCCTAGGGTAAGGGCTCTATTAACCAGAAAGCCCTGAGTTCCAAGAACACAGCAGCTGCGAAGGACTAGCCAAGAAGAGCGCAAAAGTAGCACAACATGCCTGCCTCCACAGCTTTTTCCTTGGGGACATGCCTAATTCCTGGCTGATTTGCCTTTCTCGTCTTAGGGTTGGGGTTCGGCCTAGGGCTAGGATTTTTAAAATCAGGAAGCCCTGAGTTCCAGGCACACTGGAGCTGTGAAAGGCATCCAAAAGGGAGTGCAAAAGTGTCACAACATGGCTGCTTTCACGGCTTTTTCCTTGGCAAGAAGCCTAACACCAGGCTGATTTACCTTCCCAGGGTTACTGTTAGGCTTAGGCCTAGGGCTAGGATTTTTAAAACTAGGAAGCCCTTAGCTCCAGGCACACTGCAGCTGTTCAAGGCATCCCAAGGGGAGTACAAAAGTGCAACAACATGGCAGCTTTCACAGCTTTTTCCTTGGCACCATCCCTATACCTAGGCTGATTTATCTGCCTAGGGTTAGGGTTAGGCTTCAGCCTAGGGCTTGGATTTCTTTAACCAGGAAGCCCTGAGTTCCAGGCTTCCTTCATCTGCCAAAGGCATCCCAAAGGGAGTGCAGAAGTGCCACAACATGGCTGCTTTCACGGCTTTTCCCTTAGGAAGAACCCTAATACCCGGCTGATTTACCTTCCTAGGGTTACTGTTAGGCTTAGGCCTAGGACTTTTAAAACCAGGAAGCCCTGGGCTCCAGGCACACTGCAGCTGCAAAAGGCATCCCAAGGGGAGCGCAAAAGTGACGCAACTTGGCTGCCACCACTGATATTTCCATGAGACCATCCCGAACCATAGGCTGATTTTCCTTCCTAGGCTTAAGGTTTGAGTTACGCCTAGGGTAAGGGCTCTATTAACCAGAAAGCCCTGAGTTCCAAGAACACAGCAGCTGCGAAGGACTAGCCAAGAAGAGCGCAAAAGTAGCACAACATGCCTGCCTCCACAGCTTTTTCCTTGGGGACATGCCTAATTCCTGGCTGATTTGCCTTTCTCGTCTTAGGGTTGGGGTTCGGCCTAGGGCTAGGATTTTTAAAATCAGGAAGCCCTGAGTTCCAGGCACACTGGAGCTGTGAAAGGCATCCAAAAGGGAGTGCAAAAGTGCCACAACATGGCTGCTTTCACGGCTTTTTCCTTGGCAAGAAGCCTAACACCAGGCTGATTTCCCTTCCCAGGGTTACTGTTAGGCTTAGGCCTAGGACTAGGATTTTTGAAACTAGGAAGCCCTGGGCTCCAGGCACACTGCAGCTGTTCAAGGCATCCCAAGGGGAGTACAAAAGTGCAACAACATGGCAGCTTTCACAGCTTTTTCCTTGGCACCATCCCTATACCTAGGCTGATTTATCTGCCTAGGGTTAGGGTTAGGCTTCAGCCTAGGGCTTGGATTTCTTTAACCAGGAAGCCCTGAGTTCCAGGCTTCCTTCATCTGCCAAAGGCATCCCAAAGGGAGTGCAGAAGTGCCACAACATGGCTGCTTTCACGGCTTTTCCCTTAGGAAGAACCCTAATACCCGGCTGATTTACCTTCCTAGGGTTACTGTTAGGCTTAGGCCTAGGACTTTTAAAACCAGGAAGCCCTGGGCTCCAGGCACACTGCAGCTGCAAAAGGCATCCCAAGGGGAGCGCAAAAGTGACGCAACTTGGCTGCCACCACTGATATTTCCATGAGACCATCCCGAACCATAGGCTGATTTTCCTTCCTAGGCTTAAGGTTTGAGTTACGCCTAGGGTAAGGGCTCTATTAACCAGAAAGCCCTGAGTTCCAAGAACACAGCAGCTGCGAAGGACTAGCCAAGAAGAGTGCAAAAGTAGCACAACATGCCTGCCTCCACAGCTTTTTCCTTGGGGACATGCCTAATTCCTGGCTGATTTGCCTTTCTCGTCTTAGGGTTGGGGTTCGGCCTAGGGCTAGGATTTTTAAAATCAGGAAGCCCTGAGTTCCAGGCACACTGGAGCTGTGAAAGGCATCCAAAAGGGAGTGCAAAAGTGCCACAACATGGCTGCTTTCACGGCTTTTTCCTTGGCAAGAAGCCTAACACCAGGCTGATTTCCCTTCCCAGGGTTACTGTTAGGCTTAGGCCTAGGCCTAGGATTTTTGAAACTAGGAAGCCCTGGGCTCCAGGCACACTGCAGCTGTTCAAGGCATCCCAAGGGGAGTACAAAAGTGCAACAACATGGCAGCTTTCACAGCTTTTTCCTTGGCACCATCCCTATACCTAGGCTGATTTATCTGCCTAGGGTTAGGGTTAGGGTTCAGCCTAGGGCTTGGATTTCTTTAACCAGGAAGCCCTGAGTTCCAGGCTTACTTCATCTGCCAAAGGCATCCCAAAGGGAGTGCAGAAGTGCCACAACATGGCTGCTTTCACGGCTTTTCCCTTAGGAAGAACCCTAATACCCGGCTGATTTACCTTCCTAGGGTTACTGTTAGGCTTAGGCCTAGGACTTTTAAAACCAGGAAGCCCTGGGCTCCAGGCACACTGCAGCTGCGAAAGGCATCCCAAGGGGAGCGCAAAAGTGACGCAACTTGGCTGCCACCACTGATATTTCCATGAGACCATCCCGAACCATAGGCTGATTTTCCTTCCTAGGCTTAAGGTTTGAGTTACGCCTAGGGTAAGGGCTCTATTAACCAGAAAGCCCTGAGTTCCAAGAACACAGCAGCTGCGAAGGACTAGCCAAGAAGAGCGCAAAAGTAGCACAACATGCCTGCCTCCACAGCTTTTTCCTTGGGGACATGCCTAATTCCTGGCTGATTTGCCTTTCTCGTCTTAGGGTTGGGGTTCGGCCTAGGGCTAGGATTTTTAAAATCAGGAAGCCCTGAGTTCCAGGCACACTGGAGCTGTGAAAGGCATCCAAAAGGGAGTGCAAAAGTGTCACAACATGGCTGCTTTCACGGCTTTTTCCTTGGCAAGAAGCCTAACACTAGGCTGATTTACCTTCCCAGGGTTACTGTTAGGCTTAGGCCTAGGGCTAGGATTTTTAAAACTAGGAAGCCCTTAGCTCCAGGCACACTGCAGCTGTTCAAGGCATCCCAAGGGGAGTACAAAAGTGCAAAAACATGGCAGCTTTCACAGCTTTTTCCTTGGCACCATCCCTATACCTAGGCTGATTTATCTGCCTAGGGTTAGGGTTAGGGTTCAGCCTAGGGCTTGGATTTCTTTAACCAGGAAGCCCTGAGTTCCAGGCTTACTTCATCTGCCAAAGGCATCCCAAAGGGAGTGCAGAAGTGCCACAACATGGCTGCTTTCACGGCTTTTCCCTTAGGAAGAACCCTAATACCCGGCTGATTTACCTTCCTAGGGTTACTGTTAGGCTTAGGCCTAGGACTTTTAAAACCAGGAAGCCCTGGGCTCCAGGCACACTGCAGCTGCGAAAGGCATCCCAAGGGGAGCGCAAAAGTGACGCAACTTGGCTGCCACCACTGATATTTCCATGAGACCATCCCGAACCATAGGCTGATTTTCCTTCCTAGGCTTAAGGTTTGAGTTACGCCTAGGGTAAGGGTTCTATTAACCAGAAAGCCCTGAGTTCCAAGAACACAGCAGCTGCGAAGGACTAGCCAAGAAGAGCGCAAAAGTAGCACAACATGCCTGCCTCCACAGCTTTTTCCTTGGGGACATGCCTAATTCCTGGCTGATTTGCCTTTCTCGTCTTAGGGTTGGGGTTCGGCCTAGGGCTAGGATTTTTAAAATCAGGAAGCCCTGAGTTCCAGGCACACTGGAGCTGTGAAAGGCATCCAAAAGGGAGTGCAAAAGTGCCACAACATGGCTGCTTTCACGGCTTTTTCCTTGGCAAGAAGCCTAACACCAGGCTGATTTCCCTTCCCAGGGTTACTGTTAGGCTTAGGCCTAGGACTAGGATTTTTGAAACTAGGAAGCCCTGGGCTCCAGGCACACTGCAGCTGTTCAAGGCATCCCAAGGGGAGTACAAAAGTGCAACAACATGGCAGCTTTCACAGCTTTTTCCTTGGCACCATCCCTATACCTAGGCTGATTTATCTGCCTAGGGTTAGGGTTAGGCTTCAGCCTAGGGCTTGGATTTCTTTAACCAGGAAGCCCTGAGTTCCAGGCTTCCTTCATCTGCCAAAGGCATCCCAAAGGGAGTGCAGAAGTGCCACAACATGGCTGCTTTCACGGCTTTTCCCTTAGGAAGAACCCTAATACCCGGCTGATTTACCTTCCTAGGGTTACTGTTAGGCTTAGGCCTAGGACTTTTAAAACCAGGAAGCCCTGGGCTCCAGGCACACTGCAGCTGCGAAAGGCATCCCAAGGGGAGCGCAAAAGTGACGCAACTTGGCTGCCACCACTGATATTTCCATGAGACCATCCCGAACCATAGGCTGATTTTCCTTCCTAGGCTTAAGGTTTGAGTTACGCCTAGGGTAAGGGCTCTATTAACCAGAAAGCCCTGAGTTCCAAGAACACAGCAGCTGCGAAGGACTAGCCAAGAAGAGTGCAAAAGTAGCACAACATGCCTGCCTCCACAGCTTTTTCCTTGGGGACATGCCTAATTCCTGGCTGATTTGCCTTTCTCGTCTTAGGGTTGGGGTTCGGCCTAGGGCTAGGATTTTTAAAATCAGGAAGCCCTGAGTTCCAGGCACACTGGAGCTGTGAAAGGCATCCAAAAGGGAGTGCAAAAGTGTCACAACATGGCTGCTTTCACGGCTTTTTCCTTGGCAAGAAGCCTAACACCAGGCTGATTTACCTTCCCAGGGTTACTGTTAGGCTTAGGCCTAGGGCTAGGATTTTTAAAACTAGGAAGCCCTTAGCTCCAGGCACACTGCAGCTGTTCAAGGCATCCCAAGGGGAGTACAAAAGTGCAAAAACATGGCAGCTTTCACAGCTTTTTCCTTGGCACCATCCCTATACCTAGGCTGATTTATCTGCCTAGGGTTAGGGTTAGGCTTCAGCCTAGGGCTTGGATTTCTTTAACCAGGAAGCCCTGAGTTCCAGGCTTACTTCATCTGCCAAAGGCATCCCAAAGGGAGTGCAGAAGTGCCACAACATGGCTGCTTTCACGGCTTTTCCCTTAGGAAGAACCCTAATACCCGGCTGATTTACCTTCCTAGGGTTACTGTTAGGCTTAGGCCTAGGACTTTTAAAACCAGGAAGCCCTGGGCTCCAGGCACACTGCAGCTGCAAAAGGCATCCCAAGGGGAGCGCAAAAGTGACGCAACTTGGCTGCCACCACTGATATTTCCATGAGACCATCCCGAACCATAGGCTGATTTTCCTTCCTAGGGTTAAGGTTTGAGTTACGCCTAGGGTAAGGGCTCTATTAACCAGAAAGCCCTGAGTTCCAAGAACACAGCAGCTGCGAAGGACTAGCCAAGAAGAGCGCAAAAGTACCACAACATGCCTGCCTCCACAGCTTTTTCCTTGGGGACATGCCTAATTCCTGGCTGATTTGCCTTTCTCGTCTTAGGGTTGGGGTTCGGCCTAGGGCTAGGATTTTTAAAATCAGGAAGCCCTGAGTTCCAGGCACAGTGGAGCTGTGAAAGGCATCCAAAAGGGAGTGCAAAAGTGCCACAACATGGCTGCTTTCACGGCTTTTTCCTTGGCAAGAAGCCTAACACCCGGCTGATTTACCTTCCTAGGGTTACTGTTAGGCTTAGGCCTAGGGCTAGGATTTTTAAAACCAGGAAGCCCTGGGCTCCAGGCACACTGCAGCTGCGAAAGGCATCCCAAGGGGAGCGCAAAAGTGACGCAACTTGGCTGCCACCACTGATATTTCCATGAGACCATCCCGAACCATAGGCTGATTTTCCTTCCTAGGGTTAAGGTTTGAGTTACGCCTAGGGTAAGGGTTCTATTAACCAGAAAGCCCTGAGTTCCAAGAACACAGCAGCTGCGAAGGACTAGCCAAGAAGAGCGCAAAAGTAGCACAACATGCCTGCCTCCACAGCTTTTTCCTTGGGGACATGCCTAATTCCTGGCTGATTTGCCTTTCTCGTCTTAGGGTTGGGGTTCGGCCTAGGGCTAGGATTTTTAAAATCAGGAAGCCCTGAGTTCCAGGCACACTGCAGCTGTGAAAGGCATCCAAAAGGGAGTGCAAAAGTGCCACAACATGGCTGCTTTCACGGCTTTTTCCTTGGCAAGAAGCCTAACACCAGGCTGATTTACCTTCCCAGGGTTACTGTTAGGCTTAGGCCTAGGGCTAGGATTTTTAAAACTAGGAAGCCCTTAGCTCCAGGCACACTGCAGCTGTTCAAGGCATCCCAAGGGGAGTACAAAAGTGCAAAAACATGGCAGCTTTCACAGCTTTTTCCTTGGCACCATCCCTATACCTAGGCTGATTTATCTGCCTAGGGTTAGGGTTAGGGTTCAGCCTAGGGCTTGGATTTCTTTAACCAGGAAGCCCTGAGTTCCAGGCTTACTTCATCTGCCAAAGGCATCCCAAAGGGAGTGCAGAAGTGCCACAACATGGCTGCTTTCACGGCTTTTCCCTTAGGAAGAACCCTAATACCCGGCTGATTTACCTTCCTAGGGTTACTGTTAGGCTTAGGCCTAGGACTTTTAAAACCAGGAAGCCCTGGGCTCCAGGCACACTGCAGCTGCGAAAGGCATCCCAAGGGGAGCGCAAAAGTGACGCAACTTGGCTGCCACCACTGATATTTCCATGAGACCATCCCGAACCATAGGCTGATTTTCCTTCCTAGGGTTAAGGTTTGAGTTACGCCTAGGGTAAGGGCTCTATTAACCAGAAAGCCCTGAGTTCCAAGAACACAGCAGCTGCGAAGGACTAGCCAAGAAGAGCGCAAAAGTAGCACAACATGCCTGCCTCCACAGCTTTTTCCTTGGGGACATGCCTAATTCCTGGCTGATTTGCCTTTCTCGTCTTAGGGTTGGGGTTCGGCCTAGGGCTAGGATTTTTAAAATCAGGAAGCCCTGAGTTCCAGGCACACTGGAGCTGTGAAAGGCATCCAAAAGGGAGTGCAAAAGTGCCACAACATGGCTGCTTTCACGGCTTTTTCCTTGGCAAGAAGCCTAACACCAGGCTGATTTCCCTTCCCAGGGTTACTGTTAGGCTTAGGCCTAGGGCTAGGATTTTTGAAACTAGGAAGCCCTGGGCTCCAGGCACACTGCAGCTGTTCAAGGCATCCCAAGGGGAGTACAAAAGTGCAACAACATGGCAGCTTTCACAGCTTTTTCCTTGGCACCATCCCTATACCTAGGCTGATTTATCTGCCTAGGGTTAGGGTTAGGGTTCAGCCTAGGGCTTGGATTTCTTTAACCAGGAAGCCCTGAGTTCCAGGCTTACTTCATCTGCCAAAGGCATCCCAAAGGGAGTGCAGAAGTGCCACAACATGGCTGCTTTCACGGCTTTTCCCTTAGGAAGAACCCTAATACCCGGCTGATTTACCTTCCTAGGGTTACTGTTAGGCTTAGGCCTAGGACTTTTAAAACCAGGAAGCCCTGGGCTCCAGGCACACTGCAGCTGCGAAAGGCATCTCAAAGGGGAGCGCAAAAGTGACGCAACTTGGCTGCCACCACTGATATTTCCATGAGACCATCCCGAACCATAGGCTGATTTTCCTTCCTAGGGTTAAGGTTTGAGTTACGCCTAGGGTAAGGGCTCTATTAACCAGAAAGCCCTGAGTTCCAAGAACACAGCAGCTGCGAAGGACTAGCCAAGAAGAGCGCAAAAGTAGCACAACATGCCTGCCTCCACAGCTTTTTCCTTGGGGACATGCCTAATTCCTGGCTGATTTGCCTTTCTCGTCTTAGGGTTGGGGTTCGGCCTAGGGCTAGGATTTTTAAAATCAGGAAGCCCTGAGTTCCAGGCACAGTGGAGCTGTGAAAGGCATCCAAAAGGGAGTGCAAAAGTGCCCCAACATGGCTGCTTTCACGGCTTTTTCCTTGGCAAGAAGCCTAACACCCGGCTGATTTACCTTCCCAGGGTTACTGTTAGGCTTAGGCCTAGGGCTAGGATTTTTAAAACCAGGAAGCCCTGGGCTCCAGGCACACTGCAGCTGCGAAAGGCATCCCAAGGGGAGCGCAAAAGTGACGCAACTTGGCTGCCACCACTGATATTTCCATGAGACCATCCCGAACCATAGGCTGATTTTCCTTCCTAGGCTTAAGGTTTGAGTTACGCCTAGGGTAAGGGTTCTATTAACCAGAAAGCCCTGAGTTCCAAGAACACAGCAGCTGCGAAGGACTAGCCAAGAAGAGCGCAAAAGTAGCACAACATGCCTGCCTCCACAGCTTTTTCCTTGGGGACATGCCTAATTCCTGGCTGATTTGCCTTTCTCGTCTTAGGGTTGGGGTTCGGCCTAGGGCTAGGATTTTTAAAAGCAGGAAGCCCTGAGTTCCAGGCACACTGGAGCTGTGAAAGGCATCCAAAAGGGAGTGCAAAAGTGCCACAACATGGCTGCTTTCACGGCTTTTTCCTTGGCAAGAAGCCTAACACCAGGCTGATTTACCTTCCCAGGGTTACTGTTAGGCTTAGGCCTAGGGCTAGGATTTTTGAAACTAGGAAGCCCTGGGCTCCAGGCAAACTGCAGCTGTTCAAGGCATCCCAAGGGGAGTACAAAAGTGCAACAACATGGCAGCTTTCACAGCTTTTTCCTTGGCACCATCCCTATACCTAGGCTGATTTATCTGCCTAGGGTTAGGGTTAGGCTTCAGCCTAGGGCTTGGATTTCTTTAACCAGGAAGCCCTGAGTTCCAGGCTTACTTCATCTGCCAAAGGCATCCCAAAGGGAGTGCAGAAGTGCCACAACATGGCTGCTTTCACGGCTTTTCCCTTAGGAAGAACCCTAATACCCGGCTGATTTACCTTCCTAGGGTTACTGTTAGGCTTAGGCCTAGGACTTTTAAAACCAGGAAGCCCTGGGCTCCAGGCACACTGCAGCTGCGAAAGGCATCCCAAGGGGAGCGCAAAAGTGACGCAACTTGGCTGCCACCACTGATATTTCCATGAGACCATCCCGAACCATAGGCTGATTTTCCTTCCTAGGGTTAAGGTTTGAGTTACGCCTAGGGTAAGGGCTCTATTAACCAGAAAGCCCTGAGTTCCAAGAACACAGCAGCTGCGAAGGACTAGCCAAGAAGAGCGCAAAAGTAGCACAACATGCCTGCCTCCACAGCTTTTTCCTTGGGGACATGCCTAATTCCTGGCTGATTTGCCTTTCTCGTCTTAGGGTTGGGGTTCGGCCTAGGGCTAGGATTTTTAAAATCAGGAAGCCCTGAGTTCCAGGCACACTGGAGCTGTGAAAGGCATCCAAAAGGGAGTGCAAAAGTGCCCCAACATGGCTGCTTTCACGGCTTTTTCCTTGGCAAGAAGCCTAACACCCGGCTGATTTACCTTCCTAGGGTTACTGTTAGGCTTAGGCCTAGGGCTAGGATTTTTAAAACCAGGAAGCCCTGGGCTCCAGGCACACTGCAGCTGCAAAAGGCATCCCAAGGGGAGCGCAAAAGTGACGCAACTTGGCTGCCACCACTGATATTTCCATGAGATCATCCCGAACCATAGGCTGATTTTCCTTCCTAGGGTTAAGGTTTGAGTTACGCCTAGGGTAAGGGTTCTATTAACCAGAAAGCCCTGAGTTCCAAGAACACAGCAGCTGCGAAGGACTAGCCAAGAAGAGCGCAAAAGTAGCACAACATGCCTGCCTCCACAGCTTTTTCCTTGGGGACATGCCTAATTCCTGGCTGATTTGCCTTTCTCGTCTTAGGGTTGGGGTTCGGCCTAGGGCTAGGATTTTTAAAATCAGGAAGCCCTGAGTTCCAGGCACACTGGAGCTGTGAAAGGCATCCAAAAGGGAGTGCAAAAGTGCCACAACATGGCTGCTTTCACGGCTTTTTCCTTGGCAAGAAGCCTAACACCAGGCTGATTTACCTTCCCAGGGTTACTGTTAGGCTTAGGCCTAGGCCTAGGATTTTTGAAACTAGGAAGCCCTGGGCTCCAGGCACACTGCAGCTGTTCAAGGCATCCCAAGGGGAGTACAAAAGTGCAACAACATGGCAGCTTTCACAGCTTTTTCCTTGGCACCATCCCTATACCTAGGCTGATTTATCTGCCTAGGGTTAGGGTTAGGCTTCAGCCTAGGGCTTGGATTTCTTTAACCAGGAAGCCCTGAGTTCCAGGCTTACTTCATCTGCCAAAGGCATCCCAAAGGGAGTGCAGAAGTGCCACAACATGGCTGCTTTCACGGCTTTTCCCTTAGGAAGAACCCTAATACCCGGCTGATTTACCTTCCTAGGGTTACTGTTAGGCTTAGGCCTAGGACTTTTAAAACCAGGAAGCCCTGGGCTCCAGGCACACTGCAGCTGCAAAAGGCATCCCAAGGGGAGCGCAAAAGTGACGCAACTTGGCTGCCACCACTGATATTTCCATGAGACCATCCCGAACCATAGGCTGATTTTCCTTCCTAGGGTTAAGGTTTGAGTTACGCCTATGGTAAGGGTTCTATTAACCAGAAAGCCCTGAGTTCCAAGAACACAGCAGCTGCGAAGGACTAGCCAAGAAGAGTGCAAAAGTACCACAACATGCCTGCCTCCACAGCTTTTTCCTTGGGGACATGCCTAATTCCTGGCTGATTTGCCTTTCTCGTCTTAGGGTTGGGGTTCGGCCTAGGGCTAGGATTTTTAAAATCAGGAAGCCCTGAGTTCCAGGCACACTGGAGCTGTGAAAGGCATCCAAAAGGGAGTGCAAAAGTGCCACAACATGGCTGCTTTCACGGCTTTTTCCTTGGCAAGAAGCCTAACACCAGGCTGATTTACCTTCCCAGGGTTACTGTTAGGCTTAGGCCTAGGGCTAGGATTTTTGAAACTAGGAAGCCCTTAGCTCCAGGCACACTGCAGCTGTTCAAGGCATCCCAAGGGGAGTACAAAAGTGCAACAACATGGCAGCTTTCACAGCTTTTTCCTTGGCACCATCCCTATACCTAGGCTGATTTATCTGCCTAGGGTTAGGGTTAGGGTTCAGCCTAGGGCTTGGATTTCTTTAACCAGGAAGCCCTGAGTTCCAGGCTTACTTCATCTGCCAAAGGCATCCCAAAGGGAGTGCAGAAGTGCCACAACATGGCTGCTTTCACGGCTTTTCCCTTAGGAAGAACCCTAATACCCGGCTGATTTACCTTCCTAGGGTTACTGTTAGGCTTAGGCCTAGGACTTTTAAAACCAGGAAGCCCTGGGCTCCAGGCACACTGCAGCTGCAAAAGGCATCCCAAGGGGAGCGCAAAAGTGACGCAACTTGGCTGCCACCACTGATATTTCCATGAGACCATCCCGAACCATAGGCTGATTTTCCTTCCTAGGCTTAAGGTTTGAGTTACGCCTAGGGTAAGGGCTCTATTAACCAGAAAGCCCTGAGTTCCAAGAACACAGCAGCTGCGAAGGACTACCCAAGAAGAGCGCAAAAGTAGCACAACATGCCTGCCTCCACAGCTTTTTCCTTGGGGACATGCCTAATTCCTGGCTGATTTGCCTTTCTCGTCTTAGGGTTGGGGTTCGGCCTAGGGCTAGGATTTTTAAAATCAGGAAGCCCTGAGTTCCAGGCACACTGGAGCTGTGAAAGGCATCCAAAAGGGAGTGCAAAAGTGCCACAACATGGCTGCTTTCACGGCTTTTTCCTTGGCAAGAAGCCTAACACCAGGCTGATTTCCCTTCCCAGGGTTACTGTTAGGCTTAGGCCTAGGGCTAGGATTTTTGAAACTAGGAAGCCCTGGGCTCCAGGCACACTGCAGCTGTTCAAGGCATCCCAAGGGGAGTACAAAAGTGCAACAACATGGCAGCTTTCACAGCTTTTTCCTTGGCACCATCCCTATACCTAGGCTGATTTATCTGCCTAGGGTTAGGGTTAGGGTTCAGCCTAGGGCTTGGATTTCTTTAACCAGGAAGCCCTGAGTTCCAGGCTTACTTCATCTGCCAAAGGCATCCCAAAGGGAGTGCAGAAGTGCCACAACATGGCTGCTTTCACGGCTTTTCCCTTAGGAAGAACCCTAATACCCGGCTGATTTACCTTCCTAGGGTTACTGTTAGGCTTAGGCCTAGGACTTTTAAAACCAGGAAGCCCTGGGCTCCAGGCACACTGCAGCTGCGAAAGGCATCCCAAGGGGAGCGCAAAAGTGACGCAACTTGGCTGCCACCACTGATATTTCCATGAGACCATCCCGAACCATAGGCTGATTTTCCTTCCTAGGCTTAAGGTTTGAGTTACGCCTAGGGTAAGGGCTCTATTAACCAGAAAGCCCTGAGTTCCAAGAACACAGCAGCTGCGAAGGACTAGCCAAGAAGAGCGCAAAAGTAGCACAACATGCCTGCCTCCACAGCTTTTTCCTTGGGGACATGCCTAATTCCTGGCTGATTTGCCTTTCTCGTCTTAGGGTTGGGGTTCGGCCTAGGGCTAGGATTTTTAAAATCAGGAAGCCCTGAGTTCCAGGCACACTGGAGCTGTGAAAGGCATCCAAAAGGGAGTGCAAAAGTGTCACAACATGGCTGCTTTCACGGCTTTTTCCTTGGCAAGAAGCCTAACACCAGGCTGATTTACCTTCCCAGGGTTACTGTTAGGCTTAGGCCTAGGGCTAGGATTTTTAAAACTAGGAAGCCCTTAGCTCCAGGCACACTGCAGCTGTTCAAGGCATCCCAAGGGGAGTACAAAAGTGCAACAACATGGCAGCTTTCACAGCTTTTTCCTTGGCACCATCCCTATACCTAGGCTGATTTATCTGCCTAGGGTTAGGGTTAGGCTTCAGCCTAGGGCTTGGATTTCTTTAACCAGGAAGCCCTGAGTTCCAGGCTTACTTCATCTGCCAAAGGCATCCCAAAGGGAGTGCAGAAGTGCCACAACATGGCTGCTTTCACGGCTTTTCCCTTAGGAAGAACCCTAATACCCGGCTGATTTACCTTCCTAGGGTTACTGTTAGGCTTAGGCCTAGGACTTTTAAAACCAGGAAGCCCTGGGCTCCAGGCACACTGCAGCTGCAAAAGGCATCCCAAGGGGAGCGCAAAAGTGACGCAACTTGGCTGCCACCACTGATATTTCCATGAGACCATCCCGAACCATAGGCTGATTTTCCTTCCTAGGCTTAAGGTTTGAGTTACGCCTAGGGTAAGGGCTCTATTAACCAGAAAGCCCTGAGTTCCAAGAACACAGCAGCTGCGAAGGACTAGCCAAGAAGAGCGCAAAAGTAGCACAACATGCCTGCCTCCACAGCTTTTTCCTTGGGGACATGCCTAATTCCTGGCTGATTTGCCTTTCTCGTCTTAGGGTTGGGGTTCGGCCTAGGGCTAGGATTTTTAAAATCAGGAAGCCCTGAGTTCCAGGCACACTGGAGCTGTGAAAGGCATCCAAAAGGGAGTGCAAAAGTGCCACAACATGGCTGCTTTCACGGCTTTTTCCTTGGCAAGAAGCCTAACACCAGGCTGATTTCCCTTCCCAGGGTTACTGTTAGGCTTAGGCCTAGGACTAGGATTTTTGAAACTAGGAAGCCCTGGGCTCCAGGCACACTGCAGCTGTTCAAGGCATCCCAAGGGGAGTACAAAAGTGCAACAACATGGCAGCTTTCACAGCTTTTTCCTTGGCACCATCCCTATACCTAGGCTGATTTATCTGCCTAGGGTTAGGGTTAGGCTTCAGCCTAGGGCTTGGATTTCTTTAACCAGGAAGCCCTGAGTTCCAGGCTTCCTTCATCTGCCAAAGGCATCCCAAAGGGAGTGCAGAAGTGCCACAACATGGCTGCTTTCACGGCTTTTCCCTTAGGAAGAACCCTAATACCCGGCTGATTTACCTTCCTAGGGTTACTGTTAGGCTTAGGCCTAGGACTTTTAAAACCAGGAAGCCCTGGGCTCCAGGCACACTGCAGCTGCGAAAGGCATCCCAAGGGGAGCGCAAAAGTGACGCAACTTGGCTGCCACCACTGATATTTCCATGAGACCATCCCGAACCATAGGCTGATTTTCCTTCCTAGGGTTAAGGTTTGAGTTACGCCTAGGGTAAGGGCTCTATTAACCAGAAAGCCCTGAGTTCCAAGAACACAGCAGCTGCGAAGGACTAGCCAAGAAGAGCGCAAAAGTAGCACAACATGCCTGCCTCCACAGCTTTTTCCTTGGGGACATGCCTAATTCCTGGCTGATTTGCCTTTCTCGTCTTAGGGTTGGGGTTCGGCCTAGGGCTAGGATTTTTAAAATCAGGAAGCCCTGAGTTCCAGGCACAGTGGAGCTGTGAAAGGCATCCAAAAGGGAGTGCAAAAGTGCCACAACATGGCTGCTTTCACGGCTTTTTCCTTGGCAAGAAGCCTAACACCCGGCTGATTTACCTTCCTAGGGTTACTGTTAGGCTTAGGCCTAGGGCTAGGATTTTTAAAACCAGGAAGCCCTGGGCTCCAGGCACACTGCAGCTGCGAAAGGCATCCCAAGGGGAGTGCAAAAGTGACGCAACTTGGCTGCCACCACTGATATTTCCATGAGACCATCCCGAACCATAGGCTGATTTTCCTTCCTAGGGTTAAGGTTTGAGTTACGCCTAGGGTAAGGGTTCTATTAACCAGAAAGCCCTGAGTTCCAAGAACACAGCAGCTGCGAAGGACTAGCCAAGAAGAGCGCAAAAGTAGCACAACATGCCTGCCTCCACAGCTTTTTCCTTGGGGACATGCCTAATTCCTGGCTGATTTGCCTTTCTCGTCTTAGGGTTGGGGTTCGGCCTAGGGCTAGGATTTTTAAAATCAGGAAGCCCTGAGTTCCAGGCACACTGCAGCTGTGAAAGGCATCCAAAAGGGAGTGCAAAAGTGCCACAACATGGCTGCTTTCACGGCTTTTTCCTTGGCAAGAAGCCTAACACCAGGCTGATTTACCTTCCCAGGGTTACTGTTAGGCTTAGGCCTAGGGCTAGGATTTTTAAAACTAGGAAGCCCTTAGCTCCAGGCACACTGCAGCTGTTCAAGGCATCCCAAGGGGAGTACAAAAGTGCAAAAACATGGCAGCTTTCACAGCTTTTTCCTTGGCACCATCCCTATACCTAGGCTGATTTATCTGCCTAGGGTTAGGGTTAGGGTTCAGCCTAGGGCTTGGATTTCTTTAACCAGGAAGCCCTGAGTTCCAGGCTTACTTCATCTGCCAAAGGCATCCCAAAGGGAGTGCAGAAGTGCCACAACATGGCTGCTTTCACGGCTTTTCCCTTAGGAAGAACCCTAATACCCGGCTGATTTACCTTCCTAGGGTTACTGTTAGGCTTAGGCCTAGGACTTTTAAAACCAGGAAGCCCTGGGCTCCAGGCACACTGCAGCTGCGAAAGGCATCCCAAGGGGAGCGCAAAAGTGACGCAACTTGGCTGCCACCACTGATATTTCCATGAGACCATCCCGAACCATAGGCTGATTTTCCTTCCTAGGGTTAAGGTTTGAGTTACGCCTAGGGTAAGGGCTCTATTAACCAGAAAGCCCTGAGTTCCAAGAACACAGCAGCTGCGAAGGACTAGCCAAGAAGAGCGCAAAAGTAGCACAACATGCCTGCCTCCACAGCTTTTTCCTTGGGGACATGCCTAATTCCTGGCTGATTTGCCTTTCTCGTCTTAGGGTTGGGGTTCGGCCTAGGGCTAGGATTTTTAAAATCAGGAAGCCCTGAGTTCCAGGCACACTGGAGCTGTGAAAGGCATCCAAAAGGGAGTGCAAAAGTGCCACAACATGGCTGCTTTCACGGCTTTTTCCTTGGCAAGAAGCCTAACACCAGGCTGATTTCCCTTCCCAGGGTTACTGTTAGGCTTAGGCCTAGGGCTAGGATTTTTGAAACTAGGAAGCCCTGGGCTCCAGCCACACTGCAGCTGTTCAAGGCATCCCAAGGGGAGTACAAAAGTGCAACAACATGGCAGCTTTCACAGCTTTTTCCTTGGCACCATCCCTATACCTAGGCTGATTTATCTGCCTAGGGTTAGGGTTAGGGTTCAGCCTAGGGCTTGGATTTCTTTAACCAGGAAGCCCTGAGTTCCAGGCTTACTTCATCTGCCAAAGGCATCCCAAAGGGAGTGCAGAAGTGCCACAACATGGCTGCTTTCACGGCTTTTCCCTTAGGAAGAACCCTAATACCCGGCTGATTTACCTTCCTAGGGTTACTGTTAGGCTTAGGCCTAGGACTTTTAAAACCAGGAAGCCCTGGGCTCCAGGCACACTGCAGCTGCGAAAGGCATCCCAAGGGGAGCGCAAAAGTGACGCAACTTGGCTGCCACCACTGATATTTCCATGAGACCATCCCGAACCATAGGCTGATTTTCCTTCCTAGGCTTAAGGTTTGAGTTACGCCTAGGGTAAGGGCTCTATTAACCAGAAAGCCCTGAGTTCCAAGAACACAGCAGCTGCGAAGGACTAGCCAAGAAGAGCGCAAAAGTACCACAACATGCCTGCCTCCACAGCTTTTTCCTTGGGGACATGCCTAATTCCTGGCTGATTTGCCTTTCTCGTCTTAGGGTTGGGGTTCGGCCTAGGGCTAGGATTTTTAAAATCAGGAAGCCCTGAGTTCCAGGCACACTGGAGCTGTGAAAGGCATCCAAAAGGGAGTGCAAAAGTGTCACAACATGGCTGCTTTCACGGCTTTTTCCTTGGCAAGAAGCCTAACACCAGGCTGATTTACCTTCCCAGGGTTACTGTTAGGCTTAGGCCTAGGGCTAGGATTTTTAAAACTAGGAAGCCCTTAGCTCCAGGCACACTGCAGCTGTTCAAGGCATCCCAAGGGGAGTACAAAAGTGCAACAACATGGCAGCTTTCACAGCTTTTTCCTTGGCACCATCCCTATACCTAGGCTGATTTATCTGCCTAGGGTTAGGGTTAGGGTTCAGCCTAGGGCTTGGATTTCTTTAACCAGGAAGCCCTGAGTTCCAGGCTTACTTCATCTGCCAAAGGCATCCCAAAGGGAGTGCAGAAGTGCCACAACATGGCTGCTTTCACGGCTTTTCCCTTAGGAAGAACCCTAATACCCGGCTGATTTACCTTCCTAGGGTTACTGTTCGGCTTAGGCCTAGGACTTTTAAAACCAGGAAGCCCTGGGCTCCAGGCACACTGCAGCTGCGAAAGGCATCTCAAAGGGGAGCGCAAAAGTGACGCAACTTGGCTGCCACCACTGATATTTCCATGAGACCATCCCGAACCATAGGCTGATTTTCCTTCCTAGGGTTAAGGTTTGAGTTACGCCTAGGGTAAGGGCTCTATTAACCAGAAAGCCCTGAGTTCCAAGAACACAGCAGCTGCGAAGGACTAGCCAAGAAGAGCGCAAAAGTAGCACAACATGCCTGCCTCCACAGCTTTTTCCTTGGGGACATGCCTAATTCCTGGCTGATTTGCCTTTCTCGTCTTAGGGTTGGGGTTCGGCCTAGGGCTAGGATTTTTAAAATCAGGAAGCCCTGAGTTCCAGGCACAGTGGAGCTGTGAAAGGCATCCAAAAGGGAGTGCAAAAGTGCCCCAACATGGCTGCTTTCACGGCTTTTTCCTTGGCAAGAAGCCTAACACCCGGCTGATTTACCTTCCTAGGGTTACTGTTAGGCTTAGGCCTAGGGCTAGGATTTTTAAAACCAGGAAGCCCTGGGCTCCAGGCACACTGCAGCTGCGAAAGGCATCCCAAGGGGAGCGCAAAAGTGACGCAACTTGGCTGCCACCACTGATATTTCCATGAGACCATCCCGAACCATAGGCTGATTTTCCTTCCTAGGGTTAAGGTTTGAGTTACGCCTAGGGTAAGGGTTCTATTAACCAGAAAGCCCTGAGTTCCAAGAACACAGCAGCTGCGAAGGACTAGCCAAGAAGAGCGCAAAAGTAGCACAACATGCCTGCCTCCACAGCTTTTTCCTTGGGGACATGCCTAATTCCTGGCTGATTTGCCTTTCTCGTCTTAGGGTTGGGGTTCGGCCTAGGGCTAGGATTTTTAAAATCAGGAAGCCCTGAGTTCCAGGCACACTGGAGCTGTGAAAGGCATCCAAAAGGGAGTGCAAAAGTGCCACAACATGGCTGCTTTCACGGCTTTTTCCTTGGCAAGAAGCCTAACACCAGGCTGATTTACCTTCCCAGGGTTACTGTTAGGCTTAGGCCTAGGGCTAGGATTTTTGAAACTAGGAAGCCCTGGGCTCCAGGCAAACTGCAGCTGTTCAAGGCATCCCAAGGGGAGTACAAAAGTGCAACAACATGGCAGCTTTCACAGCTTTTTCCTTGGCACCATCCCTATACCTAGGCTGATTTATCTGCCTAGGGTTAGGGTTAGGCTTCAGCCTAGGGCTTGGATTTCTTTAACCAGGAAGCCCTGAGTTCCAGGCTTACTTCATCTGCCAAAGGCATCCCAAAGGGAGTGCAGAAGTGCCACAACATGGCTGCTTTCACGGCTTTTCCCTTAGGAAGAACCCTAATACCCGGCTGATTTACCTTCCTAGCGTTACTGTTAGGCTTAGGCCTAGGACTTTTAAAACCAGGAAGCCCTGGGCTCCAGGCACACTGCAGCTGCGAAAGGCATCCCAAGGGGAGCGCAAAAGTGACGCAACTTGGCTGCCACCACTGATATTTCCATGAGACCATCCCGAACCATAGGCTGATTTTCCTTCCTAGGGTTAAGGTTTGAGTTACGCCTAGGGTAAGGGCTCTATTAACCAGAAAGCCCTGAGTTCCAAGAACACAGCAGCTGCGAAGGACTAGCCAAGAAGAGCGCAAAAGTAGCACAACATGCCTGCCTCCACAGCTTTTTCCTTGGGGACATGCCTAATTCCTGGCTGATTTGCCTTTCTCGTCTTAGGGTTGGGGTTCGGCCTAGGGCTAGGATTTTTAAAATCAGGAAGCCCTGAGTTCCAGGCACACTGGAGCTGTGAAAGGCATCCAAAAGGGAGTGCAAAAGTGCCCCAACATGGCTGCTTTCACGGCTTTTTCCTTGGCAAGAAGCCTAACACCCGGCTGATTTACCTTCCTAGGGTTACTGTTAGGCTTAGGCCTAGGGCTAGGATTTTTAAAACCAGGAAGCCCTGGGCTCCAGGCACACTGCAGCTGCGAAAGGCATCCCAAGGGGAGCGCAAAAGTGACGCAACTTGGCTGCCACCACTGATATTTCCATGAGATCATCCCGAACCATAGGCTGATTTTCCTTCCTAGGGTTAAGGTTTGAGTTACGCCTAGGGTAAGGGTTCTATTAACCAGAAAGCCCTGAGTTCCAAGAACACAGCAGCTGCGAAGGACTAGCCAAGAAGAGCGCAAAAGTAGCACAACATGCCTGCCTCCACAGCTTTTTCCTTGGGGACATGCCTAATTCCTGGCTGATTTGCCTTTCTCGTCTTAGGGTTGGGGTTCGGCCTAGGGCTAGGATTTTTAAAATCAGGAAGCCCTGAGTTCCAGGCACACTGGAGCTGTGAAAGGCATCCAAAAGGGAGTGCAAAAGTGCCACAACATGGCTGCTTTCACGGCTTTTTCCTTGGCAAGAAGCCTAACACCAGGCTGATTTACCTTCCCAGGGTTACTGTTAGGCTTAGGCCTAGGGCTAGGATTTTTAAAACTAGGAAGCCCTTAGCTCCAGGCACACTGCAGCTGTTCAAGGCATCCCAAGGGGAGTACAAAAGTGCAACAACATGGCAGCTTTCACAGCTTTTTCCTTGGCACCATCCCTATACCTAGGCTGATTTATCTGCCTAGGGTTAGGGTTAGGGTTCAGCCTAGGGCTTGGATTTCTTTAGCCAGGAAGCCCTGAGTTCCAGGCTTACTTCATCTGCCAAAGGCATCCCAAAGGGAGTGCAGAAGTGCCACAACATGGCTGCTTTCACGGCTTTTCCCTTAGGAAGAACCCTAATACCCGGCTGATTTACCTTCCTAGGGTTACTGTTAGGCTTAGGCCTAGGACTTTTAAAACCAGGAAGCCCTGGGCTCCAGGCACACTGCAGCTGCAAAAGGCATCCCAAGGGGAGCGCAAAAGTGACGCAACTTGGCTGCCACCACTGATATTTCCATGAGACCATCCCGAACCATAGGCTGATTTTCCTTCCTAGGGTTAAGGTTTGAGTTACGCCTAGGGTAAGGGTTCTATTAACCAGAAAGCCCTGAGTTCCAAGAACACAGCAGCTGCGAAGGACTAGCCAAGAAGAGCGCAAAAGTACCACAACATGCCTGCCTCCACAGCTTTTTCCTTGGGGACATGCCTAATTCCTGGCTGATTTGCCTTTCTCGTCTTAGGGTTGGGGTTCGGCCTAGGGCTAGGATTTTTAAAATCAGGAAGCCCTGAGTTCCAGGCACACTGGAGCTGTGAAAGGCATCCAAAAGGGAGTGCAAAAGTGCCACAACATGGCTGCTTTCACGGCTTTTTCCTTGGCAAGAAGCCTAACACCAGGCTGATTTACCTTCCCAGGGTTACTGTTAGGCTTAGGCCTAGGCCTAGGATTTTTGAAACTAGGAAGCCCTGGGCTCCAGGCACACTGCAGCTGTTCAAGGCATCCCAAGGGGAGTACAAAAGTGCAACAACATGGCAGCTTTCACAGCTTTTTCCTTGGCACCATCCCTATACCTAGGCTGATTTATCTGCCTAGGGTTAGGGTTAGGGTTCAGCCTAGGGCTTGGATTTCTTTAACCAGGAAGCCCTGAGTTCCAGGCTTACTTCATCTGCCAAAGGCATCCCAAAGGGAGTGCAGAAGTGCCACAACATGGCTGCTTTCACGGCTTTTCCCTTAGGAAGAACCCTAATACCCGGCTGATTTACCTTCCTAGGGTTACTGTTAGGCTTAGGCCTAGGACTTTTAAAACCAGGAAGCCCTGGGCTCCAGGCACACTGCAGCTGCGAAAGGCATCCCAAGGGGAGCGCAAAAGTGACGCAACTTGGCTGCCACCACTGATATTTCCATGAGACCATCCCGAACCATAGGCTGATTTTCCTTCCTAGGGTTAAGGTTTGAGTTACGCCTAGGGTAAGGGCTCTATTAACCAGAAAGCCCTGAGTTCCAAGAACACAGCAGCTGCGAAGGACTAGCCAAGAAGAGCGCAAAAGTAGCACAACATGCCTGCCTCCACAGCTTTTTCCTTGGGGACATGCCTAATTCCTGGCTGATTTGCCTTTCTCGTCTTAGGGTTGGGGTTCGGCCTAGGGCTAGGATTTTTAAAATCAGGAAGCCCTGAGTTCCAGGCACACTGGAGCTGTGAAAGGCATCCAAAAGGGAGTGCAAAAGTGTCACAACATGGCTGCTTTCACGGCTTTTTCCTTGGCAAGAAGCCTAACACCAGGCTGATTTACCTTCCCAGGGTTACTGTTAGGCTTAGGCCTAGGGCTAGGATTTTTAAAACTAGGAAGCCCTTAGCTCCAGGCACACTGCAGCTGTTCAAGGCATCCCAAGGGGAGTACAAAAGTGCAACAACATGGCAGCTTTCACAGCTTTTTCCTTGGCACCATCCCTATACCTAGGCTGATTTATCTGCCTAGGGTTAGGGTTAGGGTTCAGCCTAGGGCTTGGATTTCTTTAACCAGGAAGCCCTGAGTTCCAGGCTTACTTCATCTGCCAAAGGCATCCCAAAGGGAGTGCAGAAGTGCCACAACATGGCTGCTTTCACGGCTTTTCCCTTAGGAAGAACCCTAATACCCGGCTGATTTACCTTCCTAGGGTTACTGTTCGGCTTAGGCCTAGGACTTTTAAAACCAGGAAGCCCTGGGCTCCAGGCACACTGCAGCTGCGAAAGGCATCCCAAGGGGAGCGCAAAAGTGACGCAACTTGGCTGCCACCACTGATATTTCCATGAGACCATCCCGAACCATAGGCTGATTTTCCTTCCTAGGGTTAAGGTTTGAGTTACGCCTAGGGTAAGGGCTCTATTAACCAGAAAGCCCTGAGTTCCAAGAACACAGCAGCTGCGAAGGACTACCCAAGAAGAGCGCAAAAGTACCACAACATGCCTGCCTCCACAGCTTTTTCCTTGGGGACATGCCTAATTCCTGGCTGATTTGCCTTTCTCGTCTTAGGGTTGGGGTTCGGCCTAGGGCTAGGATTTTTAAAATCAGGAAGCCCTGAGTTCCAGGCACACTGGAGCTGTGAAAGGCATCCAAAAGGGAGTGCAAAAGTGCCCCAACATGGCTGCTTTCACGGCTTTTTCCTTGGCAAGAAGCCTAACACCCGGCTGATTTACCTTCCTAGGGTTACTGTTAGGCTTAGGCCTAGGGCTAGGATTTTTAAAACCAGGAAGCCCTGGGCTCCAGGCACACTGCAGCTGCGAAAGGCATCCCAAGGGGAGCGCAAAAGTGACGCAACTTGGCTGCCACCACTGATATTTCCATGAGATCATCCCGAACCATAGGCTGATTTTCCTTCCTAGGGTTAAGGTTTGAGTTACGCCTAGTGTAAGGGTTCTATTAACCAGAAAGCCCTGAGTTCCAAGAACACAGCAGCTGCGAAGGACTACCCAAGAAGAGCGCAAAAGTAGCACAACATGCCTGCCTCCACAGCTTTTTCCTTGGGGACATGCCTAATTCCTGGCTGATTTGCCTTTCTCGTCTTAGGGTTGGGGTTCGGCCTAGGGCTAGGATTTTTAAAATCAGGAAGCCCTGAGTTCCAGGCACAGTGGAGCTGTGAAAGGCATCCAAAAGGGAGTGCAAAAGTGCCACAACATGGCTGCTTTCACGGCTTTTTCCTTGGCAAGAAGCCTAACACCAGGCTGATTTACCTTCCCAGGGTTACTGTTAGGCTTAGGCCTAGGGCTAGGATTTTTAAAACTAGGAAGCCCTGGGCTCCAGGCACATTGCAGCTGTTCAAGGCATCCCAAGGGGAGTACAAAAGTGCAACAACATGGCAGCTTTCACAGCTTTTTCCTTGGCACCATCCCTATACCTAGGCTGATTTATCTGCCTAGGGTTAGGGTTAGCGTTCAGCCTAGGGCTTGGATTTCTTTAACCAGGAAGCCCTGAGTTCCAGGCTTACTTCATCTGCCAAAGGCATCCCAAAGGGAGTGCAGAAGTGCCACAACATGGCTGCTTTCACGGCTTTTCCCTTAGGAAGAACCCTAATACCCGGCTGATTTACCTTCCTAGGGTTACTGTTAGGCTTAGGCCTAGGACTTTTAAAACCAGGAAGCCCTGGGCTCCAGGCACACTGCAGCTGCAAAAGGCATCCCAAGGGGAGCGCAAAAGTGACGCAACTTGGCTGCCACCACTGATATTTCCATGAGACCATCCCGAACCATAGGCTGATTTTCCTTCCTAGGGTTAAGGTTTGAGTTACGCCTAGGGTAAGGGTTCTATTAACCAGAAAGCCCTGAGTTCCAAGAACACAGCAGCTGCGAAGGACTAGCCAAGAAGAGCGCAAAAGTACCACAACATGCCTGCCTCCACAGCTTTTTCCTTGGGGACATGCCTAATTCCTGGCTGATTTGCCTTTCTCGTCTTAGGGTTGGGGTTCGGCCTAGGGCTAGGATTTTTAAAATCAGGAAGCCCTGAGTTCCAGGCACACTGGAGCTGTGAAAGGCATCCAAAAGGGAGTGCAAAAGTGCCACAACATGGCTGCTTTCACGGCTTTTTCCTTGGCAAGAAGCCTAACACCAGGCTGATTTACCTTCCCAGGGTTACTGTTAGGCTTAGGCCTAGGCCTAGGATTTTTGAAACTAGGAAGCCCTGGGCTCCAGGCACACTGCAGCTGTTCAAGGCATCCCAAGGGGAGTACAAAAGTGCAACAACATGGCAGCTTTCACAGCTTTTTCCTTGGCACCATCCCTATACCTAGGCTGATTTATCTGCCTAGGGTTAGGGTTAGGCTTCAGCCTAGGGCTTGGATTTCTTTAACCAGGAAGCCCTGAGTTCCAGGCTTACTTCATCTGCCAAAGGCATCCCAAAGGGAGTGCAGAAGTGCCACAACATGGCTGCTTTCACGGCTTTTCCCTTAGGAAGAACCCTAATACCCGGCTGATTTACCTTCCTAGGGTTACTGTTAGGCTTAGGCCTAGGACTTTTAAAACCAGGAAGCCCTGGGCTCCAGGCACACTGCAGCTGCGAAAGGCATCCCAAGGGGAGCGCAAAAGTGACGCAACTTGGCTGCCACCACTGATATTTCCATGAGACCATCCCGAACCATAGGCTGATTTTCCTTCCTAGGGTTAAGGTTTGAGTTACGCCTAGGGTAAGGGTTCTATTAACCAGAAAGCCCTGAGTTCCAAGAACACAGCAGCTGCGAAGGACTAGCCAAGAAGAGCGCAAAAGTAGCACAACATGCCTGCCTCCACAGCTTTTTCCTTGGGGACATGCCTAATTCCTGGCTGATTTGCCTTTCTCGTCTTAGGGTTGGGGTTCGGCCTAGGGCTAGGATTTTTAAAATCAGGAAGCCCTGAGTTCCAGGCACACTGGAGCTGTGAAAGGCATCCAAAAGGGAGTGCAAAAGTGCCACAACATGGCTGCTTTCACGGCTTTTTCCTTGGCAAGAAGCCTAACACCAGGCTGATTTACCTTCCCAGGGTTACTGTTAGGCTTAGGCCTAGGCCTAGGATTTTTGAAACTAGGAAGCCCTGGGCTCCAGGCACACTGCAGCTGTTCAAGGCATCCCAAGGGGAGTACAAAAGTGCAACAACATGGCAGCTTTCACAGCTTTTTCCTTGGCACCATCCCTATACCTAGGCTGATTTATCTGCCTAGGGTTAGGGTTAGGCTTCAGCCTAGGGCTTGGATTTCTTTAACCAGGAAGCCCTGAGTTCCAGGCTTACTTCATCTGCCAAAGGCATCCCAAAGGGAGTGCAGAAGTGCCACAACATGGCTGCTTTCACGGCTTTTCCCTTAGGAAGAACCCTAATACCCGGCTGATTTACCTTCCTAGGGTTACTGTTCGGCTTAGGCCTAGGACTTTTAAAACCAGGAAGCCCTGGGCTCCAGGCACACTGCAGCTGCGAAAGGCATCCCAAGGGGAACGCAAAAGTGACGCAACTTGGCTGCCACCACTGATATTTCCATGAGACCATCCCGAACCATAGGCTGATTTTCCTTCCTAGGGTTAAGGTTTGAGTTACGCCTAGGGTAAGGGCTCTATTAACCAGAAAGCCCTGAGTTCCAAGAACACAGCAGCTGCGAAGGACTAGCCAAGAAGAGCGCAAAAGTAGCACAACATGCCTGCCTCCACAGCTTTTTCCTTGGGGACATGCCTAATTCCTGGCTGATTTGCCTTTCTCGTCTTAGGGTTGGGGTTCGGCCTAGGGCTAGGATTTTTAAAATCAGGAAGCCCTGAGTTCCAGGCACACTGGAGCTGTGAAAGGCATCCAAAAGGGAGTGCAAAAGTGTCACAACATGGCTGCTTTCACGGCTTTTTCCTTGGCAAGAAGCCTAACACCAGGCTGATTTACCTTCCCAGGGTTACTGTTAGGCTTAGGCCTAGGGCTAGGATTTTTAAAACTAGGAAGCCCTTAGCTCCAGGCACACTGCAGCTGTTCAAGGCATCCCAAGGGGAGTACAAAAGTGCAACAACATGGCAGCTTTCACAGCTTTTTCCTTGGCACCATCCCTATACCTAGGCTGATTTATCTGCCTAGGGTTAGGGTTAGGCTTCAGCCTAGGGCTTGGATTTCTTTAACCAGGAAGCCCTGAGTTCCAGGCTTACTTCATCTGCCAAAGGCATCCCAAAGGGAGTGCAGAAGTGCCACAACATGGCTGCTTTCACGGCTTTTCCCTTAGGAAGAACCCTAATACCCGGCTGATTTACCTTCCTAGGGTTACTGTTAGGCTTAGGCCTAGGACTTTTAAAACCAGGAAGCCCTGGGCTCCAGGCACACTGCAGCTGCGAAAGGCATCCCAAGGGGAGCGCAAAAGTGACGCAACTTGGCTGCCACCACTGATATTTCCATGAGACCATCCCGAACCATAGGCTGATTTTCCTTCCTAGGGTTAAGGTTTGAGTTACGCCTAGGGTAAGGGCTCTATTAACCAGAAAGCCCTGAGTTCCAAGAACACAGCAGCTGCGAAGGACTAGCCAAGAAGAGCGCAAAAGTAGCACAACATGCCTGCCTCCACAGCTTTTTCCTTGGGGACATGCCTAATTCCTGGCTGATTTGCCTTTCTCGTCTTAGGGTTGGGGTTCGGCCTAGGGCTAGGATTTTTAAAATCAGGAAGCCCTGAGTTCCAGGCACACTGGAGCTGTGAAAGGCATCCAAAAGGGAGTGCAAAAGTGCCACAACATGGCTGCTTTCACGGCTTTTTCCTTGGCAAGAAGCCTAACACCAGGCTGATTTACCTTCCCAGGGTTACTGTTAGGCTTAGGCCTAGGGCTAGGATTTTTAAAACTAGGAAGCCCTTAGCTCCAGGCACACTGCAGCTGTTCAAGGCATCCCAAGGGGAGTACAAAAGTGCAACAACATGGCAGCTTTCACAGCTTTTTCCTTGGCACCATCCCTATACCTAGGCTGATTTATCTGCCTAGGGTTAGGGTTAGGGTTCAGCCTAGGGCTTGGATTTCTTTAGCCAGGAAGCCCTGAGTTCCAGGCTTACTTCATCTGCCAAAGGCATCCCAAAGGGAGTGCAGAAGTGCCACAACATGGCTGCTTTCACGGCTTTTCCCTTAGGAAGAACCCTAATACCCGGCTGATTTACCTTCCTAGGGTTACTGTTAGGCTTAGGCCTAGGACTTTTAAAACCAGGAAGCCCTGGGCTCCAGGCACACTGCAGCTGCAAAAGGCATCCCAAGGGGAGCGCAAAAGTGACGCAACTTGGCTGCCACCACTGATATTTCCATGAGACCATCCCGAACCATAGGCTGATTTTCCTTCCTAGGGTTAAGGTTTGAGTTACGCCTAGGGTAAGGGTTCTATTAACCAGAAAGCCCTGAGTTCCAAGAACACAGCAGCTGCGAAGGACTAGCCAAGAAGAGCGCAAAAGTACCACAACATGCCTGCCTCCACAGCTTTTTCCTTGGGGACATGCCTAATTCCTGGCTGATTTGCCTTTCTCGTCTTAGGGTTGGGGTTCGGCCTAGGGCTAGGATTTTTAAAATCAGGAAGCCCTGAGTTCCAGGCACACTGGAGCTGTGAAAGGCATCCAAAAGGGAGTGCAAAAGTGCCACAACATGGCTGCTTTCACGGCTTTTTCCTTGGCAAGAAGCCTAACACCAGGCTGATTTACCTTCCCAGGGTTACTGTTAGGCTTAGGCCTAGGCCTAGGATTTTTGAAACTAGGAAGCCCTGGGCTCCAGGCACACTGCAGCTGTTCAAGGCATCCCAAGGGGAGTACAAAAGTGCAACAACATGGCAGCTTTCACAGCTTTTTCCTTGGCACCATCCCTATACCTAGGCTGATTTATCTGCCTAGGGTTAGGGTTAGGGTTCAGCCTAGGGCTTGGATTTCTTTAACCAGGAAGCCCTGAGTTCCAGGCTTACTTCATCTGCCAAAGGCATCCCAAAGGGAGTGCAGAAGTGCCACAACATGGCTGCTTTCACGGCTTTTCCCTTAGGAAGAACCCTAATACCCGGCTGATTTACCTTCCTAGGGTTACTGTTAGGCTTAGGCCTAGGACTTTTAAAACCAGGAAGCCCTGGGCTCCAGGCACACTGCAGCTGCGAAAGGCATCCCAAGGGGAGCGCAAAAGTGACGCAACTTGGCTGCCACCACTGATATTTCCATGAGACCATCCCGAACCATAGGCTGATTTTCCTTCCTAGGGTTAAGGTTTGAGTTACGCCTAGGGTAAGGGCTCTATTAACCAGAAAGCCCTGAGTTCCAAGAACACAGCAGCTGCGAAGGACTAGCCAAGAAGAGCGCAAAAGTAGCACAACATGCCTGCCTCCACAGCTTTTTCCTTGGGGACATGCCTAATTCCTGGCTGATTTGCCTTTCTCGTCTTAGGGTTGGGGTTCGGCCTAGGGCTAGGATTTTTAAAATCAGGAAGCCCTGAGTTCCAGGCACACTGGAGCTGTGAAAGGCATCCAAAAGGGAGTGCAAAAGTGTCACAACATGGCTGCTTTCACGGCTTTTTCCTTGGCAAGAAGCCTAACACCAGGCTGATTTACCTTCCCAGGGTTACTGTTAGGCTTAGGCCTAGGGCTAGGATTTTTAAAACTAGGAAGCCCTTAGCTCCAGGCACACTGCAGCTGTTCAAGGCATCCCAAGGGGAGTACAAAAGTGCAACAACATGGCAGCTTTCACAGCTTTTTCCTTGGCACCATCCCTATACCTAGGCTGATTTATCTGCCTAGGGTTAGGGTTAGGGTTCAGCCTAGGGCTTGGATTTCTTTAACCAGGAAGCCCTGAGTTCCAGGCTTACTTCATCTGCCAAAGGCATCCCAAAGGGAGTGCAGAAGTGCCACAACATGGCTGCTTTCACGGCTTTTCCCTTAGGAAGAACCCTAATACCCGGCTGATTTACCTTCCTAGGGTTACTGTTCGGCTTAGGCCTAGGACTTTTAAAACCAGGAAGCCCTGGGCTCCAGGCACACTGCAGCTGCGAAAGGCATCCCAAGGGGAGCGCAAAAGTGACGCAACTTGGCTGCCACCACTGATATTTCCATGAGACCATCCCGAACCATAGGCTGATTTTCCTTCCTAGGGTTAAGGTTTGAGTTACGCCTAGGGTAAGGGCTCTATTAACCAGAAAGCCCTGAGTTCCAAGAACACAGCAGCTGCGAAGGACTACCCAAGAAGAGCGCAAAAGTACCACAACATGCCTGCCTCCACAGCTTTTTCCTTGGGGACATGCCTAATTCCTGGCTGATTTGCCTTTCTCGTCTTAGGGTTGGGGTTCGGCCTAGGGCTAGGATTTTTAAAATCAGGAAGCCCTGAGTTCCAGGCACACTGGAGCTGTGAAAGGCATCCAAAAGGGAGTGCAAAAGTGCCCCAACATGGCTGCTTTCACGGCTTTTTCCTTGGCAAGAAGCCTAACACCCGGCTGATTTACCTTCCTAGGGTTACTGTTAGGCTTAGGCCTAGGGCTAGGATTTTTAAAACCAGGAAGCCCTGGGCTCCAGGCACACTGCAGCTGCGAAAGGCATCCCAAGGGGAGCGCAAAAGTGACGCAACTTGGCTGCCACCACTGATATTTCCATGAGATCATCCCGAACCATAGGCTGATTTTCCTTCCTAGGGTTAAGGTTTGAGTTACGCCTAGTGTAAGGGTTCTATTAACCAGAAAGCCCTGAGTTCCAAGAACACAGCAGCTGCGAAGGACTACCCAAGAAGAGCGCAAAAGTAGCACAACATGCCTGCCTCCACAGCTTTTTCCTTGGGGACATGCCTAATTCCTGGCTGATTTGCCTTTCTCGTCTTAGGGTTGGGGTTCGGCCTAGGGCTAGGATTTTTAAAATCAGGAAGCCCTGAGTTCCAGGCACAGTGGAGCTGTGAAAGGCATCCAAAAGGGAGTGCAAAAGTGCCACAACATGGCTGCTTTCACGGCTTTTTCCTTGGCAAGAAGCCTAACACCAGGCTGATTTACCTTCCCAGGGTTACTGTTAGGCTTAGGCCTAGGGCTAGGATTTTTAAAACTAGGAAGCCCTGGGCTCCAGGCACATTGCAGCTGTTCAAGGCATCCCAAGGGGAGTACAAAAGTGCAACAACATGGCAGCTTTCACAGCTTTTTCCTTGGCACCATCCCTATACCTAGGCTGATTTATCTGCCTAGGGTTAGGGTTAGCGTTCAGCCTAGGGCTTGGATTTCTTTAACCAGGAAGCCCTGAGTTCCAGGCTTACTTCATCTGCCAAAGGCATCCCAAAGGGAGTGCAGAAGTGCCACAACATGGCTGCTTTCACGGCTTTTCCCTTAGGAAGAACCCTAATACCCGGCTGATTTACCTTCCTAGGGTTACTGTTAGGCTTAGGCCTAGGACTTTTAAAACCAGGAAGCCCTGGGCTCCAGGCACACTGCAGCTGCAAAAGGCATCCCAAGGGGAGCGCAAAAGTGACGCAACTTGGCTGCCACCACTGATATTTCCATGAGACCATCCCGAACCATAGGCTGATTTTCCTTCCTAGGGTTAAGGTTTGAGTTACGCCTAGGGTAAGGGTTCTATTAACCAGAAAGCCCTGAGTTCCAAGAACACAGCAGCTGCGAAGGACTAGCCAAGAAGAGCGCAAAAGTACCACAACATGCCTGCCTCCACAGCTTTTTCCTTGGGGACATGCCTAATTCCTGGCTGATTTGCCTTTCTCGTCTTAGGGTTGGGGTTCGGCCTAGGGCTAGGATTTTTAAAATCAGGAAGCCCTGAGTTCCAGGCACACTGGAGCTGTGAAAGGCATCCAAAAGGGAGTGCAAAAGTGCCACAACATGGCTGCTTTCACGGCTTTTTCCTTGGCAAGAAGCCTAACACCAGGCTGATTTACCTTCCCAGGGTTACTGTTAGGCTTAGGCCTAGGCCTAGGATTTTTGAAACTAGGAAGCCCTGGGCTCCAGGCACACTGCAGCTGTTCAAGGCATCCCAAGGGGAGTACAAAAGTGCAACAACATGGCAGCTTTCACAGCTTTTTCCTTGGCACCATCCCTATACCTAGGCTGATTTATCTGCCTAGGGTTAGGGTTAGGCTTCAGCCTAGGGCTTGGATTTCTTTAACCAGGAAGCCCTGAGTTCCAGGCTTACTTCATCTGCCAAAGGCATCCCAAAGGGAGTGCAGAAGTGCCACAACATGGCTGCTTTCACGGCTTTTCCCTTAGGAAGAACCCTAATACCCGGCTGATTTACCTTCCTAGGGTTACTGTTAGGCTTAGGCCTAGGACTTTTAAAACCAGGAAGCCCTGGGCTCCAGGCACACTGCAGCTGCGAAAGGCATCCCAAGGGGAGCGCAAAAGTGACGCAACTTGGCTGCCACCACTGATATTTCCATGAGACCATCCCGAACCATAGGCTGATTTTCCTTCCTAGGGTTAAGGTTTGAGTTACGCCTAGGGTAAGGGTTCTATTAACCAGAAAGCCCTGAGTTCCAAGAACACAGCAGCTGCGAAGGACTAGCCAAGAAGAGCGCAAAAGTAGCACAACATGCCTGCCTCCACAGCTTTTTCCTTGGGGACATGCCTAATTCCTGGCTGATTTGCCTTTCTCGTCTTAGGGTTGGGGTTCGGCCTAGGGCTAGGATTTTTAAAATCAGGAAGCCCTGAGTTCCAGGCACACTGGAGCTGTGAAAGGCATCCAAAAGGGAGTGCAAAAGTGCCACAACATGGCTGCTTTCACGGCTTTTTCCTTGGCAAGAAGCCTAACACCAGGCTGATTTACCTTCCCAGGGTTACTGTTAGGCTTAGGCCTAGGCCTAGGATTTTTGAAACTAGGAAGCCCTGGGCTCCAGGCACACTGCAGCTGTTCAAGGCATCCCAAGGGGAGTACAAAAGTGCAACAACATGGCAGCTTTCACAGCTTTTTCCTTGGCACCATCCCTATACCTAGGCTGATTTATCTGCCTAGGGTTAGGGTTAGGCTTCAGCCTAGGGCTTGGATTTCTTTAACCAGGAAGCCCTGAGTTCCAGGCTTACTTCATCTGCCAAAGGCATCCCAAAGGGAGTGCAGAAGTGCCACAACATGGCTGCTTTCACGGCTTTTCCCTTAGGAAGAACCCTAATACCCGGCTGATTTACCTTCCTAGGGTTACTGTTAGGCTTAGGCCTAGGACTTTTAAAACCAGGAAGCCCTGGGCTCCAGGCACACTGCAGCTGCGAAAGGCATCCCAAGGGGAACGCAAAAGTGACGCAACTTGGCTGCCACCACTGATATTTCCATGAGACCATCCCGAACCATAGGCTGATTTTCCTTCCTAGGGTTAAGGTTTGAGTTACGCCTAGGGTAAGGGCTCTATTAACCAGAAAGCCCTGAGTTCCAAGAACACAGCAGCTGCGAAGGACTAGCCAAGAAGAGCGCAAAAGTAGCACAACATGCCTGCCTCCACAGCTTTTTCCTTGGGGACATGCCTAATTCCTGGCTGATTTGCCTTTCTCGTCTTAGGGTTGGGGTTCGGCCTAGGGCTAGGATTTTTAAAATCAGGAAGCCCTGAGTTCCAGGCACACTGGAGCTGTGAAAGGCATCCAAAAGGGAGTGCAAAAGTGTCACAACATGGCTGCTTTCACGGCTTTTTCCTTGGCAAGAAGCCTAACACCAGGCTGATTTACCTTCCCAGGGTTACTGTTAGGCTTAGGCCTAGGGCTAGGATTTTTAAAACTAGGAAGCCCTTAGCTCCAGGCACACTGCAGCTGTTCAAGGCATCCCAAGGGGAGTACAAAAGTGCAACAACATGGCAGCTTTCACAGCTTTTTCCTTGGCACCATCCCTATACCTAGGCTGATTTATCTGCCTAGGGTTAGGGTTAGGCTTCAGCCTAGGGCTTGGATTTCTTTAACCAGGAAGCCCTGAGTTCCAGGCTTACTTCATCTGCCAAAGGCATCCCAAAGGGAGTGCAGAAGTGCCACAACATGGCTGCTTTCACGGCTTTTCCCTTAGGAAGAACCCTAATACCCGGCTGATTTACCTTCCTAGGGTTACTGTTAGGCTTAGGCCTAGGACTTTTAAAACCAGGAAGCCCTGGGCTCCAGGCACACTGCAGCTGCGAAAGGCATCCCAAGGGGAGCGCAAAAGTGACGCAACTTGGCTGCCACCACTGATATTTCCATGAGACCATCCCGAACCATAGGCTGATTTTCCTTCCTAGGGTTAAGGTTTGAGTTACGCCTAGGGTAAGGGCTCTATTAACCAGAAAGCCCTGAGTTCCAAGAACACAGCAGCTGCGAAGGACTAGCCAAGAAGAGCGCAAAAGTAGCACAACATGCCTGCCTCCACAGCTTTTTCCTTGGGGACATGCCTAATTCCTGGCTGATTTGCCTTTCTCGTCTTAGGGTTGGGGTTCGGCCTAGGGCTAGGATTTTTAAAATCAGGAAGCCCTGAGTTCCAGGCACACTGGAGCTGTGAAAGGCATCCAAAAGGGAGTGCAAAAGTGCCACAACATGGCTGCTTTCACGGCTTTTTCCTTGGCAAGAAGCCTAACACCAGGCTGATTTACCTTCCCAGGGTTACTGTTAGGCTTAGGCCTAGGGCTAGGATTTTTGAAACTAGGAAGCCCTTAGCTCCAGGCACACTGCAGCTGTTCAAGGCATCCCAAGGGGAGTACAAAAGTGCAACAACATGGCAGCTTTCACAGCTTTTTCCTTGGCACCATCCCTATACCTAGGCTGATTTATCTGCCTAGGGTTAGGGTTAGGCTTCAGCCTAGGGCTTGGATTTCTTTAACCAGGAAGCCCTGAGTTCCAGGCTTACTTCATCTGCCAAAGGCATCCCAAAGGGAGTGCAGAAGTGCCACAACATGGCTGCTTTCACGGCTTTTCCCTTAGGAAGAACCCTAATACCCGGCTGATTTACCTTCCTAGGGTTACTGTTAGGCTTAGGCCTAGGACTTTTAAAACCAGGAAGCCCTGGGCTCCAGGCACACTGCAGCTGCAAAAGGCATCCCAAGGGGAGCGCAAAAGTGACGCAACTTGGCTGCCACCACTGATATTTCCATGAGACCATCCCGAAACATAGGTTGATTTTCCTTCCTAGGGTTAAGGTTTGAGTTACGCCTAGGGTAAGGGTTCTATTAACCAGAAAGCCCTGAGTTCCAAGAACACAGCAGCTGCGAAGGACTAGCCAAGAAGAGCGCAAAAGTAGCACAACATGCCTGCCTCCACAGCTTTTTCCTTGGGGACATGCCTAATTCCTGGCTGATTTGCCTTTCTCGTCTTAGGGTTGGGGTTCGGCCTAGGGCTAGGATTTTTAAAATCAGGAAGCCCTGAGTTCCAGGCACACTGGAGCTGTGAAAGGCATCCAAAAGGGAGTGCAAAAGTGCCACAACATGGCTGCTTTCACGGCTTTTTCCTTGGCAAGAAGCCTAACACCAGGCTGATTTACCTTCCCAGGGTTACTGTTAGGCTTAGGCCTAGGCCTAGGATTTTTGAAACTAGGAAGCCCTTAGCTCCAGGCACACTGCAGCTGTTCAAGGCATCCCAAGGGGAGTACAAAAGTGCAACAACATGGCAGCTTTCACAGCTTTTTCCTTGGCACCATCCCTATACCTAGGCTGATTTATCTGCCTAGGGTTAGGGTTAGGCTTCAGCCTAGGGCTTGGATTTCTTTAACCAGGAAGCCCTGAGTTCCAGGCTTACTTCATCTGCCAAAGGCATCCCAAAGGGAGTGCAGAAGTGCCACAACATGGCTGCTTTCACGGCTTTTCCCTTAGGAAGAACCCTAATACCCGGCTGATTTACCTTCCTAGGGTTACTGTTAGGCTTAGGCCTAGGACTTTTAAAACCAGGAAGCCCTGGGCTCCAGGCACACTGCAGCTGCGAAAGGCATCCCAAGGGGAGCGCAAAAGTGACGCAACTTGGCTGCCACCACTGATATTTCCATGAGACCATCCCGAACCATAGGCTGATTTTCCTTCCTAGGGTTAAGGTTTGAGTTACGCCTAGGGTAAGGGCTCTATTAACCAGAAAGCCCTGAGTTCCAAGAACACAGCAGCTGCGAAGGACTAGCCAAGAAGAGCGCAAAAGTAGCACAACATGCCTGCCTCCACAGCTTTTTCCTTGGGGACATGCCTAATTCCTGGCTGATTTGCCTTTCTCGTCTTAGGGTTGGGGTTCGGCCTAGGGCTAGGATTTTTAAAATCAGGAAGCCCTGAGTTCCAGGCACACTGGAGCTGTGAAAGGCATCCAAAAGGGAGTGCAAAAGTGTCACAACATGGCTGCTTTCACGGCTTTTTCCTTGGCAAGAAGCCTAACACCAGGCTGATTTACCTTCCCACGGTTACTGTTAGGCTTAGGCCTAGGGCTAGGATTTTTAAAACTAGGAAGCCCTTAGCTCCAGGCACACTGCAGCTGTTCAAGGCATCCCAAGGGGAGTACAAAAGTGCAACAACATGGCAGCTTTCACAGCTTTTTCCTTGGCACCATGCCTATACCTAGGCTGATTTATCTGCCTAGGGTTAGGGTTAGGCTTCAGCCTAGGGCTTGGATTTCTTTAACCAGGAAGCCCTGAGTTCCAGGCTTACTTCATCTGCCAAAGGCATCCCAAAGGGAGTGCAGAAGTGCCACAACATGGCTGCTTTCACGGCTTTTCCCTTAGGAAGAACCCTAATACCCGGCTGATTTACCTTCCTAGGGTTACTGTTAGGCTTAGGCCTAGGACGTTTAAAACCAGGAAGCCCGGGCTCCAGGCACACTGCAGCTGCGAAAGGCATCCCAAGGGGAGCGCAAAAGTGACGCAACTTGGCTGCCACCACTGATATTTCCATGAGACCATCCCGAACCATAGGCTGATTTTCCTTCCTAGGCTTAAGGTTTGAGTTACGCCTAGGGTAAGGGCTCTATTAACCAGAAAGCCCTGAGTTCCAAGAACACAGCAGCTGCGAAGGACTAGCCAAGAAGAGCGCAAAAGTACCACAACATGCCTGCCTCCACAGCTTTTTCCTTGGGGACATGCCTAATTCCTGGCTGATTTGCCTTTCTCGTCTTAGGGTTGCGGTTCGACTTAGGGCTAGGATTTTTAAAATCAGGAAGCCCTGAGTTCCAGGCACAGTGGAGCTGTGAAAGGCATCCAAAAGGGAGTGCAAAAGTGCCCCAACATGGCTGCTTTCACGGCTTTTTCCTTGGCAAGAAGCCTAACACCCGGCTGATTTACCTTCCTAGGGTTACTGTTAGGCTTAGGCCTAGGGCTAGGATTTTTAAAACCAGGAAGCCCTGGGCTCCAGGCACACTGCAGCTGCGAAAGGCATCCCAAGGGGAGCGCAAAAGTGACGCAACTTGGCTGCCACCACTGATATTTCCATGAGACCATCCCGAACCATAGGCTGATTTTCCTTCCTAGGCTTAAGGTTTGAGTTACGCCTAGGGTAAGGGTTCTATTAACCAGAAAGCCCTGAGTTCCAAGAACACAGCAGCTGCGAAGGACTAGCCAAGAAGAGCGCAAAAGTAGCACAACATGCCTGCCTCCACAGCTTTTTCCTTGGGGACATGCCTAATTCCTGGCTGATTTGCCTTTCTCGTCTTAGGGTTGGGGTTCGGCCTAGGGCTAGGATTTTTAAAATCAGGAAGCCCTGAGTTCCAGGCACACTGGAGCTGTGAAAGGCATCCAAAAGGGAGTGCAAAAGTGTCACAACATGGCTGCTTTCACGGCTTTTTCCTTGGCAAGAAGCCTAACACCAGGCTGATTTACCTTCCCAGGGTTACTGTTAGGCTTAGGCCTAGGGCTAGGATTTTTAAAACTAGGAAGCCCTTAGCTCCAGGCACACTGCAGCAATTCAAGGCATCCCAAGGGGAGTACAAAAGTGCAAAAACATGGCAGCTTTCACAGCTTTTTCCTTGGCACCATCCCTATACCTAGGCTGATTTATCTGCCTAGGGTTAGGGTTAGGGTTCAGCCTAGGGCTTGGATTTCTTTAACCAGGAAGCCCTGAGTTCCAGGCTTACTTCATCTGCCAAAGGCATCCCAAAGGGAGTGCAGAAGTGCCACAACATGGCTGCTTTCACGGCTTTTCCCTTAGGAAGAACCCTAATACCCGGCTGATTTACCTTCCTAGGGTTACTGTTAGGCTTAGGCCTAGGACTTTTAAAACCAGGAAGCCCTGGGCTCCAGGCACACTGCAGCTGCAAAAGGCATCCCAAGGGGAGCGCAAAAGTGACGCAACTTGGCTGCCACCACTGATATTTCCATGAGACCATCCCGAACCATAGGCTGATTTTCCTTCCTAGGGTTAAGGTTTGAGTTACGCCTAGGGTAAGGGCTCTATTAACCAGAAAGCCCTGAGTTCCAAGAACACAGCAGCTGCGAAGGACTAGCCAAGAAGAGCGCAAAAGTAGCACAACATGCCTGCCTCCACAGCTTTTTCCTTGGGGACATGCCTAATTCCTGGCTGATTTGCCTTTCTCGTCTTAGGGTTGGGGTTCGGCCTAGGGCTAGGATTTTTAAAATCAGGAAGCCCTGAGTTCCAGGCACACTGGAGCTGTGAAAGGCATCCAAAAGGGAGTGCAAAAGTGCCACAACATGGCTGCTTTCACGGCTTTTTCCTTGGCAAGAAGCCTAACACCAGGCTGATTTCCCTTCCCAGGGTTACTGTTAGGCTTAGGCCTAGGACTAGGATTTTTGAAACTAGGAAGCCCTGGGCTCCAGGCACACTGCAGCTGTTCAAGGCATCCCAAGGGGAGTACAAAAGTGCAACAACATGGCAGCTTTCACAGCTTTTTCCTTGGCACCATCCCTATACCTAGGCTGATTTATCTGCCTAGGGTTAGGGTTAGGCTTCAGCCTAGGGCTTGGATTTCTTTAACCAGGAAGCCCTGAGTTCCAGGCTTACTTCATCTGCCAAAGGCATCCCAAAGGGAGTGCAGAAGTGCCACAACATGGCTGCTTTCACGGCTTTTCCCTTAGGAAGAACCCTAATACCCGGCTGATTTACCTTCCTAGGGTTACTGTTAGGCTTAGGCCTAGGACTTTTAAAACCAGGAAGCCCTGGGCTCCAGGGACACTGCAGCTGCGAAAGGCATCCCAAGGGGAGCGCAAAAGTGACGCAACTTGGCTGCCACCACTGATATTTCCATGAGACCATCCCGAACCATAGGCTGATTTTCCTTCCTAGGGTTAAGGTTTGAGTTACGCCTAGGGTAAGGGCTCTATTAACCAGAAAGCCCTGAGTTCCAAGAACACAGCAGCTGCGAAGGACTAGCCAAGAAGAGCGCAAAAGTACCACAACATGCCTGCCTCCACAGCTTTTTCCTTGGGGACATGCCTAATTCCTGGCTGATTTGCCTTTCTCGTCTTAGGGTTGGGGTTCGGCCTAGGGCTAGGATTTTTAAAATCAGGAAGCCCTGAGTTCCAGGCACACTGGAGCTGTGAAAGGCATCCAAAAGGGAGTGCAAAAGTGTCACAACATGGCTGCTTTCACGGCTTTTTCCTTGGCAAGAAGCCTAACACCAGGCTGATTTACCTTCCCAGGGTTACTGTTAGGCTTAGGCCTAGGGCTAGGATTTTTAAAACTAGGAAGCCCTTAGCTCCAGGCACACTGCAGCTGTTCAAGGCATCCCAAGGGGAGTACAAAAGTGCAACAACATGGCAGCTTTCACAGCTTTTTCCTTGGCACCATCCCTATACCTAGGCTGATTTATCTGCCTAGGGTTAGGGTTAGGGTTCAGCCTAGGGCTTGGATTTCTTTAACCAGGAAGCCCTGAGTTCCAGGCTTACTTCATCTGCCAAAGGCATCCCAAAGGGAGTGCAGAAGTGCCACAACATGGCTGCTTTCACGGCTTTTCCCTTAGGAAGAACCCTAATACCCGGCTGATTTACCTTCCTAGGGTTACTGTTCGGCTTAGGCCTAGGACTTTTAAAACCAGGAAGCCCTGGGCTCCAGGCACACTGCAGCTGCGAAAGGCATCTCAAAGGGGAGCGCAAAAGTGACGCAACTTGGCTGCCACCACTGATATTTCCATGAGACCATCCCGAACCATAGGCTGATTTTCCTTCCTAGGGTTAAGGTTTGAGTTACGCCTAGGGTAAGGGCTCTATTAACCAGAAAGCCCTGAGTTCCAAGAACACAGCAGCTGCGAAGGACTAGCCAAGAAGAGCGCAAAAGTACCACAACATGCCTGCCTCCACAGCTTTTTCCTTGGGGACATGCCTAATTCCTGGCTGATTTGCCTTTCTCGTCTTAGGGTTGGGGTTCGGCCTAGGGCTAGGATTTTTAAAATCAGGAAGCCCTGAGTTCCAGGCACACTGGAGCTGTGAAAGGCATCCAAAAGGGAGTGCAAAAGTGCCACAACATGGCTGCTTTCACGGCTTTTTCCTTGGCAAGAAGCCTAACACCAGGCTGATTTCCCTTCCCAGGGTTACTGTTAGGCTTAGGCCTAGGGCTAGGATTTTTAAAACTAGGAAGCCCTTAGCTCCAGGCACACTGCAGCTGTTCAAGGCATCCCAAGGGGAGTACAAAAGTGCAACAACATGGCAGCTTTCACAGCTTTTTCCTTGGCACCATCCCTATACCTAGGCTGATTTATCTGCCTAGGGTTAGGGTTAGGGTTCAGCCTAGGGCTTGGATTTCTTTAGCCAGGAAGCCCTGAGTTCCAGGCTTACTTCATCTGCCAAAGGCATCCCAAAGGGAGTGCAGAAGTGCCACAACATGGCTGCTTTCACGGCTTTTCCCTTAGGAAGAACCCTAATACCCGGCTGATTTACCTTCCTAGGGTTACTGTTAGGCTTAGGCCTAGGACTTTTAAAACCAGGAAGCCCTGGGCTCCAGGCACACTGCAGCTGCAAAAGGCATCCCAAGGGGAGCGCAAAAGTGACGCAACTTGGCTGCCACCACTGATATTTCCATGAGACCATCCCGAACCATAGGCTGATTTTCCTTCCTAGGGTTAAGGTTTGAGTTACGCCTAGGGTAAGGGTTCTATTAACCAGAAAGCCCTGAGTTCCAAGAACACAGCAGCTGCGAAGGACTAGCCAAGAAGAGCGCAAAAGTAGCACAACATGCCTGCCTCCACAGCTTTTTCCTTGGGGACATGCCTAATTCCTGGCTGATTTGCCTTTCTCGTCTTAGGGTTGGGGTTCGGCCTAGGGCTAGGATTTTTAAAATCAGGAAGCCCTGAGTTCCAGGCACACTGGAGCTGTGAAAGGCATCCAAAAGGGAGTGCAAAAGTGCCACAACATGGCTGCTTTCACGGCTTTTTCCTTGGCAAGAAGCCTAACACCAGGCTGATTTACCTTCCCACGGTTACTGTTAGGCTTAGGCCTAGGGCTAGGATTTTTAAAACCAGGAAGCCCTGGGCTCCAGGCACACTGCAGCTGCGAAAGGCATCCCAAGGGGAGCGCAAAAGTGACGCAACTTGGCTGCCACCACTGATATTTCCATGAGACCATCCCGAACCATAGGCTGATTTTCCTTCCTAGGGTTAAGGTTTGAGTTACGCCTAGGGTAAGGGTTCTATTAACCAGAAAGCCCTGAGTTCCAAGAACACAGCAGCTGCGAAGGACTAGCCAAGAAGAGCGCAAAAGTAGCACAACATGCCTGCCTCCACAGCTTTTTCCTTGGGGACATGCCTAATTCCTGGCTGATTTGCCTTTCTCGTCTTAGGGTTGGGGTTCGGCCTAGGGCTAGGATTTTTAAAATCAGGAAGCCCTGAGTTCCAGGCACACTGGAGCTGTGAAAGGCATCCAAAAGGGAGTGCAAAAGTGCCACAACATGGCTGCTTTCACGGCTTTTTCCTTGGCAAGAAGCCTAACACCAGGCTGATTTACCTTCCCAGGGTTACTGTTAGGCTTAGGCCTAGGGCTAGGATTTTTAAAACTAGGAAGCCCTTAGCTCCAGGCACACAGCAGCTGTTCAAGGCATCCCAAGGGGAGTACAAAAGTGCAACAACATGGCAGCTTTCACAGCTTTTTCCTTGGCACCATCCCTATACCTAGGCTGATTTATCTGCCTAGGGTTAGGGTTAGGGTTCAGCCTAGGGCTTGGATTTCTTTAACCAGGAAGCCCTGAGTTCCAGGCTTACTTCATCTGCCAAAGGCATCCCAAAGGGAGTGCAGAAGTGCCACAACATGGCTGCTTTCACGGCTTTTCCCTTAGGAAGAACCCTAATACCCGGCTGATTTACCTTCCTAGGGTTACTGTTAGGCTTAGGCCTAGGACTTTTAAAACCAGGAAGCCCTGGGCTCCAGGCACACTGCAGCTGCAAAAGGCATCCCAAGGGGAGCGCAAAAGTGACGCAACTTGGCTGCCACCACTGATATTTCCATGAGACCATCCCGAACCATAGGCTGATTTTCCTTCCTAGGGTTAAGGTTTGAGTTACGCCTAGGGTAAGGGCTCTATTAACCAGAAAGCCCTGAGTTCCAAGAACACAGCAGCTGCGAAGGACTAGCCAAGAAGAGCGCAAAAGTAGCACAACATGCCTGCCTCCACAGCTTTTTCCTTGGGGACATGCCTAATTCCTGGCTGATTTGCCTTTCTCGTCTTAGGGTTGGGGTTCGGCCTAGGGCTAGGATTTTTAAAATCAGGAAGCCCTGAGTTCCAGGCACACTGGAGCTGTGAAAGGCATCCAAAAGGGAGTGCAAAAGTGCCACAACATGGCTGCTTTCACGGCTTTTTCCTTGGCAAGAAGCCTAACACCAGGCTGATTTCCCTTCCCAGGGTTACTGTTAGGCTTAGGCCTAGGACTAGGATTTTTGAAACTAGGAAGCCCTGGGCTCCAGGCACACTGCAGCTGTTCAAGGCATCCCAAGGGGAGTACAAAAGTGCAACAACATGGCAGCTTTCACAGCTTTTTCCTTGGCACCATCCCTATACCTAGGCTGATTTATCTGCCTAGGGTTAGGGTTAGGGTTCAGCCTAGGGCTTGGATTTCTTTAACCAGGAAGCCCTGAGTTCCAGGCTTCCTTCATCTGCCAAAGGCATCCCAAAGGGAGTGCAGAAGTGCCACAACATGGCTGCTTTCACGGCTTTTCCCTTAGGAAGAACCCTAATACCCGGCTGATTTACCTTCCTAGGGTTACTGTTAGGCTTAGGCCTAGGACTTTTAAAACCAGGAAGCCCTGGGCTCCAGGGACACTGCAGCTGCAAAAGGCATCCCAAGGGGAGCGCAAAAGTGACGCAACTTGGCTGCCACCACTGATATTTCCATGAGACCATCCCGAACCATAGGCTGATTTTCCTTCCTAGGGTTAAGGTTTGAGTTACGCCTAGGGTAAGGGCTCTATTAACCAGAAAGCCCTGAGTTCCAAGAACACAGCAGCTGCGAAGGACTAGCCAAGAAGAGCGCAAAAGTAGCACAACATGCCTGCCTCCACAGCTTTTTCCTTGGGGACATGCCTAATTCCTGGCTGATTTGCCTTTCTCGTCTTAGGGTTGGGGTTCGGCCTAGGGCTAGGATTTTTAAAATCAGGAAGCCCTGAGTTCCAGGCACACTGGAGCTGTGAAAGGCATCCAAAAGGGAGTGCAAAAGTGTCACAACATGGCTGCTTTCACGGCTTTTTCCTTGGCAAGAAGCCTAACACCAGGCTGATTTACCTTCCCAGGGTTACTGTTAGGCTTAGGCCTAGGGCTAGGATTTTTAAAACTAGGAAGCCCTTAGCTCCAGGCACACTGCAGCTGTTCAAGGCATCCCAAGGGGAGTACAAAAGTGCAACAACATGGCAGCTTTCACAGCTTTTTCCTTGGCACCATCCCTATACCTAGGCTGATTTATCTGCCTAGGGTTAGGGTTAGGGTTCAGCCTAGGGCTTGGATTTCTTTAACCAGGAAGCCCTGAGTTCCAGGCTTACTTCATCTGCCAAAGGCATCCCAAAGGGAGTGCAGAAGTGCCACAACATGGCTGCTTTCACGGCTTTTCCCTTAGGAAGAACCCTAATACCCGGCTGATTTACCTTCCTAGGGTTACTGTTAGGCTTAGGCCTAGGACTTTTAAAACCAGGAAGCCCTGGGCTCCAGGCACACTGCAGCTGCGAAAGGCATCCCAAGGGGAGCGCAAAAGTGACGCAACTTGGCTGCCACCACTGATATTTCCATGAGACCATCCCGAACCATAGGCTGATTTTCCTTCCTAGGCTTAAGGTTTGAGTTACGCCTAGGGTAAGGGCTCTATTAACCAGAAAGCCCTGAGTTCCAAGAACACAGCAGCTGCGAAGGACTAGCCAAGAAGAGCGCAAAAGTACCACAACATGCCTGCCTCCACAGCTTTTTCCTTGGGGACATGCCTAATTCCTGGCTGATTTGCCTTTCTCGTCTTAGGGTTGCGGTTCGGCCTAGGGCTAGGATTTTTAAAATCAGGAAGCCCTGAGTTCCAGGCACACTGGAGCTGTGAAAGGCATCCAAAAGGGAGTGCAAAAGTGTCACAACATGGCTGCTTTCACGGCTTTTTCCTTGGCAAGAAGCCTAACACCAGGCTGATTTACCTTCCCAGGGTTACTGTTAGGCTTAGGCCTAGGGCTAGGATTTTTAAAACTAGGAAGCCCTGGGCTCCAGGCACACTGCAGCTGTTCAAGGCATCCCAAGGGGAGTACAAAAGTGCAACAACATGGCAGCTTTCACAGCTTTTTCCTTGGCACCATCCCTATACCTAGGCTGATTTATCTGCCTAGGGTTAGGGTTAGGCTTCAGCCTAGGGCTTGGATTTCTTTAACCAGGAAGCCCTGAGTTCCAGGCTTACTTCATCTGCCAAAGGCATCCCAAAGGGAGTGCAGAAGTGCCACAACATGGCTGCTTTCACGGCTTTTCCCTTAGGAAGAACCCTAATACCCGGCTGATTTACCTTCCTAGGGTTACTGTTCGGCTTAGGCCTAGGACTTTTAAAACCAGGAAGCCCTGGGCTCCAGGCACACTGCAGCTGCGAAAGGCATCTCAAAGGGGAGCGCAAAAGTGACGCAACTTGGCTGCCACCACTGATATTTCCATGAGACCATCCCGAACCATAGGCTGATTTTCCTTCCTAGGGTTAAGGTTTGAGTTACGCCTAGGGTAAGGGCTCTATTAACCAGAAAGCCCTGAGTTCCAAGAACACAGCAGCTGCGAAGGACTAGCCAAGAAGAGCGCAAAAGTAGCACAACATGCCTGCCTCCACAGCTTTTTCCTTGGGGACATGCCTAATTCCTGGCTGATTTGCCTTTCTCGTCTTAGGGTTGGGGTTCGGCCTAGGGCTAGGATTTTTAAAATCAGGAAGCCCTGAGTTCCAGGCACACTGGAGCTGTGAAAGGCATCCAAAAGGGAGTGCAAAAGTGCCCCAACATGGCTGCTTTCACGGCTTTTTCCTTGGCAAGAAGCCTAACACCAGGCTGATTTACCTTCCCAGGGTTACTGTTAGGCTTAGGCCTAGGGCTAGGATTTTTAAAACTAGGAAGCCCTTAGCTCCAGGCACACTGCAGCTGTTCAAGGCATCCCAAGGGGAGTACAAAAGTGCAACAACATGGCAGCTTTCACAGCTTTTTCCTTGGCACCATGCCTATACCTAGGCTGATTTATCTGCCTAGGGTTAGGGTTAGGCTTCAGCCTAGGGCTTGGATTTCTTTAACCAGGAAGCCCTGAGTTCCAGGCTTACTTCATCTGCCAAAGGCATCCCAAAGGGAGTGCAGAAGTGCCACAACATGGCTGCTTTCACGGCTTTTCCCTTAGGAAGAACCCTAATACCCGGCTGATTTACCTTCCTAGGGTTACTGTTAGGCTTAGGCCTAGGACGTTTAAAACCAGGAAGCCCTGGGCTCCAGGCACACTGCAGCTGCGAAAGGCATCCCAAGGGGAGCGCAAAAGTGACGCAACTTGGCTGCCACCACTGATATTTCCATGAGACCATCCCGAACCATAGGCTGATTTTCCTTCCTAGGGTTAAGGTTTGAGTTACGCCTAGGGTAAGGGCTCTATTAACCAGAAAGCCCTGAGTTCCAAGAACACAGCAGCTGCGAAGGACTAGCCAAGAAGAGCGCAAAAGTAGCACAACATGCCTGCCTCCACAGCTTTTTCCTTGGGGACATGCCTAATTCCTGGCTGATTTGCCTTTCTCGTCTTAGGGTTGGGGTTCGGCCTAGGGCTAGGATTTTTAAAATCAGGAAGCCCTGAGTTCCAGGCACAGTGGAGCTGTGAAAGGCATCCAAAAGGGAGTGCAAAAGTGCCCCAACATGGCTGCTTTCACGGCTTTTTCCTTGGCAAGAAGCCTAACACCCGGCTGATTTACCTTCCTAGGGTTACTGTTAGGCTTAGGCCTAGGGCTAGGATTTTTAAAACCAGGAAGCCCTGGGCTCCAGGCACACTGCAGCTGCGAAAGGCATCCCAAGGGGAGCGCAAAAGTGACGCAACTTGGCTGCCACCACTGATATTTCCATGAGACCATCCCGAACCATAGGCTGATTTTCCTTCCTAGGCTTAAGGTTTGAGTTACGCCTAGGGTAAGGGTTCTATTAACCAGAAAGCCCTGAGTTCCAAGAACACAGCAGCTGCGAAGGACTAGCCAAGAAGAGCGCAAAAGTAGCACAACATGCCTGCCTCCACAGCTTTTTCCTTGGGGACATGCCTAATTCCTGGCTGATTTGCCTTTCTCGTCTTAGGGTTGGGGTTCGGCCTAGGGCTAGGATTTTTAAAATCAGGAAGCCCTGAGTTCCAGGCACACTGGAGCTGTGAAAGGCATCCAAAAGGGAGTGCAAAAGTGTCACAACATGGCTGCTTTCACGGCTTTTTCCTTGGCAAGAAGCCTAACACCAGGCTGATTTACCTTCCCAGGGTTACTGTTAGGCTTAGGCCTAGGGCTAGGATTTTTAAAACTAGGAAGCCCTTAGCTCCAGGCACACTGCAGCAATTCAAGGCATCCCAAGGGGAGTACAAAAGTGCAAAAACATGGCAGCTTTCACAGCTTTTTCCTTGGCACCATCCCTATACCTAGGCTGATTTATCTGCCTAGGGTTAGGGTTAGGCTTCAGCCTAGGGCTTGGATTTCTTTAACCAGGAAGCCCTGAGTTCCAGGCTTACTTCATCTGCCAAAGGCATCCCAAAGGGAGTGCAGAAGTGCCACAACATGGCTGCTTTCACGGCTTTTCCCTTAGGAAGAACCCTAATACCCGGCTGATTTACCTTCCTAGGGTTACTGTTAGGCTTAGGCCTAGGACTTTTAAAACCAGGAAGCCCTGGGCTCCAGGCACACTGCAGCTGCAAAAGGCATCCCAAGGGGAGCGCAAAAGTGACGCAACTTGGCTGCCACCACTGATATTTCCATGAGACCATCCCGAACCATAGGCTGATTTTCCTTCCTAGGGTTAAGGTTTGAGTTACGCCTAGGGTAAGGGCTCTATTAACCAGAAAGCCCTGAGTTCCAAGAACACAGCAGCTGCGAAGGACTAGCCAAGAAGAGCGCAAAAGTAGCACAACATGCCTGCCTCCACAGCTTTTTCCTTGGGGACATGCCTAATTCCTGGCTGATTTGCCTTTCTCGTCTTAGGGTTGGGGTTCGGCCTAGGGCTAGGATTTTTAAAATCAGGAAGCCCTGAGTTCCAGGCACACTGGAGCTGTGAAAGGCATCCAAAAGGGAGTGCAAAAGTGCCACAACATGGCTGCTTTCACGGCTTTTTCCTTGGCAAGAAGCCTAACACCAGGCTGATTTCCCTTCCCAGGGTTACTGTTAGGCTTAGGCCTAGGACTAGGATTTTTGAAACTAGGAAGCCCTGGGCTCCAGGCACACTGCAGCTGTTCAAGGCATCCCAAGGGGAGTACAAAAGTGCAACAACATGGCAGCTTTCACAGCTTTTTCCTTGGCACCATCCCTATACCTAGGCTGATTTATCTGCCTAGGGTTAGGGTTAGGCTTCAGCCTAGGGCTTGGATTTCTTTAACCAGGAAGCCCTGAGTTCCAGGCTTACTTCATCTGCCAAAGGCATCCCAAAGGGAGTGCAGAAGTGCCACAACATGGCTGCTTTCACGGCTTTTCCCTTAGGAAGAACCCTAATACCCGGCTGATTTACCTTCCTAGGGTTACTGTTAGGCTTAGGCCTAGGACTTTTAAAACCAGGAAGCCCTGGGCTCCAGGGACACTGCAGCTGCGAAAGGCATCCCAAGGGGAGCGCAAAAGTGACGCAACTTGGCTGCCACCACTGATATTTCCATGAGACCATCCCGAACCATAGGCTGATTTTCCTTCCTAGGGTTAAGGTTTGAGTTACGCCTAGGGTAAGGGCTCTATTAACCAGAAAGCCCTGAGTTCCAAGAACACAGCAGCTGCGAAGGACTAGCCAAGAAGAGCGCAAAAGTAGCACAACATGCCTGCCTCCACAGCTTTTTCCTTGGGGACATGCCTAATTCCTGGCTGATTTGCCTTTCTCGTCTTAGGGTTGGGGTTCGGCCTAGGGCTAGGATTTTTAAAATCAGGAAGCCCTGAGTTCCAGGCACACTGGAGCTGTGAAAGGCATCCAAAAGGGAGTGCAAAAGTGTCACAACATGGCTGCTTTCACGGCTTTTTCCTTGGCAAGAAGCCTAACACCAGGCTGATTTACCTTCCCAGGGTTACTGTTAGGCTTAGGCCTAGGGCTAGGATTTTTAAAACTAGGAAGCCCTTAGCTCCAGGCACACTGCAGCTGTTCAAGGCATCCCAAGGGGAGTACAAAAGTGCAACAACATGGCAGCTTTCACAGCTTTTTCCTTGGCACCATCCCTATACCTAGGCTGATTTATCTGCCTAGGGTTAGGGTTAGGGTTCAGCCTAGGGCTTGGATTTCTTTAACCAGGAAGCCCTGAGTTCCAGGCTTACTTCATCTGCCAAAGGCATCCCAAAGGGAGTGCAGAAGTGCCACAACATGGCTGCTTTCACGGCTTTTCCCTTAGGAAGAACCCTAATACCCGGCTGATTTACCTTCCTAGGGTTACTGTTCGGCTTAGGCCTAGGACTTTTAAAACCAGGAAGCCCTGGGCTCCAGGCACACTGCAGCTGCGAAAGGCATCTCAAAGGGGAGCGCAAAAGTGACGCAACTTGGCTGCCACCACTGATATTTCCATGAGACCATCCCGAACCATAGGCTGATTTTCCTTCCTAGGGTTAAGGTTTGAGTTACGCCTAGGGTAAGGGCTCTATTAACCAGAAAGCCCTGAGTTCCAAGAACACAGCAGCTGCGAAGGACTAGCCAAGAAGAGCGCAAAAGTAGCACAACATGCCTGCCTCCACAGCTTTTTCCTTGGGGACATGCCTAATTCCTGGCTGATTTGCCTTTCTCGTCTTAGGGTTGGGGTTCGGCCTAGGGCTAGGATTTTTAAAATCAGGAAGCCCTGAGTTCCAGGCACACTGGAGCTGTGAAAGGCATCCAAAAGGGAGTGCAAAAGTGCCACAACATGGCTGCTTTCACGGCTTTTTCCTTGGCAAGAAGCCTAACACCAGGCTGATTTCCCTTCCCAGGGTTACTGTTAGGCTTAGGCCTAGGGCTAGGATTTTTAAAACTAGGAAGCCCTTAGCTCCAGGCACACTGCAGCTGTTCAAGGCATCCCAAGGGGAGTACAAAAGTGCAACAACATGGCAGCTTTCACAGCTTTTTCCTTGGCACCATCCCTATACCTAGGCTGATTTATCTGCCTAGGGTTAGGGTTAGGGTTCAGCCTAGGGCTTGGATTTCTTTAGCCAGGAAGCCCTGAGTTCCAGGCTTACTTCATCTGCCAAAGGCATCCCAAAGGGAGTGCAGAAGTGCCACAACATGGCTGCTTTCACGGCTTTTCCCTTAGGAAGAACCCTAATACCCGGCTGATTTACCTTCCTAGGGTTACTGTTAGGCTTAGGCCTAGGACTTTTAAAACCAGGAAGCCCTGGGCTCCAGGCACACTGCAGCTGCAAAAGGCATCCCAAGGGGAGCGCAAAAGTGATGCAACTTGGCTGCCACCACTGATATTTCCATGAGACCATCCCGAACCATAGGCTGATTTTCCTTCCTAGGGTTAAGGTTTGAGTTACGCCTAGGGTAAGGGTTCTATTAACCAGAAAGCCCTGAGTTCCAAGAACACAGCAGCTGCGAAGGACTAGCCAAGAAGAGCGCAAAAGTAGCACAACATGCCTGCCTCCACAGCTTTTTCCTTGGGGACATGCCTAATTCCTGGCTGATTTGCCTTTCTCGTCTTAGGGTTGGGGTTCGGCCTAGGGCTAGGATTTTTAAAATCAGGAAGCCCTGAGTTCCAGGCACACTGGAGCTGTGAAAGGCATCCAAAAGGGAGTGCAAAAGTGCCACAACATGGCTGCTTTCACGGCTTTTTCCTTGGCAAGAAGCCTAACACCAGGCTGATTTCCCTTCCCAGGGTTACTGTTAGGCTTAGGCCTAGGACTAGGATTTTTGAAACTAGGAAGCCCTGGGCTCCAGGCACACTGCAGCTGTTCAAGGCATCCCAAGGGGAGTACAAAAGTGCAACAACATGGCAGCTTTCACAGCTTTTTCCTTGGCACCATCCCTATACCTAGGCTGATTTATCTGCCTAGGGTTAGGGTTAGGCTTCAGCCTAGGGCTTGGATTTCTTTAACCAGGAAGCCCTGAGTTCCAGGCTTACTTCATCTGCCAAAGGCATCCCAAAGGGAGTGCAGAAGTGCCACAACATGGCTGCTTTCACGGCTTTTCCCTTAGGAAGAACCCTAATACCCGGCTGATTTACCTTCCTAGGGTTACTGTTAGGCTTAGGCCTAGGACTTTTAAAACCAGGAAGCCCTGGGCTCCAGGGACACTGCAGCTGCGAAAGGCATCCCAAGGGGAGCGCAAAAGTGACGCAACTTGGCTGCCACCACTGATATTTCCATGAGACCATCCCGAACCATAGGCTGATTTTCCTTCCTAGGGTTAAGGTTTGAGTTACGCCTAGGGTAAGGGCTCTATTAACCAGAAAGCCCTGAGTTCCAAGAACACAGCAGCTGCGAAGGACTAGCCAAGAAGAGCGCAAAAGTAGCACAACATGCCTGCCTCCACAGCTTTTTCCTTGGGGACATGCCTAATTCCTGGCTGATTTGCCTTTCTCGTCTTAGGGTTGGGGTTCGGCCTAGGGCTAGGATTTTTAAAATCAGGAAGCCCTGAGTTCCAGGCACACTGGAGCTGTGAAAGGCATCCAAAAGGGAGTGCAAAAGTGTCACAACATGGCTGCTTTCACGGCTTTTTCCTTGGCAAGAAGCCTAACACCAGGCTGATTTACCTTCCCAGGGTTACTGTTAGGCTTAGGCCTAGGGCTAGGATTTTTAAAACTAGGAAGCCCTTAGCTCCAGGCACACTGCAGCTGTTCAAGGCATCCCAAGGGGAGTACAAAAGTGCAACAACATGGCAGCTTTCACAGCTTTTTCCTTGGCACCATCCCTATACCTAGGCTGATTTATCTGCCTAGGGTTAGGGTTAGGGTTCAGCCTAGGGCTTGGATTTCTTTAACCAGGAAGCCCTGAGTTCCAGGCTTACTTCATCTGCCAAAGGCATCCCAAAGGGAGTGCAGAAGTGCCACAACATGGCTGCTTTCACGGCTTTTCCCTTAGGAAGAACCCTAATACCCGGCTGATTTACCTTCCTAGGGTTACTGTTCGGCTTAGGCCTAGGACTTTTAAAACCAGGAAGCCCTGGGCTCCAGGCACACTGCAGCTGCGAAAGGCATCTCAAAGGGGAGCGCAAAAGTGACGCAACTTGGCTGCCACCACTGATATTTCCATGAGACCATCCCGAACCATAGGCTGATTTTCCTTCCTAGGGTTAAGGTTTGAGTTACGCCTAGGGTAAGGGCTCTATTAACCAGAAAGCCCTGAGTTCCAAGAACACAGCAGCTGCGAAGGACTAGCCAAGAAGAGCGCAAAAGTAGCACAACATGCCTGCCTCCACAGCTTTTTCCTTGGGGACATGCCTAATTCCTGGCTGATTTGCCTTTCTCGTCTTAGGGTTGGGGTTCGGCCTAGGGCTAGGATTTTTAAAATCAGGAAGCCCTGAGTTCCAGGCACACTGGAGCTGTGAAAGGCATCCAAAAGGGAGTGCAAAAGTGCCACAACATGGCTGCTTTCACGGCTTTTTCCTTGGCAAGAAGCCTAACACCAGGCTGATTTCCCTTCCCAGGGTTACTGTTAGGCTTAGGCCTAGGGCTAGGATTTTTAAAACTAGGAAGCCCTTAGCTCCAGGCACACTGCAGCTGTTCAAGGCATCCCAAGGGGAGTACAAAAGTGCAACAACATGGCAGCTTTCACAGCTTTTTCCTTGGCACCATCCCTATACCTAGGCTGATTTATCTGCCTAGGGTTAGGGTTAGGGTTCAGCCTAGGGCTTGGATTTCTTTAGCCAGGAAGCCCTGAGTTCCAGGCTTACTTCATCTGCCAAAGGCATCCCAAAGGGAGTGCAGAAGTGCCACAACATGGCTGCTTTCACGGCTTTTCCCTTAGGAAGAACCCTAATACCCGGCTGATTTACCTTCCTAGGGTTACTGTTAGGCTTAGGCCTAGGACTTTTAAAACCAGGAAGCCCTGGGCTCCAGGCACACTGCAGCTGCAAAAGGCATCCCAAGGGGAGCGCAAAAGTGATGCAACTTGGCTGCCACCACTGATATTTCCATGAGACCATCCCGAACCATAGGCTGATTTTCCTTCCTAGGGTTAAGGTTTGAGTTACGCCTAGGGTAAGGGTTCTATTAACCAGAAAGCCCTGAGTTCCAAGAACACAGCAGCTGCGAAGGACTAGCCAAGAAGAGCGCAAAAGTACCACAACATGCCTGCCTCCACAGCTTTTTCCTTGGGGACATGCCTAATTCCTGGCTGATTTGCCTTTCTCGTCTTAGGGTTGGGGTTCGGCCTAGGGCTAGGATTTTTAAAATCAGGAAGCCCTGAGTTCCAGGCACACTGGAGCTGTGAAAGGCATCCAAAAGGGAGTGCAAAAGTGCCACAACATGGCTGCTTTCACGGCTTTTTCCTTGGCAAGAAGCCTAACACCAGGCTGATTTACCTTCCCACGGTTACTGTTAGGCTTAGGCCTAGGGCTAGGATTTTTAAAACCAGGAAGCCCTGGGCTCCAGGCACACTGCAGCTGCGAAAGGCATCCCAAGGGGAGCGCAAAAGTGACGCAACTTGGCTGCCACCACTGATATTTCCATGAGACCATCCCGAACCATAGGCTGATTTTCCTTCCTAGGGTTAAGGTTTGAGTTACGCCTAGGGTAAGGGTTCTATTAACCAGAAAGCCCTGAGTTCCAAGAACACAGCAGCTGCGAAGGACTAGCCAAGAAGAGCGCAAAAGTAGCACAACATGCCTGCCTCCACAGCTTTTTCCTTGGGGACATGCCTAATTGCTGGCTGATTTGCCTTTCTCGTCTTAGGGTTGGGGTTCGGCCTAGGGCTAGGATTTTTAAAATCAGGAAGCCCTGAGTTCCAGGCACACTGGAGCTGTGAAAGGCATCCAAAAGGGAGTGCAAAAGTGCCACAACATGGCTGCTTTCACGGCTTTTTCCTTGGCAAGAAGCCTAACACCAGGCTGATTTACCTTCCCAGGGTTACTGTTAGGCTTAGGCCTAGGGCTAGGATTTTTAAAACTAGGAAGCCCTTAGCTCCAGGCACACTGCAGCTGTTCAAGGCATCCCAAGGGGAGTACAAAAGTGCAACAACATGGCAGCTTTCACAGCTTTTTCCTTGGCACCATCCCTATACCTAGGCTGATTTATCTGCCTAGGGTTAGGGTTAGGGTTCAGCCTAGGGCTTGGATTTCTTTAACCAGGAAGCCCTGAGTTCCAGGCTTACTTCATCTGCCAAAGGCATCCCAAAGGGAGTGCAGAAGTGCCACAACATGGCTGCTTTCACGGCTTTTCCCTTAGGAAGAACCCTAATACCCGGCTGATTTACCTTCCTAGGGTTACTGTTAGGCTTAGGCCTAGGACTTTTAAAACCAGGAAGCCCTGGGCTCCAGGCACACTGCAGCTGCAAAAGGCATCCCAAGGGGAGCGCAAAAGTGACGCAACTTGGCTGCCACCACTGATATTTCCATGAGACCATCCCGAACCATAGGCTGATTTTCCTTCCTAGGGTTAAGGTTTGAGTTACGCCTATGGTAAGGGTTCTATTAACCAGAAAGCCCTGAGTTCCAAGAACACAGCAGCTGCGAAGGACTAGCCAAGAAGAGCGCAAAAGTAGCACAACATGCCTGCCTCCACAGCTTTTTCCTTGGGGACATGCCTAATTCCTGGCTGATTTGCCTTTCTCGTCTTAGGGTTGGGGTTCGGCCTAGGGCTAGGATTTTTAAAATCAGGAAGCCCTGAGTTCCAGGCACACTGGAGCTGTGAAAGGCATCCAAAAGGGAGTGCAAAAGTGCCACAACATGGCTGCTTTCACGGCTTTTTCCTTGGCAAGAAGCCTAACACCAGGCTGATTTACCTTCCCAGGGTTACTGTTAGGCTTAGGCCTAGGGCTAGGATTTTTGAAACTAGGAAGCCCTTAGCTCCAGGCACACTGCAGCTGTTCAAGGCATCCCAAGGGGAGTACAAAAGTGCAAAAACATGGCAGCTTTCACAGCTTTTTCCTTGGCACCATCCCTATACCTAGGCTGATTTATCTGCCTAGGGTTAGGGTTAGGCTTCAGCCTAGGGCTTGGATTTCTTTAACCAGGAAGCCCTGAGTTCCAGGCTTACTTCATCTGCCAAAGGCATCCCAAAGGGAGTGCAGAAGTGCCACAACATGGCTGCTTTCACGGCTTTTCCCTTAGGAAGAACCCTAATACCCGGCTGATTTACCTTCCTAGGGTTACTGTTAGGCTTAGGCCTAGGACTTTTAAAACCAGGAAGCCCTGGGCTCCAGGCACACTGCAGCTGCGAAAGGCATCCCAAGGGGAGCGCAAAAGTGACGCAACTTGGCTGCCACCACTGATATTTCCATGAGACCATCCCGAACCATAGGCTGATTTTCCTTCCTAGGGTTAAGGTTTGAGTTACGCCTAGGGTAAGGGCTCTATTAACCAGAAAGCCCTGAGTTCCAAGAACACAGCAGCTGCGAAGGACTAGCCAAGAAGAGCGCAAAAGTAGCACAACATGCCTGCCTCCACAGCTTTTTCCTTGGGGACATGCCTAATTCCTGGCTGATTTGCCTTTCTCGTCTTAGGGTTGGGGTTCGGCCTAGGGCTAGGATTTTTAAAATCAGGAAGCCCTGAGTTCCAGGCACACTGGAGCTGTGAAAGGCATCCAAAAGGGAGTGCAAAAGTGCCACAACATGGCTGCTTTCACGGCTTTTTCCTTGGCAAGAAGCCTAACACCAGGCTGATTTCCCTTCCCAGGGTTACTGTTAGGCTTAGGCCTAGGACTAGGATTTTTGAAACTAGGAAGCCCTGGGCTCCAGGCACACTGCAGCTGTTCAAGGCATCCCAAGGGGAGTACAAAAGTGCAACAACATGGCAGCTTTCACAGCTTTTTCCTTGGCACCATCCCTATACCTAGGCTGATTTATCTGCCTAGGGTTAGGGTTAGGCTTCAGCCTAGGGCTTGGATTTCTTTAACCAGGAAGCCCTGAGTTCCAGGCTTCCTTCATCTGCCAAAGGCATCCCAAAGGGAGTGCAGAAGTGCCACAACATGGCTGCTTTCACGGCTTTTCCCTTAGGAAGAACCCTAATACCCGGCTGATTTACCTTCCTAGGGTTACTGTTAGGCTTAGGCCTAGGACTTTTAAAACCAGGAAGCCCTGGGCTCCAGGCACACTGCAGCTGCAAAAGGCATCCCAAGGGGAGCGCAAAAGTGACGCAACTTGGCTGCCACCACTGATATTTCCATGAGACCATCCCGAACCATAGGCTGATTTTCCTTCCTAGGGTTAAGGTTTGAGTTACGCCTAGGGTAAGGGCTCTATTAACCAGAAAGCCCTGAGTTCCAAGAACACAGCAGCTGCGAAGGACTAGCCAAGAAGAGCGCAAAAGTAGCACAACATGCCTGCCTCCACAGCTTTTTCCTTGGGGACATGCCTAATTCCTGGCTGATTTGCCTTTCTCGTCTTAGGGTTGGGGTTCGGCCTAGGGCTAGGATTTTTAAAATCAGGAAGCCCTGAGTTCCAGGCACACTGGAGCTGTGAAAGGCATCCAAAAGGGAGTGCAAAAGTGTCACAACATGGCTGCTTTCACGGCTTTTTCCTTGGCAAGAAGCCTAACACCAGGCTGATTTACCTTCCCAGGGTTACTGTTAGGCTTAGGCCTAGGGCTAGGATTTTTAAAACTAGGAAGCCCTTAGCTCCAGGCACACTGCAGCTGTTCAAGGCATCCCAAGGGGAGTACAAAAGTGCAACAACATGGCAGCTTTCACAGCTTTTTCCTTGGCACCATCCCTATACCTAGGCTGATTTATCTGCCTAGGGTTAGGGTTAGGGTTCAGCCTAGGGCTTGGATTTCTTTAACCAGGAAGCCCTGAGTTCCAGGCTTACTTCATCTGCCAAAGGCATCCCAAAGGGAGTGCAGAAGTGCCACAACATGGCTGCTTTCACGGCTTTTCCCTTAGGAAGAACCCTAATACCCGGCTGATTTACCTTCCTAGGGTTACTGTTAGGCTTAGGCCTAGGACTTTTAAAACCAGGAAGCCCTGGGCTCCAGGCACACTGCAGCTGCGAAAGGCATCCCAAGGGGAGCGCAAAAGTGACGCAACTTGGCTGCCACCACTGATATTTCCATGAGACCATCCCGAACCATAGGCTGATTTTCCTTCCTAGGGTTAAGGTTTGAGTTACGCCTAGGGTAAGGGCTCTATTAACCAGAAAGCCCTGAGTTCCAAGAACACAGCAGCTGCGAAGGACTACCCAAGAAGAGCGCAAAAGTACCACAACATGCCTGCCTCCACAGCTTTTTCCTTGGGGACATGCCTAATTCCTGGCTGATTTGCCTTTCTCGTCTTAGGGTTGCGGTTCGGCCTAGGGCTAGGATTTTTAAAATCAGGAAGCCCTGAGTTCCAGGCACACTGGAGCTGTGAAAGGCATCCAAAAGGGAGTGCAAAAGTGTCAAAACATGGCTGCTTTCACGGCTTTTTCCTTGGCAAGAAGCCTAACACCAGGCTGATTTACCTTCCCAGGGTTACTGTTAGGCTTAGGCCTAGGGCTAGGATTTTTAAAACTAGGAAGCCCTTAGCTCCAGGCACACTGCAGCTGTTCAAGGCATCCCAAGGGGAGTACAAAAGTGCAACAACATGGCAGCTTTCACAGCTTTTTCCTTGGCACCATCCCTATACCTAGGCTGATTTATCTGCCTAGGGTTAGGGTTAGGGTTCAGCCTAGGGCTTGGATTTCTTTAACCAGGAAGCCCTGAGTTCCAGGCTTACTTCATCTGCCAAAGGCATCCCAAAGGGAGTGCAGAAGTGCCACAACATGGCTGCTTTCACGGCTTTTCCCTTAGGAAGAACCCTAATACCCGGCTGATTTACCTTCCTAGGGTTACTGTTCGGCTTAGGCCTAGGACTTTTAAAACCAGGAAGCCCTGGGCTCCAGGCACACTGCAGCTGCGAAAGGCATCTCAAAGGGGAGCGCAAAAGTGACGCAACTTGGCTGCCACCACTGATATTTCCATGAGACCATCCCGAACCATAGGCTGATTTTCCTTCCTAGGGTTAAGGTTTGAGTTACGCCTAGGGTAAGGGCTCTATTAACCAGAAAGCCCTGAGTTCCAAGAACACAGCAGCTGCGAAGGACTAGCCAAGAAGAGCGCAAAAGTAGCACAACATGCCTGCCTCCACAGCTTTTTCCTTGGGGACATGCCTAATTCCTGGCTGATTTGCCTTTCTCGTCTTAGGGTTGGGGTTCGGCCTAGGGCTAGGATTTTTAAAATCAGGAAGCCCTGAGTTCCAGGCACAGTGGAGCTGTGAAAGGCATCCAAAAGGGAGTGCAAAAGTGCCCCAACATGGCTGCTTTCACGGCTTTTTCCTTGGCAAGAAGCCTAACACCCGGCAGATTTACCTTCCTAGGGTTACTGTTAGGCTTAGGCCTAGGGCTAGGATTTTTAAAACCAGGAAGCCCTGGGCTCCAGGCACACTGCAGCTGCGAAAGGCATCCCAAGGGGAGCGCAAAAGTGTCGCAACTTGGCTGCCACCACTGATATTTCCATGAGACCATCCCGAACCATAGGCTGATTTTCCTTCCTAGGGTTAAGGTTTGAGTTACGCCTAGGGTAAGGGTTCTATTAACCAGAAAGCCCTGAGTTCCAAGAACACAGCAGCTGCGAAGGACTAGCCAAGAAGAGCGCAAAAGTAGCACAACATGCCTGCCTCCACAGCTTTTTCCTTGGGGACATGCCTAATTCCTGGCTGATTTGCCTTTCTCGTCTTAGGGTTGGGGTTCGGCCTAGGGCTAGGATTTTTAAAATCAGGAAGCCCTGAGTTCCAGGCACACTGGAGCTGTGAAAGGCATCCAAAAGGGAGTGCAAAAGTGCCACAACATGGCTGCTTTCACGGCTTTTTCCTTGGCAAGAAGCCTAACACCAGGCTGATTTACCTTCCCAGGGTTACTGTTAGGCTTAGGCCTAGGGCTAGGATTTTTGAAACTAGGAAGCCCTGGGCTCCAGGCAAACTGCAGCTGTTCAAGGCATCCCAAGGGGAGTACAAAAGTGCAACAACATGGCAGCTTTCACAGCTTTTTCCTTGGCACCATCCCTATACCTAGGCTGATTTATCTGCCTAGGGTTAGGGTTAGGCTTCAGCCTAGGGCTTGGATTTCTTTAACCAGGAAGCCCTGAGTTCCAGGCTTACTTCATCTGCCAAAGGCATCCCAAAGGGAGTGCAGAAGTGCCACAACATGGCTGCTTTCACGGCTTTTCCCTTAGGAAGAACCCTAATACCCGGCTGATTTACCTTCCTAGGGTTACTGTTAGGCTTAGGCCTAGGACTTTTAAAACCAGGAAGCCCTGGGCTCCAGGCACACTGCAGCTGCGAAAGGCATCCCAAGGGGAGCGCAAAAGTGACGCAACTTGGCTGCCACCACTGATATTTCCATGAGACCATCCCGAACCATAGGCTGATTTTCCTTCCTAGGGTTAAGGTTTGAGTTACGCCTAGGGTAAGGGCTCTATTAACCAGAAAGCCCTGAGTTCCAAGAACACAGCAGCTGCGAAGGACTAGCCAAGAAGAGCGCAAAAGTAGCACAACATGCCTGCCTCCACAGCTTTTTCCTTGGGGACATGCCTAATTCCTGGCTGATTTGCCTTTCTCGTCTTAGGGTTGGGGTTCGGCCTAGGGCTAGGATTTTTAAAATCAGGAAGCCCTGAGTTCCAGGCACACTGGAGCTGTGAAAGGCATCCAAAAGGGAGTGCAAAAGTGCCCCAACATGGCTGCTTTCACGGCTTTTTCCTTGGCAAGAAGCCTAACACCCGGCTGATTTACCTTCCTAGGGTTACTGTTAGGCTTAGGCCTAGGGCTAGGATTTTTAAAACCAGGAAGCCCTGGGCTCCAGGCACACTGCAGCTGCGAAAGGCATCCCAAGGGGAGCGCAAAAGTGACGCAACTTGGCTGCCACCACTGATATTTCCATGAGATCATCCCGAACCATAGGCTGATTTTCCTTCCTAGGGTTAAGGTTTGAGTTACGCCTAGGGTAAGGGTTCTATTAACCAGAAAGCCCTGAGTTCCAAGAACACAGCAGCTGCGAAGGACTAGCCAAGAAGAGCGCAAAAGTAGCACAACATGCCTGCCTCCACAGCTTTTTCCTTGGGGACATGCCTAATTCCTGGCTGATTTGCCTTTCTCGTCTTAGGGTTGGGGTTCGGCCTAGGGCTAGGATTTTTAAAATCAGGAAGCCCTGAGTTCCAGGCACAGTGGCGCTGTGAAAGGCATCCAAAAGGGAGTGCAAAAGTGCCACAACATGGCTGCTTTCACGGCTTTTTCCTTGGCAAGAAGCCTAACACCAGGCTGATTTACCTTCCCAGGGTTACTGTTAGGCTTAGGCCTAGGGCTAGGATTTTTGAAACTAGGAAGCCCTTAGCTCCAGGCACACTGCAGCTGTTCAAGGCATCCCAAGGGGAGTACAAAAGTGCAACAACATGGCAGCTTTCACAGCTTTTTCCTTGGCACCATCCCTATACCTAGGCTGATTTATCTGCCTAGGGTTAGGGTTAGGCTTCAGCCTAGGGCTTGGATTTCTTTAACCAGGAAGCCCTGAGTTCCAGGCTTACTTCATCTGCCAAAGGCATCCCAAAGGGAGTGCAGAAGTGCCACAACATGGCTGCTTTCACGGCTTTTCCCTTAGGAAGAACCCTAATACCCGGCTGATTTACCTTCCTAGGGTTACTGTTAGGCTTAGGCCTAGGACTTTTAAAACCAGGAAGCCCTGGGCTCCAGGCACACTGCAGCTGCAAAAGGCATCCCAAGGGGAGCGCAAAAGTGACGCAACTTGGCTGCCACCACTGATATTTCCATGAGACCATCCCGAACCATAGGCTGATTTTCCTTCCTAGGGTTAAGGTTTGAGTTACGCCTAGGGTAAGGGTTCTATTAACCAGAAAGCCCTGAGTTCCAAGAACACAGCAGCTGCGAAGGACTAGCCAAGAAGAGCGCAAAAGTAGCACAACATGCCTGCCTCCACAGCTTTTTCCTTGGGGACATGCCTAATTCCTGGCTGATTTGCCTTTCTCGTCTTAGGGTTGGGGTTCGGCCTAGGGCTAGGATTTTTAAAATCAGGAAGCCCTGAGTTCCAGGCACACTGGAGCTGTGAAAGGCATCCAAAAGGGAGTGCAAAAGTGCCACAACATGGCTGCTTTCACGGCTTTTTCCTTGGCAAGAAGCCTAACACCAGGCTGATTTACCTTCCCAGGGTTACTGTTAGGCTTAGGCCTAGGGCTAGGATTTTTGAAACTAGGAAGCCCTGGGCTCCAGGCACACTGCAGCTGTTCAAGGCATCCCAAGGGGAGTACAAAAGTGCAACAACATGGCAGCTTTCACAGCTTTTTCCTTGGCACCATCCCTATACCTAGGCTGATTTATCTGCCTAGGGTTAGGGTTAGGGTTCAGCCTAGGGCTTGGATTTCTTTAACCAGGAAGCCCTGAGTTCCAGGCTTACTTCATCTGCCAAAGGCATCCCAAAGGGAGTGCAGAAGTGCCACAACATGGCTGCTTTCACGGCTTTTCCCTTAGGAAGAACCCTAATACCCGGCTGATTTACCTTCCTAGGGTTACTGTTAGGCTTAGGCCTAGGACTTTTAAAACCAGGAAGCCCTGGGCTCCAGGCACACTGCAGCTGCAAAAGGCATCCCAAGGGGAGCGCAAAAGTGACGCAACTTGGCTGCCACCACTGATATTTCCATGAGACCATCCCGAACCATAGGCTGATTTTCCTTCCTAGGGTTAAGGTTTGAGTTACGCCTAGGGTAAGGGCTCTATTAACCAGAAAGCCCTGAGTTCCAAGAACACAGCAGCTGCGAAGGACTAGCCAAGAAGAGCGCAAAAGTAGCACAACATGCCTGCCTCCACAGCTTTTTCCTTGGGGACATGCCTAATTCCTGGCTGATTTGCCTTTCTCGTCTTAGGGTTGGGGTTCGGCCTAGGGCTAGGATTTTTAAAATCAGGAAGCCCTGAGTTCCAGGCACACTGGAGCTGTGAAAGGCATCCAAAAGGGAGTGCAAAAGTGCCACAACATGGCTGCTTTCACGGCTTTTTCCTTGGCAAGAAGCCTAACACCAGGCTGATTTACCTTCCCAGGGTTACTGTTAGGCTTAGGCCTAGGCCTAGGATTTTTGAAACTAGGAAGCCCTGGGCTCCAGGCACACTGCAGCTGTTCAAGGCATCCCAAGGGGAGTACAAAAGTGCAACAACATGGCAGCTTTCACAGCTTTTTCCTTGGCACCATCCCTATACCTAGGCTGATTTATCTGCCTAGGGTTAGGGTTAGGGTTCAGCCTAGGGCTTGGATTTCTTTAACCAGGAAGCCCTGAGTTCCAGGCTTACTTCATCTGCCAAAGGCATCCCAAAGGGAGTGCAGAAGTGCCACAACATGGCTGCTTTCACGGCTTTTCCCTTAGGAAGAACCCTAATACCCGGCTGATTTACCTTCCTAGGGTTACTGTTAGGCTTAGGCCTAGGACTTTTAAAACCAGGAAGCCCTGGGCTCCAGGCACACTGCAGCTGCAAAAGGCATCCCAAGGGGAGCGCAAAAGTGACGCAACTTGGCTGCCACCACTGATATTTCCATGAGACCATCCCGAACCATAGGCTGATTTTCCTTCCTAGGGTTAAGGTTTGAGTTACGCCTAGGGTAAGGGTTCTATTAACCAGAAAGCCCTGAGTTCCAAGAACACAGCAGCTGCGAAGGACTAGCCAAGAAGAGCGCAAAAGTAGCACAACATGCCTGCCTCCACAGCTTTTTCCTTGGGGACATGCCTAATTCCTGGCTGATTTGCCTTTCTCGTCTTAGGGTTGGGGTTCGGCCTAGGGCTAGGATTTTTAAAATCAGGAAGCCCTGAGTTCCAGGCACACTGGAGCTGTGAAAGGCATCCAAAAGGGAGTGCAAAAGTGCCACAACATGGCTGCTTTCACGGCTTTTTCCTTGGCAAGAAGCCTAACACCAGGCTGATTTCCCTTCCCAGGGTTACTGTTAGGCTTAGGCCTAGGGCTAGGATTTTTGAAACTAGGAAGACCTGGGCTCCAGGCACACTGCAGCTGTTCAAGGCATCCCAAGGGGAGTACAAAAGTGCAACAACATGGCAGCTTTCACAGCTTTTTCCTTGGCACCATCCCTATACCTAGGCTGATTTATCTGCCTAGGGTTAGGGTTAGGGTTCAGCCTAGGGCTTGGATTTCTTTAACCAGGAAGCCCTGAGTTCCAGGCTTACTTCATCTGCCAAAGGCATCCCAAAGGGAGTGCAGAAGTGCCACAACATGGCTGCTTTCACGGCTTTTCCCTTAGGAAGAACCCTAATACCCGGCTGATTTACCTTCCTAGGGTTACTGTTAGGCTTAGGCCTAGGACTTTTAAAACCAGGAAGCCCTGGGCTCCAGGCACACTGCAGCTGCGAAAGGCATCCCAAGGGGAGCGCAAAAGTGACGCAACTTGGCTGCCACCACTGATATTTCCATGAGACCATCCCGAACCATAGGCTGATTTTCCTTCCTAGGGTTAAGGTTTGAGTTACGCCTAGGGTAAGGGCTCTATTAACCAGAAAGCCCTGAGTTCCAAGAACACAGCAGCTGCGAAGGACTAGCCAAGAAGAGCGCAAAAGTAGCACAACATGCCTGCCTCCACAGCTTTTTCCTTGGGGACATGCCTAATTCCTGGCTGATTTGCCTTTCTCGTCTTAGGGTTGGGGTTCGGCCTAGGGCTAGGATTTTTAAAATCAGGAAGCCCTGAGTTCCAGGCACACTGGAGCTGTGAAAGGCATCCAAAAGGGAGTGCAAAAGTGTCACAACATGGCTGCTTTCACGGCTTTTTCCTTGGCAAGAAGCCTAACACCAGGGTGATTTACCTTCCCAGGGTTACTGTTAGGCTTAGGCCTAGGGCTAGGATTTTTAAAACTAGGAAGCCCTTAGCTCCAGGCACACTGCAGCTGTTCAAGGCATCCCAAGGGGAGTACAAAAGTGCAACAACATGGCAGCTTTCACAGCTTTTTCCTTGGCACCATCCCTATACCTAGGCTGATTTATCTGCCTAGGGTTAGGGTTAGGGTTCAGCCTAGGGCTTGGATTTCTTTAACCAGGAAGCCCTGAGTTCCAGGCTTACTTCATCTGCCAAAGGCATCCCAAAGGGAGTGCAGAAGTGCCACAACATGGCTGCTTTCACGGCTTTTCCCTTAGGAAGAACCCTAATACCCGGCTGATTTACCTTCCTAGGGTTACTGTTAGGCTTAGGCCTAGGACTTTTAAAACCAGGAAGCCCTGGGCTCCAGGCACACTGCAGCTGCAAAAGGCATCCCAAGGGGAGCGCAAAAGTGACGCAACTTGGCTGCCACCACTGATATTTCCATGAGACCATCCCGAACCATAGGCTGATTTTCCTTCCTAGGGTTAAGGTTTGAGTTACGCCTAGGGTAAGGGCTCTATTAACCAGAAAGCCCTGAGTTCCAAGAACACAGCAGCTGCGAAGGACTAGCCAAGAAGAGCGCAAAAGTAGCACAACATGCCTGCCTCCACAGCTTTTTCCTTGGGGACATGCCTAATTCCTGGCTGATTTGCCTTTCTCGTCTTAGGGTTGGGGTTCGGCCTAGGGCTAGGATTTTTAAAATCAGGAAGCCCTGAGTTCCAGGCACAGTGGAGCTGTGAAAGGCATCCAAAAGGGAGTGCAAAAGTGCCCCAACATGGCTGCTTTCACGGCTTTTTCCTTGGCAAGAAGCCTAACACCCGGCTGATTTACCTTCCTAGGGTTACTGTTAGGCTTAGGCCTAGGGCTAGGATTTTTAAAACCAGGAAGCCCTGGGCTCCAGGCACACTGCAGCTGCGAAAGGCATCCCAAGGGGAGCGCAAAAGTGACGCAACTTGGCTGCCACCACTGATATTTCCATGAGACCATCCCGAACCATAGGCTGATTTTCCTTCCTAGGCTTAAGGTTTGAGTTACGCCTAGGGTAAGGGTTCTATTAACCAGAAAGCCCTGAGTTCCAAGAACACAGCAGCTGCGAAGGACTAGCCAAGAAGAGCGCAAAAGTAGCACAACATGCCTGCCTCCACAGCTTTTTCCTTGGGGACATGCCTAATTCCTGGCTGATTTGCCTTTCTCGTCTTAGGGTTGGGGTTCGGCCTAGGGCTAGGATTTTTAAAATCAGGAAGCCCTGAGTTCCAGGCACAGTGGAGCTGTGAAAGGCATCCAAAAGGGAGTGCAAAAGTGTCACAACATGGCTGCTTTCACGGCTTTTTCCTTGGCAAGAAGCCTAACACCAGGCTGATTTACCTTCCCAGGGTTACTGTTAGGCTTAGGCCTAGGATTTTTAAAACTAGGAAGCCCTTAGCTCCAGGCACACTGCAGCAATTCAAGGCATCCCAAGGGGAGTACACAAGTGCAAAAACATGGCAGCTTTCACAGCTTTTTCCTTGGCACCATCCCTATACCTAGGCTGATTTATCTGCCTAGGGTTAGGGTTAGGCTTCAGCCTAGGGCTTGGATTTCTTTAACCAGGAAGCCCTGAGTTCCAGGCTTACTTCATCTGCCAAAGGCATCCCAAAGGGAGTGCAGAAGTGCCACAACATGGCTGCTTTCACGGCTTTTCCCTTAGGAAGAACCCTAATACCCGGCTGATTTACCTTCCTAGGGTTACTGTTAGGCTTAGGCCTAGGACTTTTAAAACCAGGAAGCCCTGGGCTCCAGGCACACTGCAGCTGCAAAAGGCATCCCACGGGGAGCGCAAAAGTGACGCAACTTGGCTGCCACCACTGATATTTCCATGAGACCATCCCGAACCATAGGCTGATTTTCCTTCCTAGGGTTAAGGTTTGAGTTACGCCTAGGGTAAGGGCTCTATTAACCAGAAAGCCCTGAGTTCCAAGAACACAGCAGCTGCGAAGGACTAGCCAAGAAGAGCGCAAAAGTAGCACAACATGCCTGCCTCCACAGCTTTTTCCTTGGGGACATGCCTAATTCCTGGCTGATTTGCCTTTCTCGTCTTAGGGTTGGGGTTCGGCCTAGGGCTAGGATTTTTAAAATCAGGAAGCCCTGAGTTCCAGGCACACTGGAGCTGTGAAAGGCATCCAAAAGGGAGTGCAAAAGTGCCACAACATGGCTGCTTTCACGGCTTTTTCCTTGGCAAGAAGCCTAACACCAGGCTGATTTACCTTCCCAGGGTTACTGTTAGGCTTAGGCCTAGGACTAGGATTTTTGAAACTAGGAAGCCCTGGGCTCCAGGCACACTGCAGCTGTTCAAGGCATCCCAAGGGGAGTACAAAAGTGCAACAACATGGCAGCTTTCACAGCTTTTTCCTTGGCACCATCCCTATACCTAGGCTGATTTATCTGCCTAGGGTTAGGGTTAGGCTTCAGCCTAGGGCTTGGATTTCTTTAACCAGGAAGCCCTGAGTTCCAGGCTTACTTCATCTGCCAAAGGCATCCCAAAGGGAGTGCAGAAGTGCCACAACATGGCTGCTTTCACGGCTTTTCCCTTAGGAAGAACCCTAATACCCGGCTGATTTACCTTCCTAGGGTTACTGTTAGGCTTAGGCCTAGGACTTTTAAAACCAGGAAGCCCTGGGCTCCAGGGACACTGCAGCTGCGAAAGGCATCCCAAGGGGAGCGCAAAAGTGACGCAACTTGGCTGCCACCACTGATATTTCCATGAGACCATCCCGAACCATAGGCTGATTTTCCTTCCTAGGGTTAAGGTTTGAGTTACGCCTAGGGTAAGGGCTCTATTAACCAGAAAGCCCTGAGTTCCAAGAACACAGCAGCTGCGAAGGACTAGCCAAGAAGAGCGCAAAAGTACCACAACATGCCTGCCTCCACAGCTTTTTCCTTGGGGACATGCCTAATTCCTGGCTGATTTGCCTTTCTCGTCTTAGGGCTCGGGTTCGGCCTAGGGCTAGGATTTTTAAAATCAGGAAGCCCTGAGTTCCAGGCACACTGGAGCTGTGAAAGGCATCCAAAAGGGAGTGCAAAAGTGTCACAACATGGCTGCTTTCACGGCTTTTTCCTTGGCAAGAAGCCTAACACCAGGCTGATTTACCTTCCCAGGGTTACTGTTAGGCTTAGGCCTAGGGCTAGGATTTTTAAAACTAGGAAGCCCTTAGCTCCAGGCACACTGCAGCTGTTCAAGGCATCCCAAGGGGAGTACAAAAGTGCAACAACATGGCAGCTTTCACAGCTTTTTCCTTGGCACCATCCCTATACCTAGGCTGATTTATCTGCCTAGGGTTAGGGTTAGGCTTCAGCCTAGGGCTTGGATTTCTTTAACCAGGAAGCCCTGAGTTCCAGGCTTACTTCATCTGCCAAAGGCATCCCAAAGGGAGTGCAGAAGTGCCACAACATGGCTGCTTTCACGGCTTTTCCCTTAGGAAGAACCCTAATACCCGGCTGATTTACCTTCCTAGGGTTACTGTTCGGCTTAGGCCTAGGACTTTTAAAACCAGGAAGCCCTGGGCTCCAGGCACACTGCAGCTGCGAAAGGCATCCCAAGGGGAGCGCAAAAGTGACGCAACTTGGCTGCCACCACTGATATTTCCATGAGACCATCCCGAACCATAGGCTGATTTTCCTTCCTAGGGTTAAGGTTTGAGTTACGCCTAGGGTAAGGGTTCTATTAACCAGAAAGCCCTGAGTTCCAAGAACACAGCAGCTGCGAAGGACTAGCCAAGAAGAGCGCAAAAGTAGCACAACATGCCTGCCTCCACAGCTTTTTCCTTGGGGACATGCCTAATTCCTGGCTGATTTGCCTTTCTCGTCTTAGGGTTGGGGTTCGGCCTAGGGCTAGGATTTTTAAAATCAGGAAGCCCTGAGTTCCAGGCACACTGGAGCTGTGAAAGGCATCCAAAAGGGAGTGCAAAAGTGCCACAACATGGCTGCTTTCACGGCTTTTTCCTTGGCAAGAAGCCTAACACCAGGCTGATTTCCCTTCCCAGGGTTACTGTTAGGCTTAGGCCTAGGGCTAGGATTTTTGAAACTAGGAAGACCTGGGCTCCAGGCAAACTGCAGCTGTTCAAGGCATCCCAAGGGGAGTACAAAAGTGCAACAACATGGCAGCTTTCACAGCTTTTTCCTTGGCACCATCCCTATACCTAGGCTGATTTATCTGCCTAGGGTTAGGGTTAGGGTTCAGCCTAGGGCTTGGATTTCTTTAACCAGGAAGCCCTGAGTTCCAGGCTTACTTCATCTGCCAAAGGCATCCCAAAGGGAGTGCAGAAGTGCCACAACATGGCTGCTTTCACGGCTTTTCCCTTAGGAAGAACCCTAATACCCGGCTGATTTACCTTCCTAGGGTTACTGTTAGGCTTAGGCCTAGGACTTTTAAAACCAGGAAGCCCTGGGCTCCAGGCACACTGCAGCTGCGAAAGGCATCCCAAGGGGAGCGCAAAAGTGACGCAACTTGGCTGCCACCACTGATATTTCCATGAGACCATCCCGAACCATAGGCTGATTTTCCTTCCTAGGGTTAAGGTTTGAGTTACGCCTAGGGTAAGGGCTCTATTAACCAGAAAGCCCTGAGTTCCAAGAACACAGCAGCTGCGAAGGACTAGCCAAGAAGAGCGCAAAAGTAGCACAACATGCCTGCCTCCACAGCTTTTTCCTTGGGGACATGCCTAATTCCTGGCTGATTTGCCTTTCTCGTCTTAGGGTTGGGGTTCGGCCTAGGGCTAGGATTTTTAAAATCAGGAAGCCCTGAGTTCCAGGCACACTGGAGCTGTGAAAGGCATCCAAAAGGGAGTGCAAAAGTGCCACAACATGGCTGCTTTCACGGCTTTTTCCTTGGCAAGAAGCCTAACACCCGGCTGATTTACCTTCCTAGGGTTACTGTTAGGCTTAGGCCTAGGACTTTTAAAACCAGGAAGCCCTGGGCTCCAGGCACACTGCAGCTGCGAAAGGCATCCCAAGGGGAGCGCAAAAGTGACGCAACTTGGCTGCCACCACTGATATTTCCATGAGACCATCCCGAACCATAGGCTGATTTTCCTTCCTAGGGTTAAGGTTTGAGTTACGCCTAGGGTAAGGGCTCTATTAACCAGAAAGCCCTGAGTTCCAAGAACACAGCAGCTGCGAAGGACTAGCCAAGAAGAGCGCAAAAGTACCACAACATGCCTGCCTCCACAGCTTTTTCCTTGGGGACATGCCTAATTCCTGGCTGATTTGCCTTTCTCGTCTTAGGGTTGGGGTTCGGCCTAGGGCTAGGATTTTTAAAATCAGGAAGCCCTGAGTTCCAGGCACACTGGAGCTGTGAAAGGCATCCAAAAGGGAGTGCAAAAGTGTCAAAACATGGCTGCTTTCACGGCTTTTTCCTTGGCAAGAAGCCTAACACCAGGCTGATTTACCTTCCCAGGGTTACTGTTAGGCTTAGGCCTAGGGCTAGGATTTTTAAAACTAGGAAGCCCTTAGCTCCAGGCACACTGCAGCTGTTCAAGGCATCCCAAGGGGAGTACAAAAGTGCAACAACATGGCAGCTTTCACAGCTTTTTCCTTGGCACCATCCCTATACCTAGGCTGATTTATCTGCCTAGGGTTAGGGTTAGGGTTCAGCCTAGGGCTTGGATTTCTTTAACCAGGAAGCCCTGAGTTCCAGGCTTACTTCATCTGCCAAAGGCATCCCAAAGGGAGTGCAGAAGTGCCACAACATGGCTGCTTTCACGGCTTTTCCCTTAGGAAGAACCCTAATACCCGGCTGATTTACCTTCCTAGGGTTACTGTTCGGCTTAGGCCTAGGACTTTTAAAACCAGGAAGCCCTGGGCTCCAGGCACACTGCAGCTGCGAAAGGCATCTCAAAGGGGAGCGCAAAAGTGACGCAACTTGGCTGCCACCACTGATATTTCCATGAGACCATCCCGAACCATAGGCTGATTTTCCTTCCTAGGGTTAAGGTTTGAGTTACGCCTAGGGTAAGGGCTCTATTAACCAGAAAGCCCTGAGTTCCAAGAACACAGCAGCTGCGAAGGACTAGCCAAGAAGAGCGCAAAAGTAGCACAACATGCCTGCCTCCACAGCTTTTTCCTTGGGGACATGCCTAATTCCTGGCTGATTTGCCTTTCTCGTCTTAGGGTTGGGGTTCGGCCTAGGGCTAGGATTTTTAAAATCAGGAAGCCCTGAGTTCCAGGCACAGTGGAGCTGTGAAAGGCATCCAAAAGGGAGTGCAAAAGTGCCCCAACATGGCTGCTTTCACGGCTTTTTCCTTGGCAAGAAGCCTAACACCCGGCAGATTTACCTTCCTAGGGTTACTGTTAGGCTTAGGCCTAGGGCTAGGATTTTTAAAACCAGGAAGCCCTGGGCTCCAGGCACACTGCAGCTGCGAAAGGCATCCCAAGGGGAGCGCAAAAGTGACGCAACTTGGCTGCCACCACTGATATTTCCATGAGACCATCCCGAACCATAGGCTGATTTTCCTTCCTAGGGTTAAGGTTTGAGTTACGCCTAGGTAAGGGTTCTATTAACCAGAAAGCCCTGAGTTCCAAGAACACAGCAGCTGCGAAGGACTACCCAAGAAGAGCGCAAAAGTAGCACAACATGCCTGCCTCCACAGCTTTTTCCTTGGGGACATGCCTAATTCCTGGCTGATTTGCCTTTCTCGTCTTAGGGTTGGGGTTCGGCCTAGGGCTAGGATTTTTAAAATCAGGAAGCCCTGAGTTCCAGGCACACTGGAGCTGTGAAAGGCATCCAAAAGGGAGTGCAAAAGTGCCACAACATGGCTGCTTTCACGGCTTTTTCCTTGGCAAGAAGCCTAACACCAGGCTGATTTACCTTCCCAGGGTTACTGTTAGGCTTAGGCCTAGGGCTAGGATTTTTGAAACTAGGAAGCCCTGGGCTCCAGGCAAACTGCAGCTGTTCAAGGCATCCCAAGGGGAGTACAAAAGTGCAACAACATGGCAGCTTTCACAGCTTTTTCCTTGGCACCATCCCTATACCTAGGCTGATTTATCTGCCTAGGGTTAGGGTTAGGCTTCAGCCTAGGGCTTGGATTTCTTTAACCAGGAAGCCCTGAGTTCCAGGCTTACTTCATCTGCCAAAGGCATCCCAAAGGGAGTGCAGAAGTGCCACAACATGGCTGCTTTCACGGCTTTTCCCTTAGGAAGAACCCTAATACCCGGCTGATTTACCTTCCTAGGGTTACTGTTAGGCTTAGGCCTAGGACTTTTAAAACCAGGAAGCCCTGGGCTCCAGGCACACTGCAGCTGCGAAAGGCATCCCAAGGGGAGCGCAAAAGTGACGCAACTTGGCTGCCACCACTGATATTTCCATGAGACCATCCCGAACCATAGGCTGATTTTCCTTCCTAGGGTTAAGGTTTGAGTTACGCCTAGGGTAAGGGCTCTATTAACCAGAAAGCCCTGAGTTCCAAGAACACAGCAGCTGCGAAGGACTAGCCAAGAAGAGCGCAAAAGTAGCACAACATGCCTGCCTCCACAGCTTTTTCCTTGGGGACATGCCTAATTCCTGGCTGATTTGCCTTTCTCGTCTTAGGGTTGGGGTTCGGCCTAGGGCTAGGATTTTTAAAATCAGGAAGCCCTGAGTTCCAGGCACACTGGAGCTGTGAAAGGCATCCAAAAGGGAGTGCAAAAGTGCCCCAACATGGCTGCTTTCACGGCTTTTTCCTTGGCAAGAAGCCTAACACCCGGCTGATTTACCTTCCTAGGGTTACTGTTAGGCTTAGGCCTAGGGCTAGGATTTTTAAAACCAGGAAGCCCTGGGCTCCAGGCACACTGCAGCTGCGAAAGGCATCCCAAGGGGAGCGCAAAAGTGACGCAACTTGGCTGCCACCACTGATATTTCCATGAGATCATCCCGAACCATAGGCTGATTTTCCTTCCTAGGGTTAAGGTTTGAGTTACGCCTAGGGTAAGGGTTCTATTAACCAGAAAGCCCTGAGTTCCAAGAACACAGCAGCTGCGAAGGACTAGCCAAGAAGAGCGCAAAAGTAGCACAACATGCCTGCCTCCACAGCTTTTTCCTTGGGGACATGCCTAATTCCTGGCTGATTTGCCTTTCTCGTCTTAGGGTTGGGGTTCGGCCTAGGGCTAGGATTTTTAAAATCAGGAAGCCCTGAGTTCCAGGCACACTGGAGCTGTGAAAGGCATCCAAAAGGGAGTGCAAAAGTGCCACAACATGGCTGCTTTCACGGCTTTTTCCTTGGCAAGAAGCCTAACACCCGGCTGATTTACCTTCCCAGGGTTACTGTTAGGCTTAGGCCTAGGGCTAGGATTTTTGAAACTAGGAAGCCCTTAGCTCCAGGCACACTGCAGCTGTTCAAGGCATCCCAAGGGGAGTACAAAAGTGCAACAACATGGCAGCTTTCACAGCTTTTTCCTTGGCACCATCCCTATACCTAGGCTGATTTATCTGCCTAGGGTTAGGGTTAGGGTTCAGCCTAGGGCTTGGATTTCTTTAACCAGGAAGCCCTGAGTTCCAGGCTTACTTCATCTGCCAAAGGCATCCCAAAGGGAGTGCAGAAGTGCCACAACATGGCTGCTTTCACGGCTTTTCCCTTAGGAAGAACCCTAATACCCGGCTGATTTACCTTCCTAGGGTTACTGTTAGGCTTAGGCCTAGGACTTTTAAAACCAGGAAGCCCTGGGCTCCAGGCACACTGCAGCTGCAAAAGGCATCCCAAGGGGAGCGCAAAAGTGACGCAACTTGGCTGCCACCACTGATATTTCCATGAGACCATCCCGAACCATAGGCTGATTTTCCTTCCTAGGGTTAAGGTTTGAGTTACGCCTAGGGTAAGGGTTCTATTAACCAGAAAGCCCTGAGTTCCAAGAACACAGCAGCTGCGAAGGACTAGCCAAGAAGAGCGCAAAAGTAGCACAACATGCCTGCCTCCACAGCTTTTTCCTTGGGGACATGCCTAATTCCTGGCTGATTTGCCTTTCTCGTCTTAGGGTTGGGGTTCGGCCTAGGGCTAGGATTTTTAAAATCAGGAAGCCCTGAGTTCCAGGCACACTGGAGCTGTGAAAGGCATCCAAAAGGGAGTGCAAAAGTGCCACAACATGGCTGCTTTCACGGCTTTTTCCTTGGCAAGAAGCCTAACACCAGGCTGATTTACCTTCCCAGGGTTACTGTTAGGCTTAGGCCTAGGGCTAGGATTTTTGAAACTAGGAAGCCCTGGGCTCCAGGCACACTGCAGCTGTTCAAGGCATCCCAAGGGGAGTACAAAAGTGCAACAACATGGCAGCTTTCACAGCTTTTTCCTTGGCACCATCCCTATACCTAGGCTGATTTATCTGCCTAGGGTTAGGGTTAGGGTTCAGCCTAGGGCTTGGATTTCTTTAACCAGGAAGCCCTGAGTTCCAGGCTTACTTCATCTGCCAAAGGCATCCCAAAGGGAGTGCAGAAGTGCCACAACATGGCTGCTTTCACGGCTTTTCCCTTAGGAAGAACCCTAATACCCGGCTGATTTACCTTCCTAGGGTTACTGTTAGGCTTAGGCCTAGGACTTTTAAAACCAGGAAGCCCTGGGCTCCAGGCACACTGCAGCTGCAAAAGGCATCCCAAGGGGAGCGCAAAAGTGACGCAACTTGGCTGCCACCACTGATATTTCCATGAGACCATCCCGAACCATAGGCTGATTTTCCTTCCTAGGGTTAAGGTTTGAGTTACGCCTAGGGTAAGGGCTCTATTAACCAGAAAGCCCTGAGTTCCAAGAACACAGCAGCTGCGAAGGACTAGCCAAGAAGAGCGCAAAAGTAGCACAACATGCCTGCCTCCACAGCTTTTTCCTTGGGGACATGCCTAATTCCTGGCTGATTTGCCTTTCTCGTCTTAGGGTTGGGGTTCGGCCTAGGGCTAGGATTTTTAAAATCAGGAAGCCCTGAGTTCCAGGCACACTGGAGCTGTGAAAGGCATCCAAAAGGGAGTGCAAAAGTGCCACAACATGGCTGCTTTCACGGCTTTTTCCTTGGCAAGAAGCCTAACACCAGGCTGATTTACCTTCCCAGGGTTACTGTTAGGCTTAGGCCTAGGCCTAGGATTTTTGAAACTAGGAAGCCCTGGGCTCCAGGCAAACTGCAGCTGTTCAAGGCATCCCAAGGGGAGTACAAAAGTGCAACAACATGGCAGCTTTCACAGCTTTTTCCTTGGCACCATCCCTATACCTAGGCTGATTTATCTGCCTAGGGTTAGGGTTAGGGTTCAGCCTAGGGCTTGGATTTCTTTAACCAGGAAGCCCTGAGTTCCAGGCTTACTTCATCTGCCAAAGGCATCCCAAAGGGAGTGCAGAAGTGCCACAACATGGCTGCTTTCACGGCTTTTCCCTTAGGAAGAACCCTAATACCCGGCTGATTTACCTTCCTAGGGTTACTGTTAGGCTTAGGCCTAGGACTTTTAAAACCAGGAAGCCCTGGGCTCCAGGCACACTGCAGCTGCAAAAGGCATCCCAAGGGGAGCGCAAAAGTGACGCAACTTGGCTGCCACCACTGATATTTCCATGAGACCATCCCGAACCATAGGCTGATTTTCCTTCCTAGGGTTAAGGTTTGAGTTACGCCTAGGGTAAGGGTTCTATTAACCAGAAAGCCCTGAGTTCCAAGAACACAGCAGCTGCGAAGGACTAGCCAAGAAGAGCGCAAAAGTAGCACAACATGCCTGCCTCCACAGCTTTTTCCTTGGGGACATGCCTAATTCCTGGCTGATTTGCCTTTCTCGTCTTAGGGTTGGGGTTCGGCCTAGGGCTAGGATTTTTAAAATCAGGAAGCCCTGAGTTCCAGGCACACTGGAGCTGTGAAAGGCATCCAAAAGGGAGTGCAAAAGTGCCACAACATGGCTGCTTTCACGGCTTTTTCCTTGGCAAGAAGCCTAACACCAGGCTGATTTACCTTCCCAGGGTTACTGTTAGGCTTAGGCCTAGGCCTAGGATTTTTGAAACTAGGAAGCCCTGGGCTCCAGGCACACTGCAGCTGTTCAAGGCATCCCAAGGGGAGTACAAAAGTGCAACAACATGGCAGCTTTCACAGCTTTTTCCTTGGCACCATCCCTATACCTAGGCTGATTTATCTGCCTAGGGTTAGGGTTAGGGTTCAGCCTAGGGCTTGGATTTCTTTAACCAGGAAGCCCTGAGTTCCAGGCTTACTTCATCTGCCAAAGGCATCCCAAAGGGAGTGCAGAAGTGCCACAACATGGCTGCTTTCACGGCTTTTCCCTTAGGAAGAACCCTAATACCCGGCTGATTTACCTTCCTAGGGTTACTGTTAGGCTTAGGCCTAGGACTTTTAAAACCAGGAAGCCCTGGGCTCCAGGCACACTGCAGCTGCGAAAGGCATCCCAAGGGGAGCGCAAAAGTGACGCAACTTGGCTGCCACCACTGATATTTCCATGAGACCATCCCGAACCATAGGCTGATTTTCCTTCCTAGGGTTAAGGTTTGAGTTACGCCTAGGGTAAGGGCTCTATTAACCAGAAAGCCCTGAGTTCCAAGAACACAGCAGCTGCGAAGGACTAGCCAAGAAGAGCGCAAAAGTAGCACAACATGCCTGCCTCCACAGCTTTTTCCTTGGGGACATGCCTAATTCCTGGCTGATTTGCCTTTCTCGTCTTAGGGTTGGGGTTCGGCCTAGGGCTAGGATTTTTAAAATCAGGAAGCCCTGAGTTCCAGGCACACTGGAGCTGTGAAAGGCATCCAAAAGGGAGTGCAAAAGTGTCACAACATGGCTGCTTTCACGGCTTTTTCCTTGGCAAGAAGCCTAACACCAGGCTGATTTACCTTCCCAGGGTTACTGTTAGGCTTAGGCCTAGGGCTAGGATTTTTAAAACTAGGAAGCCCTTAGCTCCAGGCACACTGCAGCTGTTCAAGGCATCCCAAGGGGAGTACAAAAGTGCAACAACATGGCAGCTTTCACAGCTTTTTCCTTGGCACCATCCCTATACCTAGGCTGATTTATCTGCCTAGGGTTAGGGTTAGGGTTCAGCCTAGGGCTTGGATTTCTTTAACCAGGAAGCCCTGAGTTCCAGGCTTACTTCATCTGCCAAAGGCATCCCAAAGGGAGTGCAGAAGTGCCACAACATGGCTGCTTTCACGGCTTTTCCCTTAGGAAGAACCCTAATACCCGGCTGATTTACCTTCCTAGGGTTACTGTTAGGCTTAGGCCTAGGACTTTTAAAACCAGGAAGCCCTGGGCTCCAGGCACACTGCAGCTGCAAAAGGCATCCCAAGGGGAGCGCAAAAGTGACGCAACTTGGCTGCCACCACTGATATTTCCATGAGACCATCCCGAACCATAGGCTGATTTTCCTTCCTAGGGTTAAGGTTTGAGTTACGCCTAGGGTAAGGGCTCTATTAACCAGAAAGCCCTGAGTTCCAAGAACACAGCAGCTGCGAAGGACTAGCCAAGAAGAGCGCAAAAGTAGCACAACATGCCTGCCTCCACAGCTTTTTCCTTGGGGACATGCCTAATTCCTGGCTGATTTGCCTTTCTCGTCTTAGGGTTGGGGTTCGGCCTAGGGCTAGGATTTTTAAAATCAGGAAGCCCTGAGTTCCAGGCACAGTGGAGCTGTGAAAGGCATCCAAAAGGGAGTGCAAAAGTGCCCCAACATGGCTGCTTTCACGGCTTTTTCCTTGGCAAGAAGCCTAACACCCGGCTGATTTACCTTCCTAGGGTTACTGTTAGGCTTAGGCCTAGGGCTAGGATTTTTAAAACCAGGAAGCCCTGGGCTCCAGGCACACTGCAGCTGCGAAAGGCATCCCAAGGGGAGCGCAAAAGTGACGCAACTTGGCTGCCACCACTGATATTTCCATGAGACCATCCCGAACCATAGGCTGATTTTCCTTCCTAGGCTTAAGGTTTGAGTTACGCCTAGGGTAAGGGTTCTATTAACCAGAAAGCCCTGAGTTCCAAGAACACAGCAGCTGCGAAGGACTAGCCAAGAAGAGCGCAAAAGTAGCACAACATGCCTGCCTCCACAGCTTTTTCCTTGGGGACATGCCTAATTCCTGGCTGATTTGCCTTTCTCGTCTTAGGGTTGGGGTTCGGCCTAGGGCTAGGATTTTTAAAATCAGGAAGCCCTGAGTTCCAGGCACACTGGAGCTGTGAAAGGCATCCAAAAGGGAGTGCAAAAGTGTCACAACATGGCTGCTTTCACGGCTTTTTCCTTGGCAAGAAGCCTAACACCAGGCTGATTTACCTTCCCAGGGTTACTGTTAGGCTTAGGCCTAGGGCTAGGATTTTTAAAACTAGGAAGCCCTTAGCTCCAGGCACACTGCAGCTGTTCAAGGCATCCCAAGGGGAGTACAAAAGTGCAACAACATGGCAGCTTTCACAGCTTTTTCCTTGGCACCATCCCTATACCTAGGCTGATTTATCTGCCTAGGGTTAGGGTTAGGCTTCAGCCTAGGGCTTGGATTTCTTTAACCAGGAAGCCCTGAGTTCCAGGCTTACTTCATCTGCCAAAGGCATCCCAAAGGGAGTGCAGAAGTGCCACAACATGGCTGCTTTCACGGCTTTTCCCTTAGGAAGAACCCTAATACCCGGCTGATTTACCTTCCTAGGGTTACTGTTCGGCTTAGGCCTAGGACTTTTAAAACCAGGAAGCCCTGGGCTCCAGGCACACTGCAGCTGCAAAAGGCATCCCAAGGGGAGCGCAAAAGTGACGCAACTTGGCTGCCACCACTGATATTTCCATGAGACCATCCCGAACCATAGGCTGATTTTCCTTCCTAGGGTTAAGGTTTGAGTTACGCCTAGGGTAAGGGTTCTATTAACCAGAAAGCCCTGAGTTCCAAGAACACAGCAGCTGCGAAGGACTAGCCAAGAAGAGCGCAAAAGTAGCACAACATGCCTGCCTCCACAGCTTTTTCCTTGGGGACATGCCTAATTCCTGGCTGATTTGCCTTTCTCGTCTTAGGGTTGGGGTTCGGCCTAGGGCTAGGATTTTTAAAATCAGGAAGCCCTGAGTTCCAGGCACACTGGAGCTGTGAAAGGCATCCAAAAGGGAGTGCAAAAGTGCCACAACATGGCTGCTTTCACGGCTTTTTCCTTGGCAAGAAGCCTAACACCAGGCTGATTTCCCTTCCCAGGGTTACTGTTAGGCTTAGGCCTAGGGCTAGGATTTTTGAAACTAGGAAGCCCTGGGCTCCAGGCAAACTGCAGCTGTTCAAGGCATCCCAAGGGGAGTACAAAAGTGCAACAACATGGCAGCTTTCACAGCTTTTTCCTTGGCACCATCCCTATACCTAGGCTGATTTATCTGCCTAGGGTTAGGGTTAGGCTTCAGCCTAGGGCTTGGATTTCTTTAACCAGGAAGCCCTGAGTTCCAGGCTTACTTCATCTGCCAAAGGCATCCCAAAGGGAGTGCAGAAGTGCCACAACATGGCTGCTTTCACGGCTTTTCCCTTAGGAAGAACCCTAATACCCGGCTGATTTACCTTCCTAGGGTTACTGTTAGGCTTAGGCCTAGGACTTTTAAAACCAGGAAGCCCTGGGCTCCAGGCACACTGCAGCTGCGAAAGGCATCCCAAGGGGAGCGCAAAAGTGACGCAACTTGGCTGCCACCACTGATATTTCCATGAGACCATCCCGAACCATAGGCTGATTTTCCTTCCTAGGGTTAAGGTTTGAGTTACGCCTAGGGTAAGGGCTCTATTAACCAGAAAGCCCTGAGTTCCAAGAACACAGCAGCTGCGAAGGACTAGCCAAGAAGAGCGCAAAAGTAGCACAACATGCCTGCCTCCACAGCTTTTTCCTTGGGGACATGCCTAATTCCTGGCTGATTTGCCTTTCTCGTCTTAGGGTTGGGGTTCGGCCTAGGGCTAGGATTTTTAAAATCAGGAAGCCCTGAGTTCCAGGCACAGTGGAGCTGTGAAAGGCATCCAAAAGGGAGTGCAAAAGTGCCACAACATGGCTGCTTTCACGGCTTTTTCCTTGGCAAGAAGCCTAACACCCGGCTGATTTACCTTCCTAGGGTTACTGTTAGGCTTAGGCCTAGGGCTAGGATTTTTAAAACCAGGAAGCCCTGGGCTCCAGGCACACTGCAGCTGCGAAAGGCATCCCAAGGGGAGCGCAAAAGTGACGCAACTTGGCTGCCACCACTGATATTTCCATGAGACCATCCCGAACCATAGGCTGATTTTCCTTCCTAGGGTTAAGGTTTGAGTTACGCCTAGGGTAAGGGTTCTATTAACCAGAAAGCCCTGAGTTCCAAGAACACAGCAGCTGCGAAGGACTAGCCAAGAAGAGCGCAAAAGTAGCACAACATGCCTGCCTCCACAGCTTTTTCCTTGGGGACATGCCTAATTGCTGGCTGATTTGCCTTTCTCGTCTTAGGGTTGGGGTTCGGCCTAGGGCTAGGATTTTTAAAATCAGGAAGCCCTGAGTTCCAGGCACACTGGAGCTGTGAAAGGCATCCAAAAGGGAGTGCAAAAGTGTCACAACATGGCTGCTTTCACGGCTTTTTCCTTGGCAAGAAGCCTAACACCAGGCTGATTTACCTTCCCAGGGTTACTGTTAGGCTTAGGCCTAGGGCTAGGATTTTTAAAACTAGGAAGCCCTTAGCTCCAGGCACACTGCAGCAATTCAAGGCATCCCAAGGGGAGTACACAAGTGCAAAAACATGGCAGCTTTCGCAGCTTTTTCCTTGGCACCATCCCTATACCTAGGCTGATTTATCTGCCTAGGGTTAGGGTTAGGCTTCAGCCTAGGGCTTGGATTTCTTTAACCAGGAAGCCCTGAGTTCCAGGCTTACTTCATCTGCCAAAGGCATCCCAAAGGGAGTGCAGAAGTGCCACAACATGGCTGCTTTCACGGCTTTTCCCTTAGGAAGAACCCTAATACCCGGCTGATTTACCTTCCTAGGGTTACTGTTAGGCTTAGGCCTAGGACTTTTAAAACCAGGAAGCCCTGGGCTCCAGGCACACTGCAGCTGCAAAAGGCATCCCACGGGGAGCGCAAAAGTGACGCAACTTGGCTGCCACCACTGATATTTCCATGAGACCATCCCGAACCATAGGCTGATTTTCCTTCCTAGGGTTAAGGTTTGAGTTACGCCTAGGGTAAGGGCTCTATTAACCAGAAAGCCCTGAGTTCCAAGAACACAGCAGCTGCGAAGGACTAGCCAAGAAGAGCGCAAAAGTAGCACAACATGCCTGCCTCCACAGCTTTTTCCTTGGGGACATGCCTAATTCCTGGCTGATTTGCCTTTCTCGTCTTAGGGTTGGGGTTCGGCCTAGGACTAGGATTTTTAAAATCAGGAAGCCCTGAGTTCCAGGCACACTGGAGCTGTGAAAGGCATCCAAAAGGGAGTGCAAAAGTGCCACAACATGGCTGCTTTCACGGCTTTTTCCTTGGCAAGAAGCCTAACACCAGGCTGATTTACCTTCCCAGGGTTACTGTTAGGCTTAGGCCTAGGACTAGGATTTTTGAAACTAGGAAGCCCTGGGCTCCAGGCACACTGCAGCTGTTCAAGGCATCCCAAGGGGAGTACAAAAGTGCAACAACATGGCAGCTTTCACAGCTTTTTCCTTGGCACCATCCCTATACCTAGGCTGATTTATCTGCCTAGGGTTAGGGTTAGGCTTCAGCCTAGGGCTTGGATTTCTTTAACCAGGAAGCCCTGAGTTCCAGGCTTACTTCATCTGCCAAAGGCATCCCAAAGGGAGTGCAGAAGTGCCACAACATGGCTGCTTTCACGGCTTTTCCCTTAGGAAGAACCCTAATACCCGGCTGATTTACCTTCCTAGGGTTACTGTTAGGCTTAGGCCTAGGACTTTTAAAACCAGGAAGCCCTGGGCTCCAGGGACACTGCAGCTGCGAAAGGCATCCCAAGGGGAGCGCAAAAGTGACGCAACTTGGCTGCCACCACTGATATTTCCATGAGACCATCCCGAACCATAGGCTGATTTTCCTTCCTAGGGTTAAGGTTTGAGTTACGCCTAGGGTAAGGGCTCTATTAACCAGAAAGCCCTGAGTTCCAAGAACACAGCAGCTGCGAAGGACTAGCCAAGAAGAGCGCAAAAGTAGCACAACATGCCTGCCTCCACAGCTTTTTCCTTGGGGACATGCCTAATTCCTGGCTGATTTGCCTTTCTCGTCTTAGGGTTGGGGTTCGGCCTAGGGCTAGGATTTTTAAAATCAGGAAGCCCTGAGTTCCAGGCACACTGGAGCTGTGAAAGGCATCCAAAAGGGAGTGCAAAAGTGTCACAACATGGCTGCTTTCACGGCTTTTTCCTTGGCAAGAAGCCTAACACCAGGCTGATTTACCTTCCCAGGGTTACTGTTAGGCTTAGGCCTAGGGCTAGGATTTTTAAAACTAGGAAGCCCTTAGCTCCAGGCACACTGCAGCTGTTCAAGGCATCCCAAGGGGAGTACAAAAGTGCAACAACATGGCAGCTTTCACAGCTTTTTCCTTGGCACCATCCCTATACCTAGGCTGATTTATCTGCCTAGGGTTAGGGTTAGGCTTCAGCCTAGGGCTTGGATTTCTTTAACCAGGAAGCCCTGAGTTCCAGGCTTACTTCATCTGCCAAAGGCATCCCAAAGGGAGTGCAGAAGTGCCACAACATGGCTGCTTTCACGGCTTTTCCCTTAGGAAGAACCCTAATACCCGGCTGATTTACCTTCCTAGGGTTACTGTTCGGCTTAGGCCTAGGACTTTTAAAACCAGGAAGCCCTGGGCTCCAGGCACACTGCAGCTGCGAAAGGCATCCCAAGGGGAGCGCAAAAGTGACGCAACTTGGCTGCCACCACTGATATTTCCATGAGACCATCCCGAACCTTAGGTTGATTTTCCTTCCTAGGGTTAAGGTTTGAGTTACGCCTAGGGTAAGGGTTCTATTAACCAGAAAGCCCTGAGTTCCAAGAACACAGCAGCTGCGAAGGACTAGCCAAGAAGAGCGCAAAAGTAGCACAACATGCCTGCCTCCACAGCTTTTTTCTTGGGGACATGCCTAATTCCTGGCTGATTTGCCTTTCTCGTCTTAGGGTTGGGGTTCGGCCTAGGGCTAGGATTTTTAAAATCAGGAAGCCCTGAGTTCCAGGCACACTGGAGCTGTGAAAGGCATCCAAAAGGGAGTGCAAAAGTGCCACAACATGGCTGCTTTCACGGCTTTTTCCTTGGCAAGAAGCCTAACACCAGGCTGATTTACCTTCCCAGGGTTACTGTTAGGCTTAGGCCTAGGGCTAGGATTTTTAAAACTAGGAAGCCCTTAGCTCCAGGCACACTGCAGCTGTTCAAGGCATCCCAAGGGGAGTACAAAAATGCAACAACATGGCAGCTTTCACAGCTTTTTCCTTGGCACCATCCCTATACCTAGGCTGATTTATCTGCCTAGGGTTAGGGTTAGGCTTCAGCCTAGGGCTTGGATTTCTTTAACCAGGAAGCCCTGAGTTCCAGGCTTACTTCATCTGCCAAAGGCATCCCAAAGGGAGTGCAGAAGTGCCACAACATGGCTGCTTTCACGGCTTTTCCCTTAGGAAGAACCCTAATACCCGGCTGATTTACCTTCCTAGGGTTACTGTTCGGCTTAGGCCTAGGACTTTTAAAACCAGGAAGCCCTGGGCTCCAGGCACACTGCAGCTGCGAAAGGCATCCCAAGGGGAGCGCAAAAGTGACGCAACTTGGCTGCCACCACTGATATTTCCATGAGACCATCCCGAACCATAGGCTGATTTTCCTTCCTAGGGTTAAGGTTTGAGTTACGCCTATGGTAAGGGCTCTATTAACCAGAAAGCCCTGAGTTCCAAGAACACAGCAGCTGCGAAGGACTAGCCAAGAAGAGCGCAAAAGTAGCACAACATGCCTGCCTCCACAGCTTTTTCCTTGGGGACATGCCTAATTCCTGGCTGATTTGCCTTTCTCGTCTTAGGGTTGGGGTTCGGCCTAGGGCTAGGATTTTTAAAATCAGGAAGCCCTGAGTTCCAGGCACAGTGGAGCTGTGAAAGGCATCCAAAAGGGAGTGCAAAAGTGCCACAACATGGCTGCTTTCACGGCTTTTTCCTTGGCAAGAAGCCTAACACCAGGCTGATTTACCTTCCCAGGGTTACTGTTAGGCTTAGGCCTAGGGCTAGGATTTTTGAAACTAGGAAGCCCTTAGCTCCAGGCACACTGCAGCTGTTCAAGGCATCCCAAGGGGAGTACAAAAGTGCAACAACATGGCAGCTTTCACAGCTTTTTCCTTGGCACCATCCCTATACCTAGGCTGATTTATCTGCCTAGGGTTAGGGTTAGGGTTCAGCCTAGGGCTTGGATTTCTTTAACCAGGAAGCCCTGAGTTCCAGGCTTACTTCATCTGCCAAAGGCATCCCAAAGGGAGTGCAGAAGTGCCACAACATGGCTGCTTTCACGGCTTTTCCCTTAGGAAGAACCCTAATACCCGGCTGATTTACCTTCCTAGGGTTACTGTTAGGCTTAGGCCTAGGACTTTTAAAACCAGGAAGCCCTGGGCTCCAGGCACACTGCAGCTGCAAAAGGCATCCCAAGGGGAGCGCAAAAGTGACGCAACTTGGCTGCCACCACTGATATTTCCATGAGACCATCCCGAACCATAGGCTGATTTTCCTTCCTAGGGTTAAGGTTTGAGTTACGCCTAGGGTAAGGGCTCTATTAACCAGAAAGCCCTGAGTTCCAAGAACACAGCAGCTGCGAAGGACTAGCCAAGAAGAGCGCAAAAGTAGCACAACATGCCTGCCTCCACAGCTTTTTCCTTGGGGACATGCCTAATTCCTGGCTGATTTGCCTTTCTCGTCTTAGGGTTGGGGTTCGGCCTAGGGCTAGGATTTTTAAAATCAGGAAGCCCTGAGTTCCAGGCACACTGCAGCTGTGAAAGGCATCCAAAAGGGAGTGCAAAAGTGCCACAACATGGCTGCTTTCACGGCTTTTTCCTTGGCAAGAAGCCTAACACCAGGCTGATTTACCTTCCCAGGGTTACTGTTAGGCTTAGACCTAGGACTAGGATTTTTAAAACTAGGAAGCCCTTACCTCCAGGCACACTGCAGCTGTTCAAGGCATCCCAAGGGGAGTACAAAAGTGCAACAACATGGCAGCTTTCACAGCTTTTTCCTTGGCACCATCCCTATACCTAGGCTGATTTATCTGCCTAGGGTTAGGGTTAGGGTTCAGCCTAGGGCTTGGATTTCTTTAACCAGGAAGCCCTGAGTTCCAGGCTTACTTCATCTGCCAAAGGCATCCCAAAGGGAGTGCAGAAGTGCCACAACATGGCTGCTTTCACGGCTTTTCCCTTAGGAAGAACCCTAATACCCGGCTGATTTACCTTCCTAGGGTTACTGTTAGGCTTAGGCCTAGGACTTTTAAAACCAGGAAGCCCTGGGCTCCAGGCACACTGCAGCTGCGAAAGGCATCCCAAGGGGAGCGCAAAAGTGACGCAACTTGGCTGCCACCACTGATATTTCCCTGAGACCATCCCCAACCATAGGCTGATTTTCCTTCCTAGGGTTAAGGTTTGAGTTACGCCTAGGGTAAGGGCTCTATTAACCAGAAAGCCCTGAGTTCCAAGAACACAGCAGCTGCGAAGGACTAGCCAAGAAGAGCGCAAAAGTAGCACAACATGCCTGCCTCCACAGCTTTTTCCTTGGGGACATGCCTAATTCCTGGCTGATTTGCCTTTCTCGTCTTAGGGTTGGGGTTCGGCCTAGGGCTAGGATTTTTAAAATCAGGAAGCCCTGAGTTCCAGGCACACTGCAGCTGTGAAAGGCATCCAAAAGGGAGTGCAAAAGTGCCACAACATGGCTGCTTTCACGGCTTTTTCCTTGGCAAGAAGCCTAACACCAGGCTGATTTACCTTCCCAGGGTTACTGTTAGGCTTAGGCCTAGGGCTAGGATTTTTGAAACTAGGAAGCCCTTAGCTCCAGGCACACTGCAGCTGTTCAAGGCATCCCAAGGGGAGTACAAAAGTGCAACAACATGGCAGCTTTCACAGCTTTTTCCTTGGCACCATCCCTATACCTAGGCTGATTTATCTGCCTAGGGTTAGGGTTAGGGTTCAGCCTAGGGCTTGGATTTCTTTAACCAGGAAGCCCTGAGTTCCAGGCTTACTTCATCTGCCAAAGGCATCCCAAAGGGAGTGCAGAAGTGCCACAACATGGCTGCTTTCACGGCTTTTCCCTTAGGAAGAACCCTAATACCCGGCTGATTTACCTTCCTAGGGTTACTGTTAGGCTTAGGCCTAGGACTTTTAAAACCAGGAAGCCCTGGGCTCCAGGCACACTGCAGCTGCGAAAGGCATCCCAAGGGGAGCGCAAAAGTGACGCAACTTGGCTGCCACCACTGATATTTCCATGAGACCATCCCGAACCATAGGCTGATTTTCCTTCCTAGGGTTAAGGTTTGAGTTACGCCTAGGGTAAGGGCTCTATTAACCAGAAAGCCCTGAGTTCCAAGAACACAGCAGCTGCGAAGGACTAGCCAAGAAGAGCGCAAAAGTAGCACAACATGCCTGCCTCCACAGCTTTTTCCTTGGGGACATGCCTAATTCCTGGCTGATTTGCCTTTCTCGTCTTAGGGTTGGGGTTCGGCCTAGGGCTAGGATTTTTAAAATCAGGAAGCCCTGAGTTCCAGGCACACTGCAGCTGTGAAAGGCATCCAAAAGGGAGTGCAAAAGTGCCACAACATGGCTGCTTTCACGGCTTTTTCCTTGGCAAGAAGCCTAACACCAGGCTGATTTACCTTCCCAGGGTTACTGTTAGGCTTAGGCCTAGGGCTAGGATTTTTAAAACTAGGAAGCCCTGGGCTCCAGGCACACTGCAGCTGTTCAAGGCATCCCAAGGGGAGTACAAAAGTGCAACAACATGGCAGCTTTCACAGCTTTTTCCTTGGCACCATCCCTATACCTAGGCTGATTTATCTGCCTAGGGTTAGGGTTAGGGTTCAGCCTAGGGCTTGGATTTCTTTAACCAGGAAGCCCTGAGTTCCAGGCTTACTTCATCTGCCAAAGGCATCCCAAAGGGAGTGCAGAAGTGCCACAACATGGCTGCTTTCACGGCTTTTCCCTTAGGAAGAACCCTAATACCCGGCTGATTTACCTTCCTAGGGTTACTGTTAGGCTTAGGCCTAGGACTTTTAAAACCAGGAAGCCCTGGGCTCCAGGCACACTGCAGCTGCAAAAGGCATCCCAAGGGGAGCGCAAAAGTGACGCAACTTGGCTGCCACCACTGATATTTCCCTGAGACCATCCCGAACCATAGGCTGATTTTCCTTCCTAGGGTTAAGGTTTGAGTTACGCCTAGGGTAAGGGCTCTATTAACCAGAAAGCCCTGAGTTCCAAGAACACAGCAGCTGCGAAGGACTAGCCAAGAAGAGCGCAAAAGTAGCACAACATGCCTGCCTCCACAGCTTTTTCCTTGGGGACATGCCTAATTCCTGGCTGATTTGCCTTTCTCGTCTTAGGGTTGGGGTTCGGCCTAGGGCTAGGATTTTTAAAATCAGGAAGCCCTGAGTTCCAGGCACACTGGAGCTGTGAAAGGCATCCAAAAGGGAGTGCAAAAGTGCCACAACATGGCTGCTTTCACGGCTTTTTCCTTGGCAAGAAGCCTAACACCAGGCTGATTTCCCTTCCCAGGGTTACTGTTAGGCTTAGGCCTAGGGCTAGGATTTTTAAAACTAGGAAGCCCTGGGCTCCAGGCACACTGCAGCTGTTCAAGGCATCCCAAGGGGAGTACAAAAGTGCAACAACATGGCAGCTTTCACAGCTTTTTCCTTGGCACCATCCCTATACCTAGGCTGATTTATCTGCCTAGGGTTAGGGTTAGCGTTCAGCCTAGGGCTTGGATTTCTTTAACCAGGAAGCCCTGAGTTCCAGGCTTACTTCATCTGCCAAAGGCATCCCAAAGGGAGTGCAGAAGTGCCACAACATGGCTGCTTTCACGGCTTTTCCCTTAGGAAGAACCCTAATACCCGGCTGATTTACCTTCCTAGGGTTACTGTTAGGCTTAGGCCTAGGACTTTTAAAACCAGGAAGCCCTGGGCTCCAGGCACACTGCAGCTGCGAAAGGCATCCCAAGGGGAGCGCAAAAGTGACGCAACTTGGCTGCCACCACTGATATTTCCATGAGACCATCCCGAACCATAGGCTGATTTTCCTTCCTAGGGTTAAGGTTTGAGTTACGCCTAGGGTAAGGGTTCTATTAACCAGAAAGCCCTGAGTTCCAAGAACACAGCAGCTGCGAAGGACTAGCCAAGAAGAGCGCAAAAGTACCACAACATGCCTGCCTCCACAGCTTTTTCCTTGGGGACATGCCTAATTCCTGGCTGATTTGCCTTTCTCGTCTTAGGGTTGGGGTTCGGCCTAGGGCTAGGATTTTTAAAATCAGGAAGCCCTGAGTTCCAGGCACAGTGGCGCTGTGAAAGGCATCCAAAAGGGAGTGCAAAAGTGCCACAACATGGCTGCTTTCACGGCTTTTTCCTTGGCAAGAAGCCTAACACCAGGCTGATTTACCTTCCCAGGGTTACTGTTAGGCTTAGGCCTAGGGCTAGGATTTTTGAAACTAGGAAGCCCTTAGCTCCAGGCACACTGCAGCTGTTCAAGGCATCCCAAGGGGAGTACAAAAGTGCAACAACATGGCAGCTTTCACAGCTTTTTCCTTGGCACCATCCCTATACCTAGGCTGATTTATCTGCCTAGGGTTAGGGTTAGGCTTCAGCCTAGGGCTTGGATTTCTTTAACCAGGAAGCCCTGAGTTCCAGGCTTACTTCATCTGCCAAAGGCATCCCAAAGGGAGTGCAAAAGTGCCACAACATGGCTGCTTTCACGGCTTTTCCCTTAGGAAGAACCCTAATACCCGGCTGATTTACCTTTCTAGGGTTACTGTTAGGCTTAGGCCTAGGACTTTTAAAACCAGGAAGCCCTGGGCTCCAGGCACACTGCAGCTGCAAAAGGCATCCCAAGGGGAGCGCAAAAGTGACGCAACTTGGCTGCCACCACTGATATTTCCATGAGACCATCCCGAACCATAGGCTGATTTTCCTTCCTAGGGTTAAGGTTTGAGTTACGCCTAGGGTAAGGGTTCTTTTAACCAGAAAGCCCTGAGTTCCAAGAACACAGCAGCTGCGAAGGACTAGCCAAGAAGAGCGCAAAAGTAGCACAACATGCCTGCCTCCACAGCTTTTTCCTTGGGGACATGCCTAATTCCTGGCTGATTTGCCTTTCTCGTCTTAGGGCTGGGGTTCGGCCTAGGGCTAGGATTTTTAAAATCAGGAAGCCCTGAGTTCCAGGCACACTGGAGCTGTGAAAGGCATCCAAAAGGGAGTGCAAAAGTGCCACAACATGGCTGCTTTCACGGCTTTTTCCTTGGCAAGAAGCCTAACACCAGGCTGATTTACCTTCCCAGGGTTACTGTTAGGCTTAGGCCTAGGGCTAGGATTTTTAAAACTAGGAAGCCCTGGGCTCCAGGCACACTGCAGCTGTTCAAGGCATCCCAAGGGGAGTACAAAAGTGCAACAACATGGCAGCTTTCACAGCTTTTTCCTTGGCACCATCCCTATACCTAGGCTGATTTATCTGCCTAGGGTTAGGGTTAAGGTTCAGCCTAGGGCTTGGATTTCTTTAACCAGGAAGCCCTGAGTTCCAGGCTTACTTCATCTGCCAAAGGCATCCCAAAGGGAGTGCAGAAGTGCCACAACATGGCTGCTTTCACGGCTTTTCCCTTAGGAAGAACCCTAATACCCGGCTGATTTACCTTCCTAGGGTTACTGTTAGGCTTAGGCCTAGGACTTTTAAAACCAGGAAGCCCTGGGCTCCAGGCACACTGCAGCTGCGAAAGGCATCCCAAGGGGAGCACAAAAGTGACGCAACTTGGCTGCCACCACTGATATTTCCATGAGACCATCCCGAACCATAGGCTGATTTTCCTTCCTAGGGTTAAGGTTTGAGTTACGCCTAGGGTAAGGGCTCTATTAACCAGAAAGCCCTGAGTTCCAAGAACACAGCAGCTGCGAAGGACTAGCCAAGAAGAGCGCAAAAGTAGCACAACATGCCTGCCTCCACAGCTTTTTCCTTGGGGACATGCCTAATTCCTGGCTGATTTGCCTTTCTCGTCTTAGGGTTGGGGTTCGGCCTAGGGCTAGGATTTTTAAAATCAGGAAGCCCTGAGTTCCAGGCACACTGGAGCTGTGAAAGGCATCCAAAAGGGAGTGCAAAAGTGCCACAACATGGCTGCTTTCACGGCTTTTTCCTTGGCAAGAAGCCTAACACCAGGCTGATTTCCCTTCCCAGGGTTACTGTTAGGCTTAGGCCTAGGGCTAGGATTTTTAAAACTAGGAAGCCCATAACTCGAGGCACACTGCAGCTGTTCAAGGCATCCCAAGGGGAGTACAAAAGTGCAACAACATGGCAGCTTTCACAGCTTTTTCCTTGGCACCATCCCTATACCTAGGCTGATTTATCTGCCTAGGGTTAGGGTTAGGCTTCAGCCTAGGGCTTGGATTTCTTTAACCAGGAAGCCCTGAGTTCCAGGCTTACTTCATCTGCCAAAGGCATCCCAAAGGGAGTGCAGAAGTGCCACAACATGGCTGCTTTCACGGCTTTTCCCTTAGGAAGAACCCTAATACCCGGCTGATTTACCTTCCTAGGGTTACTGTTAGGCTTAGGCCTAGGACTTTTAAAACCAGGAAGCCCTGGGCTCCAGGGACACTGCAGCTGCGAAAGGCATCCCAAGGGGAGCACAAAAGTGACGCAACTTGGCTGCCACCACTGATATTTCCATGAGACCATCCCGAACCATAGGTTGATTTTCCTTCCTAGGCTTAAGGTTTGAGTTACGCCTAGGGTAAGGGCTCTATTAACCAGAAAGCCCTGAGTTCCAAGAACACAGCAGCTGCGAAGGACTAGCCAAGAAGAGCGCAAAAGTAGCACAACATGCCTGCCTCCACAGCTTTTTCCTTGGGGACATGCCTAATTCCTGGCTGATTTGCCTTTCTCGTCTTAGGGTTGGGGTTCGGCCTAGGGCTAGGATTTTTAAAATCAGGAAGCCCTGAGTTCCAGGCACACTGCAGCTGTGAAAGGCATCCAAAAGGGAGTGCAAAAGTGCCACAACATGGCTGCTTTCACGGCTTTTTCCTTGGCAAGAAGCCTAACACCAGGCTGATTTACCTTCCCAGGGTTACTGTTAGGCTTAGGCCTAGGGCTAGGATTTTTGAAACTAGGAAGCCCTGGGCTCCAGGCACACTGCAGCTGTTCAAGGCATCCCAAGGGGAGTACAAAAGTGCAACAACATGGCAGCTTTCACAGCTTTTTCCTTGGCACCATCCCTATACCTAGGCTGATTTATCTGCCTAGGGTTAGGGTTAGGCTTCAGCCTAGGGCTTGGATTTCTTTAACCAGGAAGCCCTGAGTTCCAGGCTTACTTCATCTGCCAAAGGCATCCCAAAGGGAGTGCAGAAGTGCCACAACATGGCTGCTTTCACGGCTTTTCCCTTAGGAAGAACCCTAATACCCGGCTGATTTACCTTCCTAGGGTTACTGTTAGGCTTAGGCCTAGGACTTTTAAAACCAGGAAGCCCTGGGCTCCAGGGACACTGCAGCTGCAAAAGGCATCCCAAGGGGAGCGCAAAAGTGACGCAACTTGGCTGCCACCACTGATATTTCCATGAGAGCATCCCGAACCATAGGTTGATTTTCCTTCCTAGGCTTAAGGTTTGAGTTACGCCTAGGGTAAGGGCTCTATTAACCAGAAAGCCCTGAGTTCCAAGAACACAGCAGCTGCGAAGGACTAGCCAAGAAGAGCGCAAAAGTAGCACAACATGCCTGCCTCCACAGCTTTTTCCTTGGGGACATGCCTAATTCCTGGCTGATTTGCCTTTCTCGTCTTAGGGTTGGGGTTCGGCCTAGGGCTAGGATTTTTAAAATCAGGAAGCCCTGAGTTCCAGGCACACTGGAGCTGTGAAAGGCATCCAAAAGGGAGTGCAAAAGTGCCACAACATGGCTGCTTTCACGGCTTTTTCCTTGGCAAGAAGCCTAACACCAGGCTGATTTACCTTCCCAGGGTTACTGTTAGGCTTAGGCCTAGGGCTAGGATTTTTGAAACTAGGAAGCCCTGGGCTCCAGGCACACTGCAGCTGTTCAAGGCATCCCAAGGGGAGTACAAAAGTGCAACAACATGGCAGCTTTCACAGCTTTTTCCTTGGCACCATCCCTATACCTAGGCTGATTTATCTGCCTAGGGTTAGGGTTAGGCTTCAGCCTAGGGCTTGGATTTCTTTAACCAGGAAGCCCTGAGTTCCAGGCTTACTTCATCTGCCAAAGGCATCCCAAAGGGAGTGCAGAAGTGCCACAACATGGCTGCTTTCACGGCTTTTCCCTTAGGAAGAACCCTAATACCCGGCTGATTTACCTTCCTAGGGTTACTGTTAGGCTTAGGCCTAGGACTTTTAAAACCAGGAAGCCCTGGGCTCCAGGCACACTGCAGCTGCGAAAGGCATCCCAGGGGGAGCGCAAAAGTGACGCAACTTGGCTGCCACCACTGATATTTCCATGAGAGCTTCCCGAACCATAGACTGATTTTCCTTCCTAGGGTTAAGGTTTGAGTTACGCCTAGGGTAAGGGTTCTATTAACCAGAAAGCCCTGAGTTCCAAGAACACAGCAGCTGCGAAGGACTAGCCAAGAAGAGCGGAAAAGTACCACAACATGCCTGCCTCCACAGCTTTTTCCTTGGGGACATGCCTAATTCCTGGCTGATTTGCCTTTCTCGTCTTAGGGTTGGGGTTCGGCCTAGGACTAGGATTTTTAAAATCAGGAAGCCCTGAGTTCCAGGCACACTGGAGCTGTGAAAGGCATCCAAAAGGGAGTGCAAAAGTGCCACAACATGGCTGCTTTCACGGCTTTTTCCTTGGCAAGAAGCCTAACACCAGGCTGATTTACCTTCCCAGGGTTACTGTTAGGCTTAGGCCTAGGGCTAGGATTTTTAAAACTAGGAAGCCCTTAGCTCCAGGCACACTGCAGCTGTTCAAGGCATCCCAAGGGGAGTACAAAAGTGCAACAACATGGCAGCTTTCACAGCTTTTTCCTTGGCACCATCCCTATACCTAGGCTGATTTATCTGCCTAGGGTTAGGGTTAGGGTTCAGCCTAGGGCTTGGATTTCTTTAACCAGGAAGCCCTGAGTTCCAGGCTTACTTCATCTGCCAAAGGCATCCCAAAGGGAGTGCAGAAGTGCCACAACATGGCTGCTTTCACGGCTTTTCCCTTAGGAAGAACCTTAATACCCGGCTGATTTACCTTCCTAGGGTTACTGTTAGGCTTAGGCCTAGGACTTTTAAAACCAGGAAGCCCTGGGCTCCAGGCACACTGCAGCTGCGAAAGGCATCCCAAGGGGAGCGCAAAAGTGACGCAACTTGGCTGCCACCACTGATATTTCCATGAGACCATCCCCAACCATAGGCTGATTTTCCTTCCTAGGGTTAAGGTTTGAGTTACGCCTAGGGTAAGGGCTCTATTAACCAGAAAGCCCTGAGTTCCAAGAACACAGCAGCTGCGAAGGACTAGCCAAGAAGAGCGCAAAAGTAGCACAACATGCCTGCCTCCACAGCTTTTTCCTTGGGGACATGCCTAATTCCTGGCTGATTTGCCTTTCTCGTCTTAGGGTTGGGGTTCGGCCTAGGGCTAGGATTTTTAAAATCAGGAAGCCCTGAGTTCCAGGCACACTGGAGCTGTGAAAGGCATCCAAAAGGGAGTGCAAAAGTTCCACAACATGGCTGCTTTCACGGCTTTTTCCTTGGCAAGAAGCCTAACACCAGGCTGATTTACCTTCCCAGGGTTACTGTTAGGCTTAGGCCTAGGGCTAGGATTTTTAAAACTAGGAAGCCCTGGGCTCCAGGCACACTGCAGCTGCGAAAGGCATCCCAAGGGGAGCGCAAAAGTGACGCAACTTGGCTGCCACCACTGATATTTCCATGAGACCATCCCGAACCATAGGCTGATTTTCCTTCCTAGGGTTAAGGTTTGAGTTACGCCTAGGGTAAGGGCTCTATTAACCAGAAAGCCCTGAGTTCCAAGAACACAGCAGCTGCGAAGGACTAGCCAAGAGGAGCGCAAAAGTAGCATAACATACCTGCCTCCACAGCTTTTTCCTTGGGGACATGCCTAATTCCTGGCTGATTTGCCTTTCTCGTCTTAGGGTTGGGGTTCGGCCTAGGGCTAGGATTTTTAAAATCAGGAAGCCCTGAGTTCCAGGCACAGTGGCGCTGTGAAAGGCATCCAAAAGGGAGTGCAAAAGTGCCACAACATGGCTGCTTTCACGGCTTTTTCCTTGGCAAGAAGCCTAACACCAGGCTGATTTACCTTCCCAGGGTTACTGTTAGGCTTAGGCCTAGGGCTAGGATTTTTGACACTAGGAAGCCCTTAGCTCCAGGCACACTGCAGCTGTTCAAGGCATCCCAAGGGGAGTAAAAAAGTGCAACAACATGGCAGCTTTCACAGCTTTTTCCTTGGCACCATCCCTATACCTAGGCTGATTTATCTGCCTAGGGTTAGGGTTAGGGTTCAGCCTAGGGCTTGGATTTCTTTAACCAGGAAGCCCTGAGTTCCAGGCTTACTTCATCTGCCAAAGGCATCCCAAAGGGAGTGCAGAAGTGCCACAACATGGCTGCTTTCACGGCTTTTCCCTTAGGAAGAACCCTAATACCCGGCTGATTTACCTTCCTAGGGTTACTGTTAGGCTTAGGCCTAGGACTTTTAAAACCAGGAAGCCCTGGGCTCCAGGCACACTGCAGCTGCGAAAGGCATCCCAAGGGGAGCGCAAAAGTGACGCAACTTGGCTGCCACCACTGATATTTCCATGAGACCATCCCGAACCATAGGCTGATTTTCCTTCCTAGGGTTAAGGTTTGAGTTACGCCTAGGGTAAGGGTTCTATTAACCAGAAAGCCCTGAGTTCCAAGAACACAGCAGCTGCGAAGGACTAGCCAAGAAGAGCGCAAAAGTACCACAACATGCCTGCCTCCACAGCTTTTTCCTTGGGGACATGCCTAATTCCTGGCTGATTTGCCTTTCTCGTCTTAGGGTTGGGGTTCGGCCTAGGGCTAGGATTTTTAAAATCAGGAAGCCCTGAGTTCCAGGCACACTGGAGCTGTGAAAGGCATCCAAAAGGGAGTGCAAAAGTGCCACAACATGGCTGCTTTCACGGCTTTTTCCTTGGCAAGAAGCCTAACACCAGGCTGATTTACCTTCCCAGGGTTACTGTTAGGCTTAGGCCTAGGGCTAGGATTTTTAAAACTAGGAAGCCCTTAGCTCCAGGCACACTGCAGCTGTTCAAGGCATCCCAAGGGGAGTACAAAAGTGCAACAACATGGCAGCTTTCACAGCTTTTTCCTTGGCACCATCCCTATACCTAGGCTGATTTATCTGCCTAGGGTTAGGGTTAGGCTTCAGCCTAGGGCTTGGATTTCTTTAACCAGGAAGCCCTGAGTTCCAGGCTTACTTCATCTGCCAAAGGCATCCCAAAGGGAGTGCAGAAGTGCCACAACATGGCTGCTTTCACGGCTTTTCCCTTAGGAAGAACCCTAATACCCAGCTGATTTACCTTCCTAGGGTTACTGTTAGGCTTAGGCCTAGGACTTTTAAAACCAGGAAGCCCTGGGCTCCAGGCACACTGCAGCTGCGAAAGGCATCCCAAGGGGAGCGCAAAAGTGACGCAACTTGGCTGCCACCACTGATATTTCCATGAGACCATCCCCAACCATAGGCTGATTTTCCTTCCTAGGGTTAAGGTTTGAGTTACGCCTAGGGTAAGGGCTCTATTAACCAGAAAGCCCTGAGTTCCAAGAACACAGCAGCTGCGAAGGACTAGCCAAGAAGAGCGCAAAAGTACCACAACATGCCTGCCTCCACAGCTTTTTCCTTGGGGACATGCCTAATTCCTGGCTGATTTGCCTTTCTCGTCTTAGGGTTGGGGTTCGGCCTAGGGCTAGGATTTTTAAAATCAGGAAGCCCTGAGTTCCAGGCACACTGGAGCTGTGAAAGGCATCCAAAAGGGAGTGCAAAAGTGCCACAACATGGCTGCTTTCACGGCTTTTTCCTTGGCAAGAAGCCTAACACCAGGCTGATTTCCCTTCCCAGGGTTACTGTTAGGCTTAGGCCTAGGGCTAGGATTTTTAAAACTAGGAAGCCCTGGGCTCCAGGCACACTGCAGCTGTTCAAGGCATCCCAAGGGGAGTACAAAAGTGCAACAACATGGCAGCTTTCACAGCTTTTTCCTTGGCACCATCCCTATACCTAGGCTGATTTATCTGCCTAGGGTTAGGGTTAGGGTTCAGCCTAGGGCTTGGATTTCTTTAACCAGGAAGCCCTGAGTTCCAGGCTTACTTCATCTGCCAAAGGCATCCCAAAGGGAGTGCAGAAGTGCCACAACATGGCTGCTTTCACGGCTTTTTCCTTGGCAAGAAGCCTAACACCCGGCTGATTTACCTTCCCAGGGTTACTGTTAGGCTTAGGCCTAGGGCTAGGATTTTTAAAACTAGGAAGCCCTGGGCTCCAGGCACACTGCAGCTGCGAAAGGCATCCCAAGGGGAGCGCAAAAGTGACGCAACTTGGCTGCCACCACTGATATTTCCATGAGACCATCCCGAACCATAGGCTGATTTTCCTTCCTAGGGTTAAGGTTTGAGTTACGCCTAGGGTAAGGGCTCTATTAACCAGAAAGCCCTGAGTTCCAAGAACACAGCAGCTGCGAAGGACTAGCCAAGAGGAGCGCAAAAGTAGCATAACATACCTGCCTCCACAGCTTTTTCCTTGGGGACATGCCTAATTCCTGGCTGATTTGCCTTTCTCGTCTTAGGGTTGGGGTTCGGCCTAGGGCTAGGATTTTTAAAATCAGGAAGCCCTGAGTTCCAGGCACAGTGGCGCTGTGAAAGGCATCCAAAAGGGAGTGCAAAAGTGCCACAACATGGCTGCTTTCACGGCTTTTTCCTTGGCAAGAAGCCTAACACCAGGCTGATTTACCTTCCCAGGGTTACTGTTAGGCTTAGGCCTAGGGCTAGGATTTTTGACACTAGGAAGCCCTTAGCTCCAGGCACACTGCAGCTGTTCAAGGCATCCCAAGGGGAGTAAAAAAGTGCAACAACATGGCAGCTTTCACAGCTTTTTCCTTGGCACCATCCCTATACCTAGGCTGATTTATCTGCCTAGGGTTAGGGTTAGGGTTCAGCCTAGGGCTTGGATTTCTTTAACCAGGAAGCCCTGAGTTCCAGGCTTACTTCATCTGCCAAAGGCATCCCAAAGGGAGTGCAGAAGTGCCACAACATGGCTGCTTTCACGGCTTTTCCCTTAGGAAGAACCCTAATACCCGGCTGATTTACCTTCCTAGGGTTACTGTTAGGCTTAGGCCTAGGACTTTTAAAACCAGGAAGCCCTGGGCTCCAGGCACACTGCAGCTGCGAAAGGCATCCCAAGGGGAGCGCAAAAGTGACGCAACTTGGCTGCCACCACTGATATTTCCATGAGACCATCCCGAACCATAGGCTGATTTTCCTTCCTAGGGTTAAGGTTTGAGTTACGCCTAGGGTAAGGGTTCTATTAACCAGAAAGCCCTGAGTTCCAAGAACACAGCAGCTGCGAAGGACTAGCCAAGAAGAGCGCAAAAGTACCACAACATGCCTGCCTCCACAGCTTTTTCCTTGGGGACATGCCTAATTCCTGGCTGATTTGCCTTTCTCGTCTTAGGGCTGGGGTTCGGCCTAGGGCTAGGATTTTTAAAATCAGGAAGCCCTGAGTTCCAGGCACACTGGAGCTGTGAAAGGCATCCAAAAGGGAGTGCAAAAGTGCCACAACATGGCTGCTTTCACGGCTTTTTCCTTGGCAAGAAGCCTAACACCAGGCTGATTTACCTTCCCAGGGTTACTGTTAGGCTTAGGCCTAGGGCTAGGATTTTTAAAACTAGGAAGCCCTTAGCTCCAGGCACACTGCAGCTGTTCAAGGCATCCCAAGGGGAGTACAAAAGTGCAACAACATGGCAGCTTTCACAGCTTTTTCCTTGGCACCATCCCTATACCTAGGCTGATTTATCTGCCTAGGGTTAGGGTTAAGGTTCAGCCTAGGGCTTGGATTTCTTTAACCAGGAAGCCCTGAGTTCCAGGCTTACTTCATCTGCCAAAGGCATCCCAAAGGGAGTGCAGAAGTGCCACAACATGGCTGCTTTCACGGCTTTTCCCTTAGGAAGAACCCTAATACCCGGCTGATTTACCTTCCTAGGGTTACTGTTAGGCTTAGGCCTAGGACTTTTAAAACCAGGAAGCCCTGGGCTCCAGGCACACTGCAGCTGCGAAAGGCATCCCAAGGGGAGCGCAAAAGTGACGCAACTTGGCTGCCACCACTGATATTTCCATGAGACCATCCCGAACCATAGGCTGATTTTCCTTCCTAGGGTTAAGGTTTGAGTTACGCCTAGGGTAAGGGCTCTATTAACCAGAAAGCCCTGAGTTCCAAGAACACAGCAGCTGCGAAGGACTAGCCAAGAAGAGCGGAAAAGTACCACAACATGCCTGCCTCCACAGCTTTTTCCTTGGGGACATGCCTAATTCCTGGCTGATTTGCCTTTCTCGTCTTAGGGTTGGGGTTCGGCCTAGGGCTAGGATTTTTAAAATCAGGAAGCCCTGAGTTCCAGGCACACTGCAGCTGTGAAAGGCATCCAAAAGGGAGTGCAAAAGTGCCACAACATGGCTGCTTTCACGGCTTTTTCCTTGGCAAGAAGCCTAACACCAGGCTGATTTCCCTTCCCAGGGTTACTGTTAGGCTTAGGCCTAGGGCTAGGATTTTTAAAACTAGGAAGCCCTTAACTCGAGGCACACTGCAGCTGTTCAAGGCATCCCAAGGGGAGTACAAAAGTGCAACAACATGGCAGCTTTCACAGCTTTTTCCTTGGCACCATCCCTATACCTAGGCTGATTTATCTGCCTAGGGTTAGGGTTAGGGTTCAGCCTAGGGCTTGGATTTCTTTAACCAGGAAGCCCTGAGTTCCAGGCTTACTTCATCTGCCAAAGGCATCCCAAAGGGAGTGCAGAAGTGCCACAACATGGCTGCTTTCACGGCTTTTCCCTTAGGAAGAACCCTAATACCCGGCTGATTTACCTTCCTAGGGTTACTGTTAGGCTTAGGCCTAGGACTTTTAAAACCAGGAAGCCCTGGGCTCCAGGCACACTGCAGCTGCGAAAGGCATCCCAAGGGGAGCGCAAAAGTGACGCAACTTGGCTGCCACCACTGATATTTCCATGAGACCATCCCGAACCATAGGCTGATTTTCCTTCCTAGGGTTAAGGTTTGAGTTACGCCTAGGGTAAGGGCTCTATTAACCAGAAAGCCCTGAGTTCCAAGAACACAGCAGCTGCGAAGGACTAGCCAAGAAGAGCGCAAAAGTAGCACAACATGCCTGCCTCCACAGCTTTTTCCTTGGGGACATGCCTAATTCCTGGCTGATTTGCCTTTCTCGTCTTAGGGTTGGGGTTCGGCCTAGGGCTAGGATTTTTAAAATCAGGAAGCCCTGAGTTCCAGGCACACTGGAGCTGTGAAAGGCATCCAAAAGGGAGTGCAAAAGTGCCACAACATGGCTGCTTTCACGGCTTTTTCCTTGGCAAGAAGCCTAACACCAGGCTGATTTCCCTTCCCAGGGTTACTGTTAGGCTTAGGCCTAGGGCTAGGATTTTTAAAACTAGGAAGCCCTGGGCTCCAGGCACACTGCAGCTGTTCAAGGCATCCCAAGGGGAGTACAAAAGTGCAACAACATGGCAGCTTTCACAGCTTTTTCCTTGGCACCATCCCTATACCTAGGCTGATTTATCTGCCTAGGGTTAGGGTTAGGCTTCAGCCTAGGGCTTGGATTTCTTTAACCAGGAAGCCCTGAGTTCCAGGCTTACTTCATCTGCCAAAGGCATCCCAAAGGGAGTGCAGAAGTGCCACAACATGGCTGCTTTCACGGCTTTTCCCTTAGGAAGAACCCTAATACCCGGCTGATTTACCTTCCTAGGGTTACTGTTAGGCTTAGGCCTAGGACTTTTAAAACCAGGAAGCCCTGGGCTCCAGGCACACTGCAGCTGCGAAAGGCATCCCAAGGGGAGCACAAAAGTGACGCAACTTGGCTGCCACCACTGATATTTCCATGAGACCATCCCGAACCATAGGTTGATTTTCCTTCCTAGGGTTAAGGTTTGAGTTACGCCTAGGGTAAGGGCTCTATTAACCAGAAAGCCCTGAGTTCCAAGAACACAGCAGCTGCGAAGGACTAGCCAAGAAGAGCGCAAAAGTAGCACAACATGCCTGCCTCCACAGCTTTTTCCTTGGGGACATGCCTAATTCCTGGCTGATTTGCCTTTCTCGTCTTAGGGTTGGGGTTCGGCCTAGGGCTAGGATTTTTAAAATCAGGAAGCCCTGAGTTCCAGGCACACTGGAGCTGTGAAAGGCATCCAAAAGGGAGTGCAAAAGTTCCACAACATGGCTGCTTTCACGGCTTTTTCCTTGGCAAGAAGCCTAACACCAGGCTGATTTACCTTCCCAGGGTTACTGTTAGGCTTAGGCCTAGGGCTAGGATTTTTGAAACTAGGAAGCCCTTAGCTCCAGGCACACTGCAGCTGTTCAAGGCATCCCAAGGGGAGTACAAAAGTGCAACAACATGGCAGCTTTCACAGCTTTTTCCTTGGCACCATCCCTATACCTAGGCTGATTTATCTGCCTAGGGTTAGGGTTAGGCTTCAGCCTAGGGCTTGGATTTCTTTAACCAGGAAGCCCTGAGTTCCAGGCTTACTTCATCTGCCAAAGGCATCCCAAAGGGAGTGCAGAAGTGCCACAACATGGCTGCTTTCACGGCTTTTCCCTTAGGAAGAACCCTAATACCCGGCTGATTTACCTTCCTAGGGTTACTGTTAGGCTTAGGCCTAGGACTTTTAAAACCAGGAAGCCCTGGGCTCCAGGCACACTGCAGCTGCGAAAGGCATCCCAGGGGGAGCGCAAAAGTGACGCAACTTGGCTGCCACCACTGATATTTCCATGAGAGCTTCCCGAACCATAGACTGATTTTCCTTCCTAGGGTTAAGGTTTGAGTTACGCCTAGGGTAAGGGTTCTATTAACCAGAAAGCCCTGAGTTCCAAGAACACAGCAGCTGCGAAGGACTAGCCAAGAAGAGCGGAAAAGTACCACAACATGCCTGCCTCCACAGCTTTTTCCTTGGGGACATGCCTAATTCCTGGCTGATTTGCCTTTCTCGTCTTAGGGTTGGGGTTCGGCCTAGGGCTAGGATTTTTAAAATCAGGAAGCCCTGAGTTCCAGGCACACTGGAGCTGTGAAAGGCATCCAAAAGGGAGTGCAAAAGTGCCACAACATGGCTGCTTTCACGGCTTTTTCCTTGGCAAGAAGCCTAACACCAGGCTGATTTACCTTCCCAGGGTTACTGTTAGGCTTAGGCCTAGGGCTAGGATTTTTAAAACTAGGAAGCCCTTAGCTCCAGGCACACTGCAGCTGTTCAAGGCATCCCAAGGGGAGTACAAAAGTGCAACAACATGGCAGCTTTCACAGCTTTTTCCTTGGCACCATCCCTATACCTAGGCTGATTTATCTGCCTAGGGTTAGGGTTAGGCTTCAGCCTAGGGCTTGGATTTCTTTAACCAGGAAGCCCTGAGTTCCAGGCTTACTTCATCTGCCAAAGGCATCCCAAAGGGAGTGCAGAAGTGCCACAACATGGCTGCTTTCACGGCTTTTCCCTTAGGAAGAACCTTAATACCCGGCTGATTTACCTTCCTAGGGTTACTGTTAGGCTTAGGCCTAGGACTTTTAAAACCAGGAAGCCCTGGGCTCCAGGCACACTGCAGCTGCGAAAGGCATCCCAAGGGGAGCGCAAAAGTGACGCAACTTGGCTGCCACCACTGATATTTCCATGAGACCATCCCGAACCATAGGCTGATTTTCCTTCCTAAGGTTAAGGTTTGAGTTACGCCTAGGGTAAGGGCTCTATTAACCAGAAAGCCCTGAGTTCCAAGAACACAGCAGCTGCGAAGGACTAGCCAAGAAGAGCGGAAAAGTACCACAACATGCCTGCCTCCACAGCTTTTTCCTTGGGGACATGCCTAATTCCTGGCTGATTTGCCTTTCTCGTCTTAGGGTTGGGGTTCGGCCTAGGGCTAGGATTTTTAAAATCAGGAAGCCCTGAGTTCCAGGCACACTGGAGCTGTGAAAGGCATCCAAAAGGGAGTGCAAAAGTGCCACAACATGGCTGCTTTCACGGCTTTTTCCTTGGCAAGAAGCCTAACACCAGGCTGATTTACCTTCCCACGGTTACTGTTAGGCTTAGGCCTAGGGCTAGGATTTTTGACACTAGGAAGCCCTTAGCTCCAGGCACACTGCAGCTGTTCAAGGCATCCCAAGGGGAGTACAAAAGTGCAACAACATGGCAGCTTTCACAGCTTTTTCCTTGGCACCATCCCTATACCTAGGCTGATTTATCTGCCTAGGGTTAGGGTTAGGGTTCAGCCTAGGGCTTGGATTTCTTTAACCAGGAAGCCCTGAGTTCCAGGCTTACTTCATCTGCCAAAGGCATCCCAAAGGGAGTGCAGAAGTGCCACAACATGGCTGCTTTCACGGCTTTTCCCTTAGGAAGAACCCTAATACCCGGCTGATTTACCTTCCTAGGGTTACTGTTAGGCTTAGGCCTAGGACTTTTAAAACCAGGAAGCCCTGGGCTCCAGGCACACTGCAGCTGCGAAAGGCATCCCAAGGGGAGCACAAAAGTGACGCAACTTGGCTGCCACCACTGATATTTCCATGAGACCATCCCGAACCATAGGCTGATTTTCCTTCCTAGGGTTAAGGTTTGAGTTACGCCTAGGGTAAGGGTTCTATTAACCAGAAAGCCCTGAGTTCCAAGAACACAGCAGCTGCGAAGGACTAGCCAAGAAGAGCGCAAAAGTACCACAACATGCCTGCCTCCACAGCTTTTTCCTTGGGGACATGCCTAATTCCTGGCTGATTTGCCTTTCTCGTCTTAGGGCTGGGGTTCGGCCTAGGGCTAGGATTTTTAAAATCAGGAAGCCCTGAGTTCCAGGCACACTGGAGCTGTGAAAGGCATCCAAAAGGGAGTGCAAAAGTGCCACAACATGGCTGCTTTCACGGCTTTTTCCTTGGCAAGAAGCCTAACACCAGGCTGATTTACCTTCCCAGGGTTACTGTTAGGCTTAGGCCTAGGGCTAGGATTTTTAAAACTAGGAAGCCCTTAGCTCCAGGCACACTGCAGCTGTTCAAGGCATCCCAAGGGGAGTACAAAAGTGCAACAACATGGCAGCTTTCACAGCTTTTTCCTTGGCACCATCCCTATACCTAGGCTGATTTATCTGCCTAGGGTTAGGGTTAAGGTTCAGCCTAGGGCTTGGATTTCTTTAACCAGGAAGCCCTGAGTTCCAGGCTTACTTCATCTGCCAAAGGCATCCCAAAGGGAGTGCAGAAGTGCCACAACATGGCTGCTTTCACGGCTTTTCCCTTAGGAAGAACCCTAATACCCGGCTGATTTACCTTCCTAGGGTTACTGTTAGGCTTAGGCCTAGGACTTTTAAAACCAGGAAGCCCTGGGCTCCAGGCACACTGCAGCTGCGAAAGGCATCCCAAGGGGAGCACAAAAGTGACGCAACTTGGCTGCCACCACTGATATTTCCATGAGACCATCCCGAACCATAGGCTGATTTTCCTTCCTAGGGTTAAGGTTTGAGTTACGCCTAGGGTAAGGGCTCTATTAACCAGAAAGCCCTGAGTTCCAAGAACACAGCAGCTGCGAAGGACTAGCCAAGAAGAGCGCAAAAGTAGCACAACATGCCTGCCTCCACAGCTTTTTCCTTGGGGACATGCCTAATTCCTGGCTGATTTGCCTTTCTCGTCTTAGGGTTGGGGTTCGGCCTAGGGCTAGGATTTTTAAAATCAGGAAGCCCTGAGTTCCAGGCACACTGGAGCTGTGAAAGGCATCCAAAAGGGAGTGCAAAAGTGCCACAACATGGCTGCTTTCACGGCTTTTTCCTTGGCAAGAAGCCTAACACCAGGCTGATTTACCTTCCCAGGGTTACTGTTAGGCTTAGGCCTAGGGCTAGGATTTTTGAAACTAGGAAGCCCTTAGCTCCAGGCACACTGCAGCTGTTCAAGGCATCCCAAGGGGAGTACAAAAGTGCAACAACATGGCAGCTTTCACAGCTTTTTCCTTGGCACCATCCCTATACCTTGGCTGATTTATCTGCCTAGGGTTAGGGTTAGGCTTCAGCCTAGGGCTTGGATTTCTTTAACCAGGAAGCCCTGAGTTCCAGGCTTACTTCATCTGCCAAAGGCATCCCAAAGGGAGTGCAGAAGTGCCACAACATGGCTGCTTTCACGGCTTTTCCCTTAGGAAGAACCCTAATACCCGGCTGATTTACCTTCCTAGGGTTACTGTTAGGCTTAGGCCTAGGACTTTTAAAACCAGGAAGCCCTGGGCTCCAGGCACACTGCAGCTGCGAAAGGCATCCCAGGGGGAGCGCAAAAGTGACGCAACTTGGCTGCCACCACTGATATTTCCATGAGAGCTTCCCGAACCATAGGCTGATTTTCCTTCCTAGGGTTAAGGTTTGAGTTACGCCTAGGGTAAGGGTTCTATTAACCAGAAAGCCCTGAGTTCCAAGAACACAGCAGCTGCGAAGGACTAGCCAAGAAGAGCGGAAAAGTACCACAACATGCCTGCCTCCACAGCTTTTTCCTTGGGGACATGCCTAATTCCTGGCTGATTTGCCTTTCTCGTCTTAGGGTTGGGGTTCGGCCTAGGGCTAGGATTTTTAAAATCAGGAAGCCCTGAGTTCCAGGCACACTGGAGCTGTGAAAGGCATCCAAAAGGGAGTGCAAAAGTGCCACAACATGGCTGCTTTCACGGCTTTTTCCTTGGCAAGAAGCCTAACACCAGGCTGATTTACCTTCCCAGGGTTACTGTTAGGCTTAGGCCTAGGGCTAGGATTTTTGAAACTAGGAAGCCCTTAGCTCCAGGCACACTGCAGCTGTTCAAGGCATCCCAAGGGGAGTACAAAAGTGCAACAACATGGCAGCTTTCACAGCTTTTTCCTTGGCACCATCCCTATACCTAGGCTGATTTATCTGCCTAGGGTTAGGGTTAGGGTTCAGCCTAGGGCTTGGATTTCTTTAACCAGGAAGCCCTGAGTTCCAGGCTTACTTCATCTGCCAAAGGCATCCCAAAGGGAGTGCAGAAGTGCCACAACATGGCTGCTTTCACGGCTTTTCCCTTAGGAAGAACCCTAATACCCGGCTGATTTACCTTCCTAGGGTTACTGTTAGGCTTAGGCCTAGGACTTTTAAAACCAGGAAGCCCTGGGCTCCAGGCACACTGCAGCTGCGAAAGGCATCCCAAGGGGAGCGCAAAAGTGACGCAACTTGGCTGCCACCACTGATATTTCCATGAGACCATCCCCAACCATAGGCTGATTTTCCTTCCTAGGGTTAAGGTTTGAGTTACGCCTAGGGTAAGGGCTCTATTAACCAGAAAGCCCTGAGTTCCAAGAACACAGCAGCTGCGAAGGACTAGCCAAGAAGAGCGCAAAAGTAGCACAACATGCCTGCCTCCACAGCTTTTTCCTTGGGGACATGCCTAATTCCTGGCTGATTTGCCTTTCTCGTCTTAGGGTTGGGGTTCGGCCTAGGGCTAGGATTTTTAAAATCAGGAAGACCTGAGTTCCAGGCACACTGGAGCTGTGAAAGGCATCCAAAAGGGAGTGCAAAAGTGCCACAACATGGCTGCTTTCACGGCTTTTTCCTTGGCAAGAAGCCTAACACCAGGCTGATTTCCCTTCCCAGGGTTACTGTTAGGCTTAGGCCTAGGGCTAGGATTTTTAAAACTAGGAAGCCCTTAGCTCGAGGCACACTGCAGCTGTTCAAGGCATCCCAAGGGGAGTACAAAAGTGCAACAACATGGCAGCTTTCACAGCTTTTTCCTTGGCACCATCCCTATACCTAGGCTGATTTATCTGCCTAGGGTTAGGGTTAGGCTTCAGCCTAGGGCTTGGATTTCTTTAACCAGGAAGCCCTGAGTTCCAGGCTTACTTCATCTGCCAAAGGCATCCCAAAGGGAGTGCAGAAGTGCCACAACATGGCTGCTTTCACGGCTTTTCCCTTAGGAAGAACCCTAATACCCGGCTGATTTACCTTCCTAGGGTTACTGTTAGGCTTAGGCCTAGGACTTTTAAAACCAGGAAGCCCTGGGCTCCAGGGACACTGCAGCTGCGAAAGGCATCCCAAGGGGAGCACAAAAGTGACGCAACTTGGCTGCCACCACTGATATTTCCATGAGACCATCCCGAACCATAGGCTGATTTTCCTTCCTAGGGTTAAGGTTTGAGTTACGCCTAGGGTAAGGGCTCTATTAACCAGAAAGCCCTGAGTTCCAAGAACACAGCAGCTGCGAAGGACTAGCCAAGAAGAGCGCAAAAGTAGCACAACATGCCTGCCTCCACAGCTTTTTCCTTGGGGACATGCCTAATTCCTGGCTGATTTGCCTTTCTCGTCTTAGGGTTGGGGTTCGGCCTAGGGCTAGGATTTTTAAAATCAGGAAGCCCTGAGTTCCAGGCACACTGGAGCTGTGAAAGGCATCCAAAAGGGAGTGCAAAAGTGCCACAACATGGCTACTTTCACGGCTTTTTCCTTGGCAAGAAGCCTAACACCAGGCTGATTTCCCTTCCCAGGGTTACTGTTAGGCTTAGGCCTAGGGCTAGGATTTTTAAAACTAGGAAGCCCTTAGCTCCAGGCACACTGCAGCTGTTCAAGGCATCCCAAGGGGAGTACAAAAGTGCAACAACATGGCAGCTTTCACAGCTTTTTCCTTGGCACCATCCCTATACCTAGGCTGATTTATCTGCCTAGGGTTAGGGTTAGGGTTCAGCCTAGGGCTTGGATTTCTTTAACCAGGAAGCCCTGAGTTCCAGGCTTACTTCATCTGCCAAAGGCATCCCAAAGGGAGTGCAGAAGTGCCACAACATGGCTGCTTTCACGGCTTTTCCCTTAGGAAGAACCCTAATACCCGGCTGATTTACCTTCCTAGGGTTACTGTTAGGCTTAGGCCTAGGACTTTTAAAACCAGGAAGCCCTGGGCTCCAGGCACACTGCAGCTGCGAAAGGCATCCCAAGGGGAGCGCAAAAGTGACGCAACTTGGCTGCCACCACTGATATTTCCATGAGACCATCCCGAACCATAGACTGATTTTCCTTCCTAGGGTTAAGGTTTGAGTTACGCCTAGGGTAAGGGTTCTATTAACCAGAAAGCCCTGAGTTCCAAGAACACAGCAGCTGCGAAGGACTAGCCAAGAAGAGCGCAAAAGTAGCACAACATGCCTGCCTCCACAGCTTTTTCCTTGGGGACATGCCTAATTCCTGGCTGATTTGCCTTTCTCGTCTTAGGGTTGGGGTTCGGCCTAGGGCTAGGATTTTTAAAATCAGGAAGCCCTGAGTTCCAGGCACACTGGAGCTGTGAAAGGCATCCAAAAGGGAGTGCAAAAGTGCCACAACATGGCTGCTTTCACGGCTTTTTCCTTGGCAAGAAGCCTAACACCAGGCTGATTTACCTTCCCAGGGTTACTGTTAGGCTTAGGCCTAGGGCTAGGATTTTTGAAACTAGGAAGCCCTTAGCTCCAGGCACACTGCAGCTGTTCAAGGCATCCCAAGGGGAGTACAAAAGTGCAACAACATGGCAGCTTTCACAGCTTTTTCCTTGGCACCATCCCTATACCTAGGCTGATTTATCTGCCTAGGGTTAGGGTTAGGGTTCAGCCTAGGGCTTGGATTTCTTTAACCAGGAAGCCCTGAGTTCCAGGCTTACTTCATCTGCCAAAGGCATCCCAAAGGGAGTGCAGAAGTGCCACAACATGGCTGCTTTCACGGCTTTTCCCTTAGGAAGAACCTTAATACCCGGCTGATTTACCTTCCTAGGGTTACTGTTAGGCTTAGGCCTAGGACTTTTAAAACCAGGAAGCCCTGGGCTCCAGGCACACTGCAGCTGCGAAAGGCATCCCAAGGGGAGCGCAAAAGTGACGCAACTTGGCTGCCACCACTGATATTTCCATGAGACCATCCCCAACAATAGGCTGATTTTCCTTCCTAGGGTTAAGGTTTGAGTTACGCCTAGGGTAAGGGCTCTATTAACCAGAAAGCCCTGAGTTCCAAGAACACAGCAGCTGCGAAGGACTAGCCAAGAAGAGCGCAAAAGTACCACATCATGCCTGCCTCCACAGCTTTTTCCTTGGGGACATGCCTAATTCCTGGCTGATTTGCCTTTCTCGTCTTAGGGTTGGTGTTCGGCCTAGGGCTAGGATTTTTAAAATCAGGAAGCCCTGAGTTCCAGGCACACTGGAGCTGTGAAAGGCATCCAAAAGTGAGTGCAAAAGTGCCACAACATGGCTGCTTTCACGGCTTTTTCCTAGGCAAGAAGCCTAACACCAGGCTGATTTCCCTTCCCAGGGTTACTGTTAGGCTTAGGCCTAGGGCTAGGATTTTTAAAACTAGGAAGCCCTTAGCTCCAGGCACACTGCAGCTGTTCAAGGCATCCCAAGGGGAGTACAAAAGTGCAACAACATGGCAGCTTTCACAGCTTTTTCCTTGGCACCATCCCTATACCTAGGCTGATTTATCTGCCTAGGGTTAGGGTTAGGGTTCAGCCTAGGGCTTGGATTTCTTTAACCAGGAAGCCCTGAGTTCCAGGCTTACTTCATCTGCCAAAGGCATCCCAAAGGGAGTGCAGAAGTGCCACAACATGGCTGCTTTCACGGCTTTTCCCTTAGGAAGAACCCTAATACCCGGCTGATTTACCTTCCTAGGGTTACTGTTAGGCTTAGGCCTAGGACTTTTAAAACCAGGAAGCCCTGGGCTCCAGGGACACTGCAGCTGCGAAAGGCATCCCAAGGGGAGCACAAAAGTGACGCAACTTGGCTGCCACCACTGATATTTCCATGAGACCATCCCGAACCATAGGCTGATTTTCCTTCCTAGGGTTAAGGTTTGAGTTACGCCTAGGGTAAGGGCTCTATTAACCAGAAAGCCCTGAGTTCCAAGAACACAGCAGCTGCGAAGGACTAGCCAAGAAGAGCGCAAAAGTACCACAACATGCCTGCCTCCACAGCTTTTTCCTTGGGGACATGCCTAATTCCTGGCTGATTTGCCTTTCTCGTCTTAGGGTTGGGGTTCGGCCTAGGGCTAGGATTTTTAAAATCAGGAAGCCCTGAGTTCCAGGCACACTGGAGCTGTGAAAGGCATCCAAAAGGGAGTGCAAAAGTGCCACAACATGGCTACTTTCACGGCTTTTTCCTTGGCAAGAAGCCTAACACCAGGCTGATTTCCCTTCCCAGGGTTACTGTTAGGCTTAGGCCTAGGGCTAGGATTTTTAAAACTAGGAAGCCCTTAGCTCGAGGCACACTGCAGCTGTTCAAGGCATCCCAAGGGGAGTACAAAAGTGCAACAACATGGCAGCTTTCACAGCTTTTTCCTTGGCACCATCCCTATACCTAGGCTGATTTATCTGCCTAGGGTTAGGGTTAGGGTTCAGCCTAGGGCTTGGATTTCTTTAACCAGGAAGCCCTGAGTTCCAGGCTTACTTCATCTGCCAAAGGCATCCCAAAGGGAGTGCAGAAGTGCCACAACATGGCTGCTTTCACGGCTTTTCCCTTAGGAAGAACCCTAATACCCGGCTGATTTACCTTCCTAGGGTTACTGTTAGGCTTAGGCCTAGGACTTTTAAAACCAGGAAGCCCTGGGCTCCAGGCACACTGCAGCTGCGAAAGGCATCCCAAGGGGAGCGCAAAAGTGACGCAACTTGGCTGCCACCACTGATATTTCCATGAGACCATCCCGAACCATAGACTGATTTTCCTTCCTAGGGTTAAGGTTTGAGTTACGCCTAGGGTAAGGGTTCTATTAACCAGAAAGCCCTGAGTTCCAAGAACACAGCAGCTGCGAAGGACTAGCCAAGAAGAGCGCAAAAGTAGCACAACATGCCTGCCTCCACAGCTTTTTCCTTGGGGACATGCCTAATTCCTGGCTGATTTGCCTTTCTCGTCTTAGGGTTGGGGTTCGGCCTAGGGCTAGGATTTTTAAAATCAGGAAGCCCTGAGTTCCAGGCACACTGGAGCTGTGAAAGGCATCCAAAAGGGAGTGCAAAAGTGCCACAACATGGCTGCTTTCACGGCTTTTTCCTTGGCAAGAAGCCTAACACCAGGCTGATTTACCTTCCCAGGGTTACTGTTAGGCTTAGGCCTAGGGCTAGGATTTTTGAAACTAGGAAGCCCTTAGCTCCAGGCACACTGCAGCTGTTCAAGGCATCCCAAGGGGAGTACAAAAGTGCAACAACATGGCAGCTTTCACAGCTTTTTCCTTGGCACCATCCCTATACCTAGGCTGATTTATCTGCCTAGGGTTAGGGTTAGGGTTCAGCCTAGGGCTTGGATTTCTTTAACCAGGAAGCCCTGAGTTCCAGGCTTACTTCATCTGCCAAAGGCATCCCAAAGGGAGTGCAGAAGTGCCACAACATGGCTGCTTTCACGGCTTTTCCCTTAGGAAGAACCCTAATACCCGGCTGATTTACCTTCCTAGGGTTACTGTTAGGCTTAGGCCTAGGACTTTTAAAACCAGGAAGCCCTGGGCTCCAGGCACACTGCAGCTGCGAAAGGCATCCCAAGGGGAGCGCAAAAGTGACGCAACTTGGCTGCCACCACTGATATTTCCATGAGACCATCCCCAACCATAGGCTGATTTTCCTTCCTAGGGTTAAGGTTTGAGTTACGCCTAGGGTAAGGGCTCTATTAACCAGAAAGCCCTGAGTTCCAAGAACACAGCAGCTGCGAAGGACTAGCCAAGAAGAGCGCAAAAGTACCACATCATGCCTGCCTCCACAGCTTTTTCCTTGGGGACATGCCTAATTCCTGGCTGATTTGCCTTTCTCGTCTTAGGGTTGGTGTTCGGCCTAGGGCTAGGATTTTTAAAATCAGGAAGCCCTGAGTTCCAGGCACACTGGAGCTGTGAAAGGCATCCAAAAGTGAGTGCAAAAGTGCCACAACGTGGCTGCTTTCACGGCTTTTTCCTTGGCAAGAAGCCTAACACCAGGCTGATTTCCCTTCCCAGGGTTACTGTTAGGCTTAGGCCTAGGGCTAGGATTTTTAAAACTAGGAAGCCCTTAGCTCCAGGCACACTGCAGCTGTTCAAGGCATCCCAAGGGGAGTACAAAAGTGCAACAACATGGCAGCTTTCACAGCTTTTTCCTTGGCACCATCCCTATACCTAGGCTGATTTATCTGCCTAGGGTTAGGGTTAGGCTTCAGCCTAGGGCTTGGATTTCTTTAACCAGGAAGCCCTGAGTTCCAGGCTTACTTCATCTGCCAAAGGCATCCCAAAGGGAGTGCAAAAGTGCCACAACATGGCTGCTTTCACGGCTTTTCCCTTAGGAAGAACCCTAATACCCGGCTGATTTACCTTCCTAGGGTTACTGTTAGGCTTAGGCCTAGGACTTTTAAAACCAGGAAGCCCTGGGCTCCAGGGACACTGCAGCTGCGAAAGGCATCCCAAGGGGAGCACAAAAGTGATGCAACTTGGCTGCCACCACTGATATTTCCATGAGACCATCCCGAACCATAGGTTGATTTTCCTTCCTAGGGTTAAGGTTTGAGTTACGCCTAGGGTAAGGGTTCTATTAACCAGAAAGCCCTGAGTTCCAAGAACACAGCAGCTGCGAAGGGCTAGCCAAGAAGAGCGCAAAAGTAGCACAACATGCCTGCCTCCACAGCTTTTTCCTTGGGGACATGCCTAATTCCTGGCTGATTTGCCTTTCTCGTCTTAGGGCTGGGGTTCGGCCTAGGGCTAGGATTTTTAAAATCAGGAAGCCCTGAGTTCCAGGCACACTGGAGCTGTGAAAGGCATCCAAAAGGGAGTGCAAAAGTGCCACAACATGGCTGCTTTCACGGCTTTTTCCTTGGCAAGAAGCCTAACACCAGGCTGATTTACCTTCCCAGGGTTACTGTTAGGCTTAGGCCTAGGGCTAGGATTTTTAAAACTAGGAAGCCCTGGGCTCCAGGCACACTGCAGCTGTTCAAGGCATCCCGAGGGGAGTACAAAAGTGCAACAACATGGCAGCTTTCACAGCTTTTTCCTTGGCACCATCCCTATACCTAGGCTGATTTATCTGCCTAGGGTTAGGGTTAGGGTTCAGCCTAGGGCTTGGATTTCTTTAACCAGGAAGCCCTGAGTTCCAGGCTTACTTCATCTGCCAAAGGCATCCCAAAGGGAGTGCAGAAGTGCCACAACATGGCTGCTTTCACGGCTTTTCCCTTAGGAAGAACCCTAATACCCGGCTGATTTACCTTCCTGGGGTTACTGTTAGGCTTAGGCCTAGGACTTTTAAAACCAGGAAGCCCTGGGCTCCAGGCACACTGCAGCTGCGAAAGGCATCCCAAGGGGAGCGCAAAAGTGACGCAACTTGGCTGCCACCACTGATATTTCCATGAGACCATCCCGAACCATAGGCTGATTTTCCTTCCTAGGGTTAAGGTTTGAGTTACGCCTAGGGTAAGGGTTCTATTAACCAGAAAGCCCTGAGTTCCAAGAACACAGCAGCTGCGAAGGACTAGCCAAGAAGAGCGCAAAAGTAGCACAACATGCCTGCCTCCACAGCTTTTTCCTTGTGGACATGCCTAATTCCTGGCTGATTTGCCTTTCTCATCTTAGGGCTGGGGTTCGGCCTAGGGCTAGGATTTTTAAAATCAGGAAGCCCTGAGTTCCAGTCACACTGGAGCTGTGAAAGGCATCCAAAAGGGAGTGCAAAAGTGCCACAACATGGCTGCTTTCACGGCTTTTTCCTTGGCAAGAAGCCTAACACCAGGCTGATTTACCTTCCCAGGGTTACTGTTAGGCTTAGGCCTAGGGCTAGGATTTTTGAAACTAGGAAGCCCTTAGCTCCAGGCACACTGCAGCTGTTCAAGGCATCCCAAGGGGAGTACAAAAGTGCAACAACATGGCAGCTTTCACAGCTTTTTCCTTGGCACCATCCCTATACCTAGGCTGATTTATCTGCCTAGGGTTAGGGTTAGGCTTCAGCCTAGGGCTTGGATTTCTTTAACCAGGAAGCCCTGAGTTCCAGGCTTACTTCATCTGCCAAAGGCATCCCAAAGGGAGTGCAGAAGTGCCACAACATGGCTGCTTTCACGGCTTTTCCCTTAGGAAGAACCCTAATACCCGGCTGATTTACCTTCCTAGGGTTACTGTTAGGCTTAGGCCTAGGACTTTTAAAACCAGGAAGCCCTGGGCTCCAGGCACACTGCAGCTGCGAAAGGCATCCCAAGGGGAGCGCAAAAGTGACGCAACTTGGCTGCCACCACTGATATTTCCATGAGACCATCCCGAACCATAGGCTGATTTTCCTTCCTAGGGTTAAGGTTTGAGTTACGCCTAGGGTAAGGGCTCTATTAACCAGAAAGCCCTGAGTTCCAAGAACACAGCAGCTGCGAAGGACTAGCCAAGAAGAGCGCAAAAGTAGCACAACATGCCTGCCTCCACAGCTTTTTCCTTGGGGACATGCCTAATTCCTGGCTGATTTGCCTTTCTCGTCTTAGGGTTGGGGTTCGGCCTAGGGCTAGGATTTTTAAAATCAGGAAGCCCTGAGTTCCAGGCACAATGGAGCTGTGAAAGGCATCCAAAAGGGAGTGCAAAAGTGCCACAACATGGCTGCTTTCACGGCTTTTTCCTTGGCAAGAAGCCTAACACCAGGCTGATTTACCTTCCCAGGGTTACTGTTAGGCTTAGGCCTAGGGCTAGGATTTTTGAAACTAGGAAGCCCTGGGCTCCAGGCACACTGCAGCTGTTCAAGGCATCCCAAAGGGAGTACAAAAGTGCAACAACATGGCAGCTTTCACAGCTTTTTCCTTGGCACCATCCCTATACCTAGGCTGATTTATCTGCCTAGGGTTAGGGTTAGGGTTCAGCCTAGGGCTTGGATTTCTTTAACCAGGAAGCCCTGAGTTCCAGGCTTACTTCATCTGCCAAAGGCATCCCAAAGGGAGTGCAGAAGTGCCACAACATGGCTGCTTTCACGGCTTTTCCCTTAGGAAGAACCCTAATACCCGGCTGATTTACCTTCTTAGGGTTACTGTTAGGCTTAGGCCTAGGACTTTTAAAACCAGGAAGCCCTGGGCTCCAGGCACACTGCAGCTGCGAAAGGCATCCCAAGGGGAGCGCAAAAGTGACGCAACTTGGCTGCCACCACTGATATTTCCATGAGACCATCCCGAACCATAGGCTGATTTTCCTTCCTAGGCTTAAGGTTTGAGTTACGCCTAGGGTAAGGGCTCTATTAACCAGAAAGCCCTGAGTTCCAAGAACACAGCAGCTGCGAAGGACTAGCCAAGAAGAGCGCAAAAGTAGCACAACATGCCTGCCTCCACAGCTTTTTCCTTGGGGACATGCCTATTTGCTGGCTGATTTGCCTTTCTCGTCTTAGGGTTGGGGTTCGGCCTAGGGCTAGGATTTTTAAAATCAGGAAGCCCTGAGTTCCAGGCACACTGGAGCTGTGAAAGGCATCCAAAAGGGAGTGCAAAAGTGCCACAACATGGCTGCTTTCACGGCTTTTTCCTTGGCAAGAAGCCTAACACCAGGCTGATTTACCTTCCCACGGTTACTGTTAGGCTTAGGCCTAGGGCTAGGATTTTTAAAACTAGGAAGCCCTTAGCTCCAGGCACACTGCAGCTGTTCAAGGCATCCCAAGGGGAGTACAAAAGTGCAACAACATGGCAGCTTTCACAGCTTTTTCCTTGGCACCATCCCTATACCTAGGCTGATTTATCTGCCTAGGGTTAGGGTTAGGCTTCAGCCTAGGGCTTGGATTTCTTTAACCAGGAAGCCCTGAGTTCCAGGCTTACTTCATCTGCCAAAGGCATCCCAAAGGGAGTGCAGAAGTGCCACAACATGGCTGCTTTCACGGCTTTTCCCTTAGGAATAACCCTAATACCCGGCTGATTTACCTTCCTAGGGTTACTGTTAGGCTTAGGCCTAGGACTTTTAAAACCAGGAAGCCCTGGGCTCCAGGCACACTGCAGCTGCGAAAGGCATCCCAAGGGGAGCGCAAAAGTGACGCAACTTGGCTGCCACCACTGATATTTCCATGAGACCATCCCCAACCATAGGCTGATTTTCCTTCCTAGGGTTAAGGTTTGAGTTACGCCTAGGGTAAGGGTTCTATTAACCAGAAAGCCCTGAGTTCCAAGAACACAGCAGCTGCGAAGGACTAGCCAAGAAGAGCGCAAAAGTAGCACAACATGCCTGCCTCCACAGCTTTTTCCTTGGGGACATGCCTAATTCCTGGCTGATTTGCCTTTCTCGTCTTAGGGTTGGGGTTCGGCCTAGGGCTAGGATTTTTAAAATCAGGAAGCCCTGAGTTCCAGGCACACTGGAGCTGTGAAAGGCATCCCAAAGGGAGTGCAAAAGTGCCACAACATGGCTGCTTTCACGGCTTTTTCCTTGGCAAGAAGCCTAACACCAGGCTGATTTACCTTCCCAGGGTTACTGTTAGGCTTAGGCCTAGGGCTAGGATTTTTGAAACTAGGAAGCCCTGGGCTCCAGGCACACTGCAGCTGTTCAAGGCATCCCAAGGGGAGTACAAAAGTGCAACAACATGGCAGCTTTCACAGCTTTTTCCTTGGCACCATCCCTATACCTAGGCTGATTTATCTGCCTAGGGTTAGGGTTAGGCTTCAGCCTAGGGCTTGGATTTCTTTAACCAGGAAGCCCTGAGTTCCAGGCTTACTTCATCTGCCAAAGGCATCCCAAAGGGAGTGCAGAAGTGCCACAACATGGCTGCTTTCACGGCTTTTCCCTTAGGAAGAACCCTAATACCCGGCTGATTTACCTTCCTAGGGTTACTGTTAGGCTTAGGCCTAGGACTTTTAAAACCAGGAAGCCCTGGGCTCCAGGCACACTGCAGCTGCGAAAGGCATCCCAAGGGGAGCGCAAAAGTGACGCAACTTGGCTGCCACCACTGATATTTCCATGAGACCATCCCGAACCATAGGCTGATTTTCCTTCCTAGGGTTAAGGTTTGAGTTACGCCTAGGGTAAGGGCTCTATTAACCAGAAAGCCCTGAGTTCCAAGAACACAGCAGCTGCGAAGGACTAGCCAAGAAGAGCGCAAAAGTAGCACAACATGCCTGCCTCCACAGCTTTTTCCTTGGGGACATGCCTAATTCCTGGCTGATTTGCCTTTCTCGTCTTAGGGTTGGGGTTCGGCCTAGGGCTAGGATTTTTAAAATCAGGAAGCCCTGAGTTCCAGGCACAATGGAGCTGTGAAAGGCATCCAAAAGGGAGTGCAAAAGTGCCACAACATGGCTGCTTTCACGGCTTTTTCCTTGGCAAGAAGCCTAACACCAGGCTGATTTACCTTCCCACGGTTACTGTTAGGCTTAGGCCTAGGGCTAGGATTTTTGAAACTAGGAAGCCCTGGGCTCCAGGCACACTGCAGCTGTTCAAGGCATCCCAAGGGGAGTACAAAAGTGCAACAACATGGCAGCTTTCACAGCTTTTTCCTTGGCACCATCCCTATACCTAGGCTGATTTATCTGCCTAGGGTTAGGGTTAGGGTTCAGCCTAGGGCTTGGATTTCTTTAACCAGGAAGCCCTGAGTTCCAGGCTTACTTCATCTGCCAAAGGCATCCCAAAGGGAGTGCAGAAGTGCCACAACATGGCTGCTTTCACGGCTTTTCCCTTAGGAAGAACCCTAATACCCGGCTGATTTACCTTCCTAGGGTTACTGTTAGGCTTAGGCCTAGGACTTTTAAAACCAGGAAGCCCTGGGCTCCAGGCACACTGCAGCTGCGAAAGGCATCCCAAGGGGAGCGCAAAAGTGACGCAACTTGGCTGCCACCACTGATATTTCCATGAGACCATCCCGAACCATAGGCTGATTTTCCTTCCTAGGGTTAAGGTTTGAGTTACGCCTAGGGTAAGGGCTCTATTAACCAGAAAGCCCTGAGTTCCAAGAACACAGCAGCTGCGAAGGACTAGCCAAGAAGAGCGCAAAAGTAGCACAACATGCCTGCCTCCACAGCTTTTTCCTTGGGGACATGCCTAATTCCTGGCTGATTTGCCTTTCTCGTCTTAGGGTTGGGGTTCGGCCTAGGGCTAGGATTTTTAAAATCAGGAAGCCCTGAGTTCCAGGCACACTGGAGCTGTGAAAGGCATCCAAAAGGGAGTGCAAAAGTGCCCCAACATGGCTGCTTTCACGGCTTTTTCCTTGGCAAGAAGCCTAACACCAGGCTGATTTACCTTCCCACGGTTACTGTTAGGCTTAGGCCTAGGGCTAGGATTTTTAAAACTAGGAAGCCCTTAGCTCCAGGCACACTGCAGCTGTTCAAGGCATCCCAAGGGGAGTACAAAAGTGCAACAACATGGCAGCTTTCACAGCTTTTTCCTTGGCACCATCCCTATACCTAGGCTGATTTATCTGCCTAGGGTTAGGGTTAGGGTTCAGCCTAGGGCTTGGATTTCTTTAACCAGGAAGCCCTGAGTTCCAGGCTTACTTCATCTGCCAAAGGCATCCCAAAGGGAGTGCAGAAGTGCCACAACATGGCTGCTTTCACGGCTTTTCCCTTAGGAAGAACCCTAATACCCGGCTGATTTACCTTCCTAGGGTTACTGTTAGGCTTAGGCCTAGGACTTTTAAAACCAGGAAGCCCTGGGCTCCAGGCACACTGCAGCTGCGAAAGGCATCCCAAGGGGAGCGCAAAAGTGACGCAACTTGGCTGCCACCACTGATATTTCCATGAGACCATCCCGAACCATAGGCTGATTTTCCTTCCTAGGGTTAAGGTTTGAGTTACGCCTAGGGTAAGGGTTCTATTAACCAGAAAGCCCTGAGTTCCAAGAACACAGCAGCTGCGAAGGACTAGCCAAGAAGAGCGCAAAAGTAGCACAACATGCCTGCCTCCACAGCTTTTTCCTTGGGGACATGCCTAATTCCTGGCTGATTTGCCTTTCTCGTCTTAGGGTTGGGGTTCGGCCTAGGGCTAGGATTTTTAAAATCAGGAAGCCCTGAGTTCCAGGCACACTGGAGCTGTGAAAGGCATCCCAAAGGGAGTGCAAAAGTGCCACAACATGGCTGCTTTCACGGCTTTTTCCTTGGCAAGAAGCCTAACACCAGGCTGATTTACCTTCCCAGGGTTACTGTTAGGCTTAGGCCTAGGGCTAGGATTTTTAAAACTAGGAAGCCCTGGGCTCCAGGCACACTGCAGCTGTTCAAGGCATCCCAAGGGGAGTACAAAAGTGCAACAACATGGCAGCTTTCACAGCTTTTTCCTTGGCACCATCCCTATACCTAGGCTGATTTATCTGCCTAGGGTTAGGGTTAGGCTTCAGCCTAGGGCTTGGATTTCTTTAACCAGGAAGCCCTGAGTTCCAGGCTTACTTCATCTGCCAAAGGCATCCCAAAGGGAGTGCAGAAGTGCCACAACATGGCTGCTTTCACGGCTTTTCCCTTAGGAAGAACCCTAATACCCGGCTGATTTACCTTCCTAGGGTTACTGTTAGGCTTAGGCCTAGGACTTTTAAAACCAGGAAGCCCTGGGCTCCAGGCACACTGCAGCTGCGAAAGGCATCCCAAGGGGAGCACAAAAGTGATGCAACTTGGCTGCCACCACTGATATTTCCATGAGACCATCCCGAACCATAGGCTGATTTTCCTTCCTAGGGTTAAGGTTTGAGTTACGCCTAGGGTAAGGGCTCTATTAACCAGAAAGCCCTGAGTTCCAAGAACACAGCAGCTGCGAAGGACTAGCCAAGAAGAGCGCAAAAGTAGCACAACATGCCTGCCTCCACAGCTTTTTCCTTGGGGACATGCCTAATTCCTGGCTGATTTGCCTTTCTCGTCTTAGGGTTGGGGTTCGGCCTAGGGCTAGGATTTTTAAAATCAGGAAGCCCTGAGTTCCAGGCACACTGGAGCTGTGAAAGGCATCCAAAAGGGAGTGCAAAAGTGCCACAACATGGCTGCTTTCACGGCTTTTTCCTTGGCAAGAAGCCTAACACCAGGCTGATTTACCTTCCCAGGGTTACTGTTAGGCTTAGGCCTAGGCCTAGGATTTTTGAAACTAGGAAGCCCTGGGCTCCAGCCACACTGCAGCTGTTCAAGGCATCCCAAGGGGAGTACAAAAGTGCAACAACATGGCAGCTTTCACAGCTTTTTCCTTGGCACCATCCCTATACCTAGGCTGATTTATCTGCCTAGGGTTAGGGTTAGGGTTCAGCCTAGGGCTTGGATTTCTTTAACCAGGAAGCCCTGAGTTCCAGGCTTACTTCATCTGCCAAAGGCATCCCAAAGGGAGTGCAGAAGTGCCACAACATGGCTGCTTTCACGGCTTTTCCCTTAGGAAGAACCCTAATACCCGGCTGATTTACCTTCCTAGGGTTACTGTTAGGCTTAGGCCTAGGACTTTTAAAACCAGGAAGCCCTGGGCTCCAGGCACACTGCAGCTGCGAAAGGCATCCCAAGGGGAGCGCAAAAGTGACGCAACTTGGCTGCCACCACTGATATTTCCATGAGACCATCCCGAACCATAGGCTGATTTTCCTTCCTAGGGTTAAGGTTTGAGTTACGCCTAGGGTAAGGGCTCTATTAACCAGAAAGCCCTGAGTTCCAAGAACACAGCAGCTGCGAAGGACTAGCCAAGAAGAGCGCAAAAGTAGCACAACATGCCTGCCTCCACAGCTTTTTCCTTGGGGACATGCCTAATTCCTGGCTGATTTGCCTTTCTCGTCTTAGGGTTGGGGTTCGGCCTAGGGCTAGGATTTTTAAAATCAGGAAGCCCTGAGTTCCAGGCACAGTGGAGCTGTGAAAGGCATCCAAAAGGGAGTGCAAAAGTGCCACAACATGGCTGCTTTCACGGCTTTTTCCTTGGCAAGAAGCCTAACACCAGGCTGATTTACCTTCCCAGGGTTACTGTTAGGCTTAGGCCTAGGGCTAGGATTTTTGAAACTAGGAAGCCCTTAGCTCCAGGCACACTGCAGCTGTTCAAGGCATCCCAAGGGGAGTACAAAAGTGCAACAACATGGCAGCTTTCACAGCTTTTTCCTTGGCACCATCCCTATACCTAGGCTGATTTATCTGCCTAGGGTTAGGGTTAGGCTTCAGCCTAGGGCTTGGATTTCTTTAACCAGGAAGCCCTGAGTTCCAGGCTTACTTCATCTGCCAAAGGCATCCCAAAGGGAGTGCAGAAGTGCCACAACATGGCTGCTTTCACGGCTTTTCCCTTAGGAAGAACCCTAATACCCGGCTGATTTACCTTCCTAGGGTTACTGTTAGGCTTAGGCCTAGGACTTTTAAAACCAGGAAGCCCTGGGCTCCAGGCACACTGCAGCTGCGAAAGGCATCCCAAGGGGAGCGCAAAAGTGACGCAACTTGGCTGCCACCACTGATATTTCCATGAGACCATCCCGAACCATAGGCTGATTTTCCTTCCTAGGGTTAAGGTTTGAGTTACGCCTAGGGTAAGGGTTCTATTAACCAGAAAGCCCTGAGTTCCAAGAACACAGCAGCTGCGAAGGACTAGCCAAGAAGAGCGCAAAAGTAGCACAACATGCCTGCCTCCACAGCTTTTTCCTTGGGGACATGCCTAATTCCTGGCTGATTTGCCTTTCTCGTCTTAGGGTTGGGGTTCGGCCTAGGGCTAGGATTTTTAAAATCAGGAAGCCCTGAGTTCCAGGCACACTGGAGCTGTGAAAGGCATCCCAAAGGGAGTGCAAAAGTGCCACAACATGGCTGCTTTCACGGCTTTTTCCTTGGCAAGAAGCCTAACACCAGGCTGATTTACCTTCCCAGGGTTACTGTTAGGCTTAGGCCTAGGGCTAGGATTTTTAAAACTAGGAAGCCCTGGGCTCCAGGCACACTGCAGCTGTTCAAGGCATCCCAAGGACAGTACAAAAGTGCAACAACATGGCAGCTTTCACAGCTTTTTCCTTGGCACCATCCCTATACCTAGGCTGATTTATCTGCCTAGGGTTAGGGTTAGGCTTCAGCCTAGGGCTTGGATTTCTTTAACCAGGAAGCCCTGAGTTCCAGGCTTACTTCATCTGCCAAAGGCATCCCAAAGGGAGTGCAGAAGTGCCACAACATGGCTGCTTTCACGGCTTTTCCCTTAGGAAGAACCCTAATACCCGGCTGATTTACCTTCCTAGGGTTACTGTTAGGCTTAGGCCTAGGACTTTTAAAACCAGGAAGCCCTGGGCTCCAGGCACACTGCAGCTGCGAAAGGCATCCCAAGGGGAGCGCAAAAGTGACGCAACTTGGCTGCCACCACTGATATTTCAATGAGACCATCCCGAACCATAGGTTGATTTTCCTTCCTAGGGTTAAGGTTTGAGTTACGCCTAGGGTAAGGGCTCTATTAACCAGAAAGCCCTGAGTTCCAAGAACACAGCAGCTGCGAAGGACTAGCCAAGAAGAGCGCAAAAGTAGCACAACATGCCTGCCTCCACAGCTTTTTCCTTGGGGACATGCCTAATTCCTGGCTGATTTGCCTTTCTCGTCTTAGGGTTGGGGTTCGGCCTAGGGCTAGGATTTTTAAAGGCAGGAAGCCCTGAGTTCCAGGCACACTGGAGCTGTGAAAGGCATCCAAAAGGGAGTGCAAAAGTGCCACAACATGGCTGCTTTCACGGCTTTTTCCTTGGCAAGAAGCCTAACACCAGGCTGATTTACCTTCCCAGGGTTACTGTTAGGCTTAGGCCTAGGGCTAGGATTTTTGAAACTAGGAAGCCCTGGGCTCCAGCCACACTGCAGCTGTTCAAGGCATCCCAAGGGGAGTACAAAAGTGCAACAACATGGCAGCTTTCACAGCTTTTTCCTTGGCACCATCCCTATACCTAGGCTGATTTATCTGCCTAGGGTTAGGGTTAGGGTTCAGCCTAGGGCTTGGATTTCTTTAACCAGGAAGCCCTGAGTTCCAGGCTTACTTCATCTGCCAAAGGCATCCCAAAGGGAGTGCAGAAGTGCCACAACATGGCTGCTTTCACGGCTTTTCCCTTAGGAAGAACCCTAATACCCGGCTGATTTACCTTCCTAGGGTTACTGTTAGGCTTAGGCCTAGGACTTTTAAAACCAGGAAGCCCTGGGCTCCAGGCACACTGCAGCTGCGAAAGGCATCCCAAGGGGAGCGCAAAAGTGACGCAACTTGGCTGCCACCACTGATATTTCCATGAGACCATCCCGAACCATAGGTTGATTTTCCTTCCTAGGGTTAAGGTTTGAGTTAAGCCTAGGGTAAGGGTTCTATTAACCAGAAAGCCCTGAGTTCCAAGAACACAGCAGCTGCGAAGGACTAGCCAAGAAGAGCGCAAAAGTAGCACAACATGCCTGCCTCCACAGCTTTTTCCTTGGGGACATGCCTAATTCCTGGCTGATTTGCCTTTCTCGTCTTAGGGTTGGGGTTCGGCCTAGGGCTAGGATTTTTAAAAGCAGGAAGCCCTGAGTTCCAGGCACACTGGAGCTGTGAAAGGCATCCAAAAGGGAGTGCAAAAGTGCCACAACATGGCTGCTTTCACGGCTTTTTCCTTGGCAAGAAGCCTAACACCAGGCTGATTTACCTTCCCAGGGTTACTGTTAGGCTTAGGCCTAGGGCTAGGATTTTTGAAACTAGGAAGCCCTGGGCTCCAGCCACACTGCAGCTGTTCAAGGCATCCCAAGGGGAGTACAAAAGTGCAACAACATGGCAGCTTTCACAGCTTTTTCCTTGGCACCATCCCTATACCTAGGCTGATTTATCTGCCTAGGGTTAGGGTTAGGGTTCAGCCTAGGGCTTGGATTTCTTTAACCAGGAAGCCCTGAGTTCCAGGCTTACTTCATCTGCCAAAGGCATCCCAAAGGGAGTGCAGAAGTGCCACAACATGGCTGCTTTCACGGCTTTTCCCTTAGGAAGAACCCTAATACCCGGCTGATTTACCTTCCTAGGGTTACTGTTAGGCTTAGGCCTAGGACTTTTAAAACCAGGAAGCCCTGGGCTCCAGGCACACTGCAGCTGCGAAAGGCATCCCAAGGGGAGCACAAAAGTGATGCAACTTGGCTGCCACCACTGATATTTCCATGAGACCATCCCGAACCATAGGCTGATTTTCCTTCCTAGGGTTAAGGTTTGAGTTACGCCTAGGGTAAGGGCTCTATTAACCAGAAAGCCCTGAGTTCCAAGAACACAGCAGCTGCGAAGGACTAGCCAAGAAGAGCGCAAAAGTAGCACAACATGCCTGCCTCCACAGCTTTTTCCTTGGGGACATGCCTAATTCCTGGCTGATTTGCCTTTCTCGTCTTAGGGTTGGGGTTCGGCCTAGGGCTAGGATTTTTAAAATCAGGAAGCCCTGAGTTCCAGGCACACTGGAGCTGTGAAAGGCATCCAAAAGGGAGTGCAAAAGTGCCACAACATGGCTGCTTTCACGGCTTTTTCCTTGGCAAGAAGCCTAACACCAGGCTGATTTACCTTCCCAGGGTTACTGTTAGGCTTAGGCCTAGGCCTAGGATTTTTGAAACTAGGAAGCCCTGGGCTCCAGCCACACTGCAGCTGTTCAAGGCATCCCAAGGGGAGTACAAAAGTGCAACAACATGGCAGCTTTCACAGCTTTTTCCTTGGCACCATCCCTATACCTAGGCTGATTTATCTGCCTAGGGTTAGGGTTAGGGTTCAGCCTAGGGCTTGGATTTCTTTAACCAGGAAGCCCTGAGTTCCAGGCTTACTTCATCTGCCAAAGGCATCCCAAAGGGAGTGCAGAAGTGCCACAACATGGCTGCTTTCACGGCTTTTCCCTTAGGAAGAACCCTAATACCCGGCTGATTTACCTTCCTAGGGTTACTGTTAGGCTTAGGCCTAGGACTTTTAAAACCAGGAAGCCCTGGGCTCCAGGCACACTGCAGCTGCGAAAGGCATCCCAAGGGGAGCGCAAAAGTGACGCAACTTGGCTGCCACCACTGATATTTCCATGAGACCATCCCGAACCATAGGCTGATTTTCCTTCCTAGGGTTAAGGTTTGAGTTACGCCTAGGGTAAGGGCTCTATTAACCAGAAAGCCCTGAGTTCCAAGAACACAGCAGCTGCGAAGGACTAGCCAAGAAGAGCGCAAAAGTAGCACAACATGCCTGCCTCCACAGCTTTTTCCTTGGGGACATGCCTAATTCCTGGCTGATTTGCCTTTCTCGTCTTAGGGTTGGGGTTCGGCCTAGGGCTAGGATTTTTAAAATCAGGAAGCCCTGAGTTCCAGGCACAGTGGAGCTGTGAAAGGCATCCAAAAGGGAGTGCAAAAGTGCCACAACATGGCTGCTTTCACGGCTTTTTCCTTGGCAAGAAGCCTAACACCAGGCTGATTTACCTTCCCAGGGTTACTGTTAGGCTTAGGCCTAGGGCTAGGATTTTTGAAACTAGGAAGCCCTTAGCTCCAGGCACACTGCAGCTGTTCAAGGCATCCCAAGGGGAGTACAAAAGTGCAACAACATGGCAGCTTTCACAGCTTTTTCCTTGGCACCATCCCTATACCTAGGCTGATTTATCTGCCTAGGGTTAGGGTTAGGGTTCAGCCTAGGGCTTGGATTTCTTTAACCAGGAAGCCCTGAGTTCCAGGCTTACTTCATCTGCCAAAGGCATCCCAAAGGGAGTGCAGAAGTGCCACAACATGGCTGCTTTCACGGCTTTTCCCTTAGGAAGAACCCTAATACCCGGCTGATTTACCTTCCTAGGGTTACTGTTAGGCTTAGGCCTAGGACTTTTAAAACCAGGAAGCCCTGGGCTCCAGGCACACTGCAGCTGCGAAAGGCATCCCAAGGGGAGCGCAAAAGTGACGCAACTTGGCTGCCACCACTGATATTTCCATGAGACCATCCCGAACCATAGGCTGATTTTCCTTCCTAGGGTTAAGGTTTGAGTTACGCCTAGGGTAAGGGTTCTATTAACCAGAAAGCCCTGAGTTCCAAGAACACAGCAGCTGCGAAGGACTAGCCAAGAAGAGCGCAAAAGTACCACAACATGCCTGCCTCCACAGCTTTTTCCTTGGGGACATGCCTAATTCCTGGCTGATTTGCCTTTCTCGTCTTAGGGTTGGGGTTCGGCCTAGGGCTAGGATTTTTAAAATCAGGAAGCCCTGAGTTCCAGGCACACTGGAGCTGTGAAAGGCATCCCAAAGGGAGTGCAAAAGTGCCACAACATGGCTGCTTTCACGGCTTTTTCCTTGGCAAGAAGCCTAACACCAGGCTGATTTACCTTCCCAGGGTTACTGTTAGGCTTAGGCCTAGGGCTAGGATTTTTAAAACTAGGAAGCCCTGGGCTCCAGGCACACTGCAGCTGTTCAAGGCATCCCAAGGACAGTACAAAAGTGCAACAACATGGCAGCTTTCACAGCTTTTTCCTTGGCACCATCCCTATACCTAGGCTGATTTATCTGCCTAGGGTTAGGGTTAGGCTTCAGCCTAGGGCTTGGATTTCTTTAACCAGGAAGCCCTGAGTTCCAGGCTTACTTCATCTGCCAAAGGCATCCCAAAGGGAGTGCAGAAGTGCCACAACATGGCTGCTTTCACGGCTTTTCCCTTAGGAAGAACCCTAACACCCGGCTGATTTACCTTCCTAGGGTTACTGTTAGGCTTAGGCCTAGGACTTTTAAAACCAGGAAGCCCTGGGCTCCAGGCACACTGCAGCTGCGAAAGGCATCCCAAGGCGAGCGCAAAAGTGACGCAACTTGGCTGCCACCACTGATATTTCAATGAGACCATCCCGAACCATAGGTTGATTTTCCTTCCTAGGGTTAAGGTTTGAGTTACGCCTAGGGTAAGGGCTCTATTAACCAGAAAGCCCTGAGTTCCAAGAACACAGCAGCTGCGAAGGACTAGCCAAGAAGAGCGCAAAAGTAGCACAACATGCCTGCCTCCACAGCTTTTTCCTTGGGGACATGCCTAATTCCTGGCTGATTTGCCTTTCTCGTCTTAGGGTTGGGGTTCGGCCTAGGGCTAGGATTTTTAAAATCAGGAAGCCCTGAGTTCCAGGCACACTGGAGCTGTGAAAGGCATCCAAAAGGGAGTGCAAAAGTGCCACAACATGGCTGCTTTCACGGCTTTTTCCTTGGCAAGAAGCCTAACACCAGGCTGATTTACCTTCCCAGGGTTACTGTTAGGCTTAGGCCTAGGGCTAGGATTTTTGAAACTAGGAAGCCCTGGGCTCCAGGCACACTGCAGCTGTTCAAGGCATCCCAAGGGGAGTACAAAAGTGCAACAACATGGCAGCTTTCACAGCTTTTTCCTTGGCACCATCCCTATACCTAGGCTGATTTATCTGCCTAGGGTTAGGGTTAGGCTTCAGCCTAGGGCTTGGATTTCTTTAACCAGGAAGCCCTGAGTTCCAGGCTTACTTCATCTGCCAAAGGCATCCCAAAGGGAGTGCAGAAGTGCCACAACATGGCTGCTTTCACGGCTTTTCCCTTAGGAAGAACCCTAATACCCGGCTGATTTACCTTCCTAGGGTTACTGTTAGGCTTAGGCCTAGGACTTTTAAAACCAGGAAGCCCTGGGCTCCAGGCACACAGCAGCTGCGAAAGGCATCCCAAGGGGAGCGCAAAAGTGACGCAACTTGGCTGCCACCACTGATATTTCCATGAGACCATCCCGAACCATAGGTTGATTTTCCTTCCTAGGGTTAAGGTTTGAGTTAAGCCTAGGGTAAGGGTTCTATTAACCAGAAAGCCCTGAGTTCCAAGAACACAGCAGCTGCGAAGGACTAGCCAAGAAGAGCGCAAAAGTAGCACAACATGCCTGCCTCCACAGCTTTTTCCTTGGGGACATGCCTAATTCCTGGCTGATTTGCCTTTCTCGTCTTAGGGTTGGGGTTCGGCCTAGGGCTAGGATTTTTAAAAGCAGGAAGCCCTGAGTTCCAGGCACACTGGAGCTGTGAAAGGCATCCAAAAGGGAGTGCAAAAGTGCCACAACATGGCTGCTTTCACGGCTTTTTCCTTGGCAAGAAGCCTAACACCAGGCTGATTTACCTTCCCAGGGTTACTGTTAGGCTTAGGCCTAGGGCTAGGATTTTTGAAACTAGGAAGCCCTGGGCTCCAGCCACACTGCAGCTGTTCAAGGCATCCCAAGGGGAGTACAAAAGTGCAACAACATGGCAGCTTTCACAGCTTTTTCCTTGGCACCATCCCTATACCTAGGCTGATTTATCTGCCTAGGGTTAGGGTTAGGGTTCAGCCTAGGGCTTGGATTTCTTTAACCAGGAAGCCCTGAGTTCCAGGCTTACTTCATCTGCCAAAGGCATCCCAAAGGGAGTGCAGAAGTGCCACAACATGGCTGCTTTCACGGCTTTTCCCTTAGGAAGAACCCTAATACCCGGCTGATTTACCTTCCTAGGGTTACTGTTAGGCTTAGGCCTAGGACTTTTAAAACCAGGAAGCCCTGGGCTCCAGGCACACTGCAGCTGCGAAAGGCATCCCAAGGGGAGCGCAAAAGTGACGCAACTTGGCTGCCACCACTGATATTTCCATGAGACCATCCCGAACCATAGGCTGATTTTCCTTCCTAGGGTTAAGGTTTGAGTTACGCCTAGGGTAAGGGCTCTATTAACCAGAAAGCCCTGAGTTCCAAGAACACAGCAGCTGCGAAGGACTAGCCAAGAAGAGCGCAAAAGTAGCACAACATGCCTGCCTCCACAGCTTTTTCCTTGGGGACATGCCTAATTCCTGGCTGATTTGCCTTTCTCGTCTTAGGGTTGGGGTTCGGCCTAGGGCTAGGATTTTTAAAAGCAGGAAGCCCTGAGTTCCAGGCACACTGGAGCTGTGAAAGGCATCCAAAAGGGAGTGCAAAAGTGCCACAACATGGCTGCTTTCACGGCTTTTTCCTTGGCAAGAAGCCTAACACCAGGCTGATTTACCTTCCCAGGGTTACTGTTAGGCTTAGGCCTAGGCCTAGGATTTTTAAAACTAGGAAGCCCTTAGCTCCAGGCACACTGCAGCTGTTCAAGGCATCCCAAGGGGAGTACAAAAGTGCAACAACATGGCAGCTTTCACAGCTTTTTCCTTGGCACCATCCCTATACCTAGGCTGATTTATCTGCCTAGGGTTAGGGTTAGGGTTCAGCCTAGGGCTTGGATTTCTTTAACCAGGAAGCCCTGAGTTCCAGGCTTACTTCATCTGCCAAAGGCATCCCAAAGGGAGTGCAGAAGTGCCACAACATGGCTGCTTTCACGGCTTTTCCCTTAGGAAGAACCCTAATACCCGGCTGATTTACCTTCCTAGGGTTACTGTTAGGCTTAGGCCTAGGACTTTTAAAACCAGGAAGCCCTGGGCTCCAGGCACACTGCAGCTGCGAAAGGCATCCCAAGGGGAGCGCAAAAGTGACGCAACTTGGCTGCCACCACTGATATTTCCATGAGACCATCCCGAACCATAGGTTGATTTTCCTTCCTAGGGTTAAGGTTTGAGTTACGCCTAGGGTAAGGGTTCTATTAACCAGAAAGCCCTGAGTTCCAAGAACACAGCAGCTGCGAAGGACTAGCCAAGAAGAGCGCAAAAGTAGCACAACATGCCTGCCTCCACAGCTTTTTCCTTGGGGACATGCCTAATTCCTGGCTGATTTGCCTTTCTCGTCTTAGGGTTGGGGTTCGGCCTAGGGCTAGGATTTTTAAAATCAGGAAGCCCTGAGTTCCAGGCACACTGGAGCTGTGAAAGGCATCCAAAAGGGAGTGCAAAAGTGCCACAACATGGCTGCTTTCACGGCTTTTTCCTTGGCAAGAAGCCTAACACCGGGCTAATTTACCTTCCCAGGGTTACTGTTAGGCTTAGGCCTAGGGCTAGGATTTTTAAAACTAGGAAGCCCTTAGCTCCAGGCACACTGCAGCTGTTCAAGGCATCCCAAGGGGAGTACAAAAGTGCAACAACATGGCAGCTTTCACAGCTTTTTCCTTGGCACCATCCCTATACCTAGGCTGATTTATCTGCCTAGGGTTAGGGTTAGGCTTCAGCCTAGGGCTTGGATTTCTTTAACCAGGAAGCCCTGAGTTCCAGGCTTACTTCATCTGCCAAAGGCATCCCAAAGGGAGTGCAGAAGTGCCACAACATGGCTGCTTTCACGGCTTTTCCCTTAGGAAGAACCCTAATACCCGGCTGATTTACCTTCCTAGGGTTACTGTTAGGCTTAGGCCTAGGACTTTTAAAACCAGGAAGCCCTGGGCTCCAGGCACACTGCAGCTGCGAAAGGCATCCCAAGGGGAGCGCAAAAGTGACGCAACTTGGCTGCCACCACTGATATTTCCATGAGACCATCCCCAACCATAGGCTGATTTTCCTTCCTAGGGTTAAGGTTTGAGTTACGCCTAGGGTAAGGGTTCTATTAACCAGAAAGCCCTGAGTTCCAAGAACACAGCAGCTGCGAAGGACTAGCCAAGAAGAGCGCAAAAGTACCACAACATGCCTGCCTCCACAGCTTTTTCCTTGGGGACATGCCTAATTCCTGGCTGATTTGCCTTTCTCGTCTTAGGGTTGGGGTTCGGCCTAGGGCTAGGATTTTTAAAATCAGGAAGCCCTGAGTTCCAGGCACACTGGAGCTGTGAAAGGCATCCAAAAGGGAGTGCAAAAGTGCCACAACATGGCTGCTTTCACGGCTTTTTCCTTGGCAAGAAGCCTAACACCAGGCTGATTTCCCTTCCCAGGGTTACTGTTAGGCTTAGGCCTAGGGCTAGGATTTTTAAAACTAGGAAGCCCTTAGCTCCAGGCACACTGCAGCTGTTCAAGGCATCCCAAGGGGAGTACAAAAGTGCAACAACATGGCAGCTTTCACAGCTTTTTCCTTGGCACCATCCCTATACCTAGGCTGATTTATCTGCCTAGGGTTAGGGTTAGGGTTCAGCCTAGGGCTTGGATTTCTTTAACCAGGAAGCCCTGAGTTCCAGGCTTACTTCATCTGCCAAAGGCATCCCAAAGGGAGTGCAGAAGTGCCACAACATGGCTGCTTTCACGGCTTTTCCCTTAGGAAGAACCCTAATACCCGGCTGATTTACCTTCCTAGGGTTACTGTTAGGCTTAGGCCTAGGACTTTTAAAACCAGGAAGCCCTGGGCTCCAGGCACACTGCAGCTGCAAAAGGCATCCCAAGGGGAGCGCAAAAGTGACGCAACTTGGCTGCCACCACTGATATTTCCATGAGACCATCCCGAACCATAGGCTGATTTTCCTTCCTAGGGTTAAGGTTTGAGTTACGCCTAGGGTAAGGGTTCTATTAACCAGAAAGCCCTGAGTTCCAAGAACACAGCAGCTGCGAAGGACTAGCCAAGAAGAGCGCAAAAGTACCACAACATGCCTGCCTCCACAGCTTTTTCCTTGGGGACATGCCTAATTCCTGGCTGATTTGCCTTTCTCGTCTTAGGGTTGGGGTTCGGCCTAGGGCTAGGATTTTTAAAATCAGGAAGCCCTGAGTTCCAGGCACACTGGAGCTGTGAAAGGCATCCAAAAGGGAGTGCAAAAGTGCCACAACATGGCTGCTTTCACGGCTTTTTCCTTGGCAAGAAGCCTAACACCAGGCTGATTTACCTTCCCAGGGTTACTGTTAGGCTTAGGCCTAGGCCTAGGATTTTTAAAACTAGGAAGCCCTTAGCTCCAGGCACACTGCAGCTGTTCAAGGCATCCCAAGGGGAGTACAAAAGTGCAACAACATGGCAGCTTTCACAGCTTTTTCCTTGGCACCATCCCTATACCTACGCTGATTTATCTGCCTAGGGTTAGGGTTAGGCTTCAGCCTAGGGCTTGGATTTCTTTAACCAGGAAGCCCTGAGTTCCAGGCTTACTTCATCTGCCAAAGGCATCCCAAAGGGAGTGCAGAAGTGCCACAACATGGCTGCTTTCACGGCTTTTCCCTTAGGAAGAACCCTAATACCCGGCTGATTTACCTTCCTAGGGTTACTGTTAGGCTTAGGCCTAGGACTTTTAAAACCAGGAAGCCCTGGGCTCCAGGCACACTGCAGCTGCGAAAGGCATCCCAAGGGGAGCGCAAAAGTGACGCAACTTGGCTGCCACCACTGATATTTCCATGAGACCATCCCGAACCATAGGTTGATTTTCCTTCCTAGGGTTAAGGTTTGAGTTACGCCTAGGGTAAGGGCTCTATTAACCAGAAAGCCCTGAGTTCCAAGAACACAGCAGCTGCGAAGGACTAGCCAAGAAGAGCGCAAAAGTAGCACAACATGCCTGCCTCCACAGCTTTTTCCTTGGGGACATGCCTAATTCCTGGCTGATTTGCCTTTCTCGTCTTAGGGTTGGGGTTCGGCCTAGGGCTAGGATTTTTAAAATCAGGAAGCCCTGAGTTCCAGGCACACTGGAGCTGTGAAAGGCATCCAAAAGGGAGTGCAAAAGTGCCACAACATGGCTGCTTTCACGGCTTTTTCCTTGGCAAGAAGCCTAACACCAGGCTGATTTACCTTCCCAGGGTTACTGTTAGGCTTAGGCCTAGGCCTAGGATTTTTAAAACTAGGAAGCCCTTAGCTCCAGGCACACTGCAGCTGTTCAAGGCATCCCAAGGGGAGTACAAAAGTGCAACAACATGGCAGCTTTCACAGCTTTTTCCTTGGCACCATCCCTATACCTAGGCTGATTTATCTGCCTAGGGTTAGGGTTAGGCTTCAGCCTAGGGCTTGGATTTCTTTAACCAGGAAGCCCTGAGTTCCAGGCTTACTTCATCTGCCAAAGGCATCCCAAAGGGAGTGCAGAAGTGCCACAACATGGCTGCTTTCACGGCTTTTCCCTTAGGAAGAACCCTAATACCCGGCTGATTTACCTTCCTAGGGTTACTGTTAGGCTTAGGCCTAGGACTTTTAAAACCAGGAAGCCCTGGGCTCCAGGCACACTGCAGCTGCGAAAGGCATCCCAAGGGGAGCGCAAAAGTGACGCAACTTGGCTGCCACCACTGATATTTCCATGAGACCATCCCGAACCATAGGTTGATTTTCCTTCCTAGGGTTAAGGTTTGAGTTACGCCTAGGGTAAGGGTTCTATTAACCAGAAAGCCCTGAGTTCCAAGAACACAGCAGCTGCGAAGGACTAGCCAAGAAGAGCGCAAAAGTAGCACAACATGCCTGCCTCCACAGCTTTTTCCTTGGGGACATGCCTAATTCCTGGCTGATTTGCCTTTCTCGTCTTAGGGTTGGGGTTCGGCCTAGGGCTAGGATTTTTAAAATCAGGAAGCCCTGAGTTCCAGGCACACTGGAGCTGTGAAAGGCATCCAAAAGGGAGTGCAAAAGTGCCACAACATGGCTGCTTTCATGGCTTTTTCCTTGGCAAGAAGCCTAACACCAGGCTGATTTACCTTCCCAGGGTTACTGTTAGGCTTAGGCCTAGGGCTAGGATTTTTAAAACTAGGAAGCCCTGGGCTCCAGGCACACTGCAGCTGTTCAAGGCATCCCAAGGGGAGTACAAAAGTGCAACAACATGGCAGCTTTCACAGCTTTTTCCTTGGCACCATCCCTATACCTAGGCTGATTTATCTGCCTAGGGTTAGGCTTCAGCCTAGGGCTTGGATTTCTTTAACCAGGAAGCCCTGAGTTCCAGGCTTACTTCATCTGCCAAAGGCATCCCAAAGGGAGTGCAGAAGTGCCACAACATGGCTGCTTTCACGGCTTTTCCCTTAGGAAGAACCCTAATACCCGGCTGATTTACCTTCCTAGGGTTACTGTTAGGCTTAGGCCTAGGACTTTTAAAACCAGGAAGCCCTGGGCTCCAGGCACACTGCAGCTGCGAAAGGCATCCCAAGGGGAGCGCAAAAGTGACGCAACTTGGCTGCCACCACTGATATTTCCATGAGACCATCCCCAACCATAGGCTGATTTTCCTTCCTAGGGTTAAGGTTTGAGTTACGCCTAGGGTAAGGGTTCTATTAACCAGAAAGCCCTGAGTTCCAAGAACACAGCAGCTGCGAAGGACTAGCCAAGAAGAGCGCAAAAGTAGCACAACATGCCTGCCTCCACAGCTTTTTCCTTGGGGACATGCCTAATTCCTGGCTGATTTGCCTTTCTCGTCTTAGGGTTGGGGTTCGGCCTAGGGCTAGGATTTTTAAAATCAGGAAGCCCTGAGTTCCAGGCACACTGGAGCTGTGAAAGGCATCCAAAAGGGAGTGCAAAAGTGCCACAACATGGCTGCTTTCACGGCTTTTTCCTTGGCAAGAAGCCTAACACCAGGCTGATTTACCTTCCCAGGGTTACTGTTAGGCTTAGGCCTAGGGCTAGGATTTTTAAAACTAGGAAGCCCTTAGCTCCAGGCACACTGCAGCTGTTCAAGGCATCCCAAGGGGAGTACAAAAGTGCAACAACATGGCAGCTTTCACAGCTTTTTCCTTGGCACCATCCCTATACCTAGGCTGATTTATCTGCCTAGGGTTAGGGTTAGGCTTCAGCCTAGGGCTTGGATTTCTTTAACCAGGAAGCCCTGAGTTCCAGGCTTACTTCATCTGCCAAAGGCATCCCAAAGGGAGTGCAGAAGTGCCACAACATGGCTGCTTTCACGGCTTTTCCCTTAGGAAGAACCCTAATACCCGGCTGATTTACCTTCCTAGGGTTACTGTTAGGCTTAGGCCTAGGACTTTTAAAACCAGGAAGCCCTGGGCTCCAGGCACACTGCAGCTGCGAAAGGCATCCCAAGGGGAGCGCAAAAGTGACGCAACTTGGCTGCCACCACTGATATTTCCATGAGACCATCCCGAACCATAGGTTGATTTTCCTTCCTAGGGTTAAGGTTTGAGTTACGCCTAGGGTAAGGGCTCTATTAACCAGAAAGCCCTGAGTTCCAAGAACACAGCAGCTGCGAAGGACTAGCCAAGAAGAGCGCAAAAGTAGCACAACATGCCTGCCTCCACAGCTTTTTCCTTGGGGACATGCCTAATTCCTGGCTGATTTGCCTTTCTCGTCTTAGGGTTGGGGTTCGGCCTAGGGCTAGGATTTTTAAAATCAGGAAGCCCTGAGTTCCAGGCACACTGGAGCTGTGAAAGGCATCCAAAAGGGAGTGCAAAAGTGCCACAACATGGCTGCTTTCACGGCTTTTTCCTTGGCAAGAAGCCTAACACCAGGCTGATTTACCTTCCCAGGGTTACTGTTAGGCTTAGGCCTAGGGCTAGGATTTTTGAAACTAGGAAGCCCTTAGCTCCAGGCACACTGCAGCTGTTCAAGGCATCCCAAGGGGAGTACAAAAGTGCAACAACATGGCAGCTTTCACAGCTTTTTCCTTGGCACCATCCCTATACCTAGGCTGATTTATCTGCCTAGGGTTAGGGTTAGGCTTCAGCCTAGGGCTTGGATTTCTTTAACCAGGAAGCCCTGAGTTCCAGGCTTACTTCATCTGCCAAAGGCATCCCAAAGGGAGTGCAGAAGTGCCACAACATGGCTGCTTTCACGGCTTTTCCCTTAGGAAGAACCCTAATACCCGGCTGATTTACCTTCCTAGGGTTACTGTTAGGCTTAGGCCTAGGACTTTTAAAACCAGGAAGCCCTGGGCTCCAGGCACACTGCAGCTGCGAAAGGCATCCCAAGGGGAGCGCAAAAGTGACGCAACTTGGCTGCCACCACTGATATTTCCATGAGACCATCCCGAACCATAGGTTGATTTTCCTTCCTAGGGTTAAGGTTTGAGTTACGCCTAGGGTAAGGGTTCTATTAACCAGAAAGCCCTGAGTTCCAAGAACACAGCAGCTGCGAAGGACTAGCCAAGAAGAGCGCAAAAGTACCACAACATGCCTGCCTCCACAGCTTTTTCCTTGGGGACATGCCTAATTCCTGGCTGATTTGCCTTTCTCGTCTTAGGGTTGGGGTTCGGCCTAGGGCTAGGATTTTTAAAATCAGGAAGCCCTGAGTTCCAGGCACACTGGAGCTGTGAAAGGCATCCAAAAGGGAGTGCAAAAGTGCCACAACATGGCTGCTTTCATGGCTTTTTCCTTGGCAAGAAGCCTAACACCAGGCTGATTTACCTTCCCAGGGTTACTGTTAGGCTTAGGCCTAGGGCTAGGATTTTTAAAACTAGGAAGCCCTTAGCTCCAGGCACACTGCAGCTGTTCAAGGCATCCCAAGGGGAGTACAAAAGTGCAACAACATGGCAGCTTTCACAGCTTTTTCCTTGGCACCATCCCTATACCTAGGCTGATTTATCTGCCTAGGGTTAGGCTTCAGCCTAGGGCTTGGATTTCTTTAACCAGGAAGCCCTGAGTTCCAGGCTTACTTCATCTGCCAAAGGCATCCCAAAGGGAGTGCAGAAGTGCCACAACATGGCTGCTTTCACGGCTTTTCCCTTAGGAAGAACCCTAATACCCGGCTGATTTACCTTCCTAGGGTTACTGTTAGGCTTAGGCCTAGGACTTTTAAAACCAGGAAGCCCTGGGCTCCAGGCACACTGCAGCTGCGAAAGGCATCCCAAGGGGAGCGCAAAAGTGACGCAACTTGGCTGCCACCACTGATATTTCCATGAGACCATCCCGAACCATAGGCTGATTTTCCTTCCTAGGGTTAAGGTTTGAGTTACGCCTAGGGTAAGGGCTCTATTAACCAGAAAGCCCTGAGTTCCAAGAACACAGCAGCTGCGAAGGACTAGCCAAGAAGAGCGCAAAAGTAGCACAACATGCCTGCCTCCACAGCTTTTTCCTTGGGGACATGCCTAATTCCTGGCTGATTTGCCTTTCTCGTCTTAGGGTTGGGGTTCGGCCTAGGGCTAGGATTTTTAAAAGCAGGAAGCCCTGAGTTCCAGGCACACTGGAGCTGTGAAAGGCATCCAAAAGGGAGTGCAAAAGTGCCACAACATGGCTGCTTTCACGGCTTTTTCCTTGGCAAGAAGCCTAACACCAGGCTGATTTACCTTCCCAGGGTTACTGTTAGGCTTAGGCCTAGGGCTAGGATTTTTGAAACTAGGAAGCCCTGGGCTCCAGCCACACTGCAGCTGTTCAAGGCATCCCAAGGGGAGTACAAAAGTGCAACAACATGGCAGCTTTCACAGCTTTTTCCTTGGCACCATCCCTATACCTAGGCTGATTTATCTGCCTAGGGTTAGGGTTAGGGTTCAGCCTAGGGCTTGGATTTCTTTAACCAGGAAGCCCTGAGTTCCAGGCTTACTTCATCTGCCAAAGGCATCCCAAAGGGAGTGCAGAAGTGCCACAACATGGCTGCTTTCACGGCTTTTCCCTTAGGAAGAACCCTAATACCCGGCTGATTTACCTTCCTAGGGTTACTGTTAGGCTTAGGCCTAGGACTTTTAAAACCAGGAAGCCCTGGGCTCCAGGCACACTGCAGCTGCGAAAGGCATCCCAAGGGGAGCGCAAAAGTGACGCAACTTGGCTGCCACCTCTGATATTTCCATGAGACCATCCCGAACCATAGGCTGATTTTCCTTCCTAGGGTTAAGGTTTGAGTTACGCCTAGGGTAAGGGTTCTATTAACCAGAAAGCCCTGAGTTCCAAGAACACAGCAGCTGCGAAGGGCTAGCCAAGAAGAGCGCAAAAGTACCACAACATGCCTGCCTCCACAGCTTTTTCCTTGGGGACATGCCTAATTCCTGGCTGATTTGCCTTTCTCGTCTTAGGGTTGGGGTTCGGCCTAGGGCTAGGATTTTTAAAATCAGGAAGCCCTGAGTTCCAGGCACACTGGAGCTGTGAAAGGCATCCAAAAGGGAGTGCAAAAGTGCCACAACATGGCTGCTTTCACGGCTTTTTCCTTGGCAAGAAGCCTAACACCAGGCTGATTTACCTTCCCACGGTTACTGTTAGGCTTAGGCCTAGGGCTAGGATTTTTAAAACTAGGAAGCCCTTAGCTCCAGGCACACTGCAGCTGTTCAAGGCATCCCAAGGGGAGTACAAAAGTGCAACAACATGGCAGCTTTCACAGCTTTTTCCTTGGCACCATCCCTATACCTAGGCTGATTTATCTGCCTAGGGTTAGGGTTAGGGTTCAGCCTAGGGCTTGGATTTCTTTAACCAGGAAGCCCTGAGTTCCAGGCTTACTTCATCTGCCAAAGGCATCCCAAAGGGAGTGCAGAAGTGCCACAACATGGCTGCTTTCACGGCTTTTCCCTTAGGAAGAACCCTAATACCCGGCTGATTTACCGTCCTAGGGTTACTGTTAGGCTTAGGCCTAGGACTTTTAAAACCAGGAAGCCCTGGGCTCCAGGCACACTGCAGCTGCGAAAGGCATCCCAAGGGGAGCGCAAAAGTGACGCAACTTGGCTGCCACCAATGATATTTCCATGAGACCATCCCGAACCATAGGCTGATTTTCCTTCCTAGGGTTAAGGTTTGAGTTACGCCTAGGGTAAGGGTTCTATTAACCAGAAAGCCCTGAGTTCCAAGAACACAGCAGCTGCGAAGGACTACCCAAGAAGAGCGCAAAAGTACCACAACATGCCTGCCTCCACAGCTTTTTCCTTGGGGACATGCCTAATTCCTGGCTGATTTGCCTTTCTCGTCTTAGGGTTGGGGTTCGGCCTAGGGCTAGGATTTTTAAAATCAGGAAGCTCTGAGTTCCAGGCACACTGGAGCTGTGAAAGGCATCCAAAAGGGAGTGCAAAAGTGCCACAACATGGCTGCTTTCACGGCTTTTTCCTTGGCAAGAAGCCTAACACCAGGCTGATTTACCTTCCCAGGGTTACTGTTAGGCTTAGGCCTAGGGCTAGGATTTTTAAAACTAGGAAGCCCTTAGCTCCAGGCACACTGCAGCTGTTCAAGGCATCCCAAGGGGAGTACAAAAGTGCAACAACATGGCAGCTTTCACAGCTTTTTCCTTGGCACCATCCCTATACCTAGGTTGATTTATCTGCCTACGGTTAGGGTTAGGGTTCAGCCTAGGGCTTGGATTTCTTTAACCAGGAAGCCCTGAGTTCCAGGCTTACTTCATCTGCCAAAGGCATCCCAAAGGGAGTGCAGAAGTGCCACAACATGGCTGCTTTCACGGCTTTTTCCTTGGCAAGAAGCCTAACACCAGGCTGATTTACCTTCCCAGGGTTACTGTTAGGCTTAGGCCTAGGACTTTTAAAACCAGGAAGCCCTGGGCTCCAGGCACACTGCAGCTGCGAAAGGCATCCCAAGGGGAGCGCAAAAGTGACGCAACTTGGCTGCCACCACTGATATTTCCATGAGACCATCCCGAACCATAGGGTGATTTTCCTTCCTAGGGTTAAGGTTTGAGTTACGCCTAGGGTAAGGGTTCTATTAACCAGAAAGCCCTGAGTTCCAAGAACACAGCAGCTGCGAAGGACTAGCCAAGAAGAGCGCAAAAGTAGCACAACATGCCTGCCTCCACAGCTTTTTCCTTGGGGACATGCCTAATTCCTGGCTGATTTGCCTTTCTCGTCTTAGGGTTGGGGTTCGGCCTAGGGCTAGGATTTTTAAAATCAGGAAGCCCTGAGTTCCAGGCACACTGGAGCTGTGAAAGGCATCCAAAAGGGAGTGCAAAAGTGCCACAACATGGCTGCTTTCACGGCTTTTTCCTTGGCAAGAAGCCTAACACCAGGCTGATTTACCTTCCCAGGGTTACTGTTAGGCTTAGGCCTAGGGCTAGGATTTTTAAAACTAGGAAGCCCTTAGCTCCAGGCACACTGCAGCTGTTCAAGGCATCCCAAGGGGAGTACAAAAGTGCAACAACATGGCAGCTTTCACAGCTTTTTCCTTGGCACCATGCCTATACCTAGGCTGATTTATCTGCCTAGGGTTAGGGTTAGGGTTCAGCCTAGGGCTTGGATTTCTTTAACCAGGAAGCCCTGAGTTCCAGGCTTACTTCATCTGCCAAAGGCATCCCAAAGGGAGTGCAGAAGTGCCACAACATGGCTGCTTTCACGGCTTTTCCCTTAGGAAGAACCCTAATACCCGGCTGATTTACCTTCCTAGGGTTACTGTTAGGCTTAGGCCTAGGACTTTTAAAACCAGGAAGCCCTGGGCTCCAGGCACACTGCAGCTGCGAAAGGCATCCCAAGGGGAGCGCAAAAGTGACGCAACTTGGCTGCCACCACTGATATTTCCATGAGACCATCCCCAACCATAGGCTGATTTTCCTTCCTAGGGTTAAGGTTTGAGTTACGCCTAGGGTAAGGGTTCTATTAACCAGAAAGCCCTGAGTTCCAAGAACACAGCAGCTGCGAAGGACTAGCCAAGAAGAGCGCAAAAGTACCACAACATGCCTGCCTCCACGGCTTTTTCCTTGGGGACATGCCTAATTCCTGGCTGATTTGCCTTTCGCGTCTTAGGGTTGGGGTTCGGCCTAGGGCTAGGATTTTTAAAATCAGGAAGCCCTGAGTTCCAGGCACACTGGAGCTGTGAAAGGCATCCAAAAGGGAGTGCAAAAGTGCCACAACATGGCTGCTTTCACGGCTTTTTCCTTGGCAAGAAGCCTAACACCAGGCTGATTTGCCTTCCCAGGGTTACTGTTAGGCTTAGGCCTAGGACTTTTAAAACCAGGAAGCCCTGGGCTCCAGGCACACTGCAGCTGCGAAAGGCATCCCAAGGGGAGCACAAAAGTGATGCAACTTGGCTGCCACCACTGATATTTCCATGAGACCATCCCGAACCATAGGTTGATTTTCCTTCCTAGGGTTAAGGTTTGAGTTACGCCTAGGGTAAGGGTTCTATTAACCAGAAAGCCCTGAGTTCCAAGAACACAGCAGCTGCGAAGGGCTAGCCAAGAAGAGCGCAAAAGTAGCACAACATGCCTGCCTCCACAGCTTTTTCCTTGGGGACATGCCTAATTCCTGGCTGATTTGCCTTTCTCGTCTTAGGGTTGGGGTTCGGCCTAGGGCTAGGATTTTTAAAATCAGGAAGCCCTGAGTTCCAGGCACACTGGAGCTGTGAAAGGCATCCAAAAGGGAGTGCAAAAGTGCCACAACATGGCTGCTTTCACGGCTTTTTCCTTGGCAAGAAGCCTAACACCAGGCTGATTTACCTTCCCAGGGTTACTGTTAGGCTTAGGCCTAGGGCTAGGATTTTTAAAACTAGGAAGCCCTGGGCTCCAGGCACACTGCAGCTGTTCAAGGCATCCCGAGGGGAGTACAAAAGTGCAACAACATGGCATCTTTCACAGCTTTTTCCTTGGCACCATCCCTATACCTAGGCTGATTTATCTGCCTAGGGTTAGGGTTAGGGTTCAGCCTAGGGCTTGGATTTCTTTAACCAGGAAGCCCTGAGTTCCAGGCTTACTTCATCTGCCAAAGGCATCCCAAAGGGAGTGCAGAAGTGCCACAACATGGCTGCTTTCACGGCTTTTCCCTTAGGAAGAACCCTAATACCCGGCTGATTTACCTTCCTGGGGTTACTGTTAGGCTTAGGCCTAGGACTTTTAAAACCAGGAAGCCCTGGGCTCCAGGCACACTGCAGCTGCGAAAGGCATCCCAAGGGGAGCGCAAAAGTGACGCAACTTGGCTGCCACCACTGATATTTCCATGAGACCATCCCGAACCATAGGCTGATTTTCCTTCCTAGGGTTAAGGTTTGAGTTAAGCCTAGGGTAAGGGTTCTATTAACCAGAAAGCCCTGAGTTCCAAGAACACAGCAGCTGCGAAGGACTAGCCAAGAAGAGCGCAAAAGTAGCACAACATGCCTGCCTCCACAGCTTTTTCCTTGGGGACATGCCTAATTCCTGGCTGATTTGCCTTTCTCGTCTTAGGGTTGGGGTTCGGCCTAGGGCTAGGATTTTTAAAATCAGGAAGCCCTGAGTTCCAGGCACAATGGAGCTGTGAAAGGCATCCAAAAGGGAGTGCAAAAGTGCCACAACATGGCTGCTTTCACGGCTTTTTCCTTGGCAAGAAGCCTAACACCAGGCTGATTTACCTTCCCAGGGTTACTGTTAGGCTTAGGCCTAGGGCTAGGATTTTTGAAACTAGGAAGCCCTGGGCTCCAGGCACACTGCAGCTGTTCAAGGCATCCCAAGGGGAGTACAAAAGTGCAACAACATGGCAGCTTTCACAGCTTTTTCCTTGGCACCATCCCTATACCTAGGCTGATTTATCTGCCTAGGGTTAGGGTTAGGGTTCAGCCTAGGGCTTGGATTTCTTTAACCAGGAAGCCCTGAGTTCCAGGCTTACTTCATCTGCCAAAGGCATCCCAAAGGGAGTGCAGAAGTGCCACAACATGGCTGCTTTCACGGCTTTTCCCTTAGGAAGAACCCTAATACCCGGCTGATTTACCTTCCTAGGGTTACTGTTAGGCTTAGGCCTAGGACTTTTAAAACCAGGAAGCCCTGGGCTCCAGGCACACTGCAGCTGCGAAAGGCATCCCAAGGGGAGCGCAAAAGTGACGCAACTTGGCTGCCACCACTGATATTTCCATGAGACCATCCCGAACCATAGGCTGATTTTCCTTCCTAGGCTTAAGGTTTGAGTTACGCCTAGGGTAAGGGCTCTATTAACCAGAAAGCCCTGAGTTCCAAGAACACAGCAGCTGCGAAGGACTAGCCAAGAAGAGCGCAAAAGTAGCACAACATGCCTGCCTCCACAGCTTTTTCCTTGGGGACATGCCTAATTCCTGGCTGATTTGCCTTTCTCGTCTTAGGGTTGGGGTTCGGCCTAGGGCTAGGATTTTTAAAATCAGGAAGCCCTGAGTTCCAGGCACAGTGGAGCTGTGAAAGGCATCCAAAAGGGAGTGCAAAAGTGCCCCAACATGGCTGCTTTCACGGCTTTTTCCTTGGCAAGAAGCCTAACACCAGGCTGATTTACCTTCCCAGGGTTACTGTTAGGCTTAGGCCTAGGGCTAGGATTTTTAAAACTAGGAAGCCCTTAGCTCCAGGCACACTGCAGCTGTTCAAGGCATCCCAAGGGGAGTACAAAAGTGCAACAACATGGCAGCTTTCACAGCTTTTTCCTTGGCACCATCCCTATACCTAGGCTGATTTATCTGCCTAGGGTTAGGGTTAGGGTTCAGCCTAGGGCTTGGATTTCTTTAACCAGGAAGCCCTGAGTTCCAGGCTTACTTCATCTGCCAAAGGCATCCCAAAGGGAGTGCAGAAGTGCCACAACATGGCTGCTTTCACGGCTTTTCCCTTAGGAAGAACCCTAATACCCGGCTGATTTACCTTCCTAGGGTTACTGTTAGGCTTAGGCCTAGGACTTTTAAAACCAGGAAGCCCTGGGCTCCAGGCACACTGCAGCTGCGAAAGGCATCCCAAGGGGAGCGCAAAAGTGACGCAACTTGGCTGCCACCACTGATATTTCCATGAGACCATCCCGAACCATAGGCTGATTTTCCTTCCTAGGGTTAAGGTTTGAGTTACGCCTAGGGTAAGGGCTCTATTAACCAGAAAGCCCTGAGTTCCAAGAACACAGCAGCTGCGAAGGACTAGCCAAGAAGAGCGCAAAAGTAGCACAACATGCCTGCCTCCACAGCTTTTTCCTTGGGGACATGCCTAATTCCTGGCTGATTTGCCTTTCTCGTCTTAGGGTTGGGGTTCGGCCTAGGGCTAGGATTTTTAAAATCAGGAAGCCCTGAGTTCCAGGCACAGTGGAGCTGTGAAAGGCATCCAAAAGGGAGTGCAAAAGTGCCACAACATGGCTGCTTTCACGGCTTTTTCCTTGGCAAGAAGCCTAACACCAGGCTGATTTACCTTCCCAGGGTTACTGTTAGGCTTAGGCCTAGGGCTAGGATTTTTAAAACTAGGAAGCCCTTAGCTCCAGGCACACTGCAGCTGTTCAAGGCATCCCAAGGGGAGTACAAAAGTGCAACAACATGGCAGCTTTCACAGCTTTTTCCTTGGCACCATCCCTATACCTAGGCTGATTTATCTGCCTAGGGTTAGGGTTAGGCTTCAGCCTAGGGCTTGGATTTCTTTAACCAGGAAGCCCTGAGTTCCAGGCTTACTTCATCTGCCAAAGGCATCCCAAAGGGAGTGCAGAAGTGCCACAACATGGCTGCTTTCACGGCTTTTCCCTTAGGAAGAACCCTAATACCCGGCTGATTTACCTTCCTAGGGTTACTGTTAGGCTTAGGCCTAGGACTTTTAAAACCAGGAAGCCCTGGGCTCCAGGCACACTGCAGCTGCGAAAGGCATCCCAAGGGGAGCGCAAAAGTGACGCAACTTGGCTGCCACCACTGATATTTCCATGAGACCATCCCGAACCATAGGCTGATTTTCCTTCCTAGGGTTAAGGTTTGAGTTACGCCTAGGGTAAGGGTTCTATTAACCAGAAAGCCCTGAGTTCCAAGAACACAGCAGCTGCGAAGGACTAGCCAAGAAGAGCGCAAAAGTAGCACAACATGCCTGCCTCCACAGCTTTTTCCTTGGGGACATGCCTAATTCCTGGCTGATTTGCCTTTCTCGTCTTAGGGTTGGGGTTCGGCCTAGGGCTAGGATTTTTAAAATCAGGAAGCCCTGAGTTCCAGGCACACTGGAGCTGTGAAAGGCATCCCAAAGGGAGTGCAAAAGTGCCACAACATGGCTGCTTTCACGGCTTTTTCCTTGGCAAGAAGCCTAACACCAGGCTGATTTACCTTCCCAGGGTTACTGTTAGGCTTAGGCCTAGGGCTAGGATTTTTAAAACTAGGAAGCCCTGGGCTCCAGGCACACTGCAGCTGTTCAAGGCATCCCAAGGGGAGTACAAAAGTGCAACAACATGGCAGCTTTCACAGCTTTTTCCTTGGCACCATCCCTATACCTAGGCTGATTTATCTGCCTAGGGTTAGGGTTAGGCTTCAGCCTAGGGCTTGGATTTCTTTAACCAGGAAGCCCTGAGTTCCAGGCTTACTTCATCTGCCAAAGGCATCCCAAAGGGAGTGCAGAAGTGCCACAACATGGCTGCTTTCACGGCTTTTCCCTTAGGAAGAACCCTAATACCCGGCTGATTTACCTTCCTAGGGTTACTGTTAGGCTTAGGCCTAGGACTTTTAAAACCAGGAAGCCCTGGGCTCCAGGCACACTGCAGCTGCGAAAGGCATCCCAAGGGGAGCGCAAAAGTGACGCAACTTGGCTGCCACCACTGATATTTCCATGAGACCATCCCGAACCATAGGCTGATTTTCCTTCCTAGGGTTAAGGTTTGAGTTACGCCTAGGGTAAGGGCTCTATTAACCAGAAAGCCCTGAGTTCCAAGAACACAGCAGCTGCGAAGGACTAGCCAAGAAGAGCGCAAAAGTAGCACAACATGCCTGCCTCCACAGCTTTTTCCTTGGGGACATGCCTAATTCCTGGCTGATTTGCCTTTCTCGTCTTAGGGTTGGGGTTCGGCCTAGGGCTAGGATTTTTAAAATCAGGAAGCCCTGAGTTCCAGGCACACTGGAGCTGTGAAAGGCATCCAAAAGGGAGTGCAAAAGTGCCACAACATGGCTGCTTTCACGGCTTTTTCCTTGGCAAGAAGCCTAACACCAGGCTGATTTACCTTCCCAGGGTTACTGTTAGGCTTAGGCCTAGGGCTAGGATTTTTGAAACTAGGAAGCCCTGGGCTCCAGGCACACTGCAGCTGTTCAAGGCATCCCAAGGGGAGTACAAAAGTGCAACAACATGGCAGCTTTCACAGCTTTTTCCTTGGCACCATCCCTATACCTAGGCTGATTTATCTGCCTAGGGTTAGGGTTAGGGTTCAGCCTAGGGCTTGGATTTCTTTAACCAGGAAGCCCTGAGTTCCAGGCTTACTTCATCTGCCAAAGGCATCCCAAAGGGAGTGCAGAAGTGCCACAACATGGCTGCTTTCACGGCTTTTCCCTTAGGAAGAACCCTAATACCCGGCTGATTTACCTTCCTAGGGTTACTGTTAGGCTTAGGCCTAGGACTTTTAAAACCAGGAAGCCCTGGGCTCCAGGCACACTGCAGCTGCGAAAGGCATCCCAAGGGGAGCGCAAAAGTGACGCAACTTGGCTGCCACCACTGATATTTCCATGAGACCATCCCGAACCATAGGCTGATTTTCCTTCCTAGGGTTAAGGTTTGAGTTACGCCTAGGGTAAGGGCTCTATTAACCAGAAAGCCCTGAGTTCCAAGAACACAGCAGCTGCGAAGGACTAGCCAAGAAGAGCGCAAAAGTAGCACAACATGCCTGCCTCCACAGCTTTTTCCTTGGGGACATGCCTAATTCCTGGCTGATTTGCCTTTCTCGTCATAGGGTTGGGGTTCGGCCTAGGGCTAGGATTTTTAAAATCAGGAAGCCCTGAGTTCCAGGCACAGTGGAGCTGTGAAAGGCATCCAAAAGGGAGTGCAAAAGTGCCCCAACATGGCTGCTTTCACGGCTTTTTCCTTGGCAAGAAGCCTAACACCAGGCTGATTTACCTTCCCAGGGTTACTGTTAGGCTTAGGCCTAGGGCTAGGATTTTTGAAACTAGGAAGCCCTGGGCTCCAGCCACACTGCAGCTGTTCAAGGCATCCCAAGGGGAGTACAAAAGTGCAACAACATGGCAGCTTTCACAGCTTTTTCCTTGGCACCATCCCTATACCTAGGCTGATTTATCTGCCTAGGGTTAGGGTTAGGGTTCAGCCTAGGGCTTGGATTTCTTTAACCAGGAAGCCCTGAGTTCCAGGCTTACTTCATCTGCCAAAGGCATCCCAAAGGGAGTGCAGAAGTGCCACAACATGGCTGCTTTCACGGCTTTTCCCTTAGGAAGAACCCTAATACCCGGCTGATTTACCTTCCTAGGGTTACTGTTAGGCTTAGGCCTAGGACTTTTAAAACCAGGAAGCCCTGGGCTCCAGGCACACTGCAGCTGCGAAAGGCATCCCAAGGGGAGCGCAAAAGTGACGCAACTTGGCTGCCACCACTGATATTTCCATGAGACCATCCCGAACCATAGGCTGATTTTCCTTCCTAGGGTTAAGGTTTGAGTTACGCCTAGGGTAAGGGCTCTATTAACCAGAAAGCCCTGAGTTCCAAGAACACAGCAGCTGCGAAGGACTAGCCAAGAAGAGCGCAAAAGTACCACAACATGCCTGCCTCCACAGCTTTTTCCTTGGGGACATGCCTAATTCCTGGCTGATTTGCCTTTCTCGTCTTAGGGTTGGGGTTCGGCCTAGGGCTAGGATTTTTAAAATCAGGAAGCCCTGAGTTCCAGGCACACTGGAGCTGTGAAAGGCATCCAAAAGGGAGTGCAAAAGTGCCACAACATGGCTGCTTTCACGGCTTTTTCCTTGGCAAGAAGCCTAACACCAGGCTGATTTACCTTCCCAGGGTTACTGTTAGGCTTAGGCCTAGGGCTAGGATTTTTAAAACTAGGAAGCCCTGGGCTCCAGGCACACTGCAGCTGTTCAAGGCATCCCAAGGACAGTACAAAAGTGCAACAACATGGCAGCTTTCACAGCTTTTTCCTTGGCACCATCCCTATACCTAGGCTGATTTATCTGCCTAGGGTTAGGGTTAGGCTTCAGCCTAGGGCTTGGATTTCTTTAACCAGGAAGCCCTGAGTTCCAGGCTTACTTCATCTGCCAAAGGCATCCCAAAGGGAGTGCAGAAGTGCCACAACATGGCTGCTTTCACGGCTTTTCCCTTAGGAAGAACCCTAATACCCGGCTGATTTACCTTCCTGGGGTTACTGTTAGGCTTAGGCCTAGGACTTTTAAAACCAGGAAGCCCTGGGCTCCAGGCACACTGCAGCTGCGAAAGGCATCCCAAGGCTAGCACAAAAGTGACGCAACTTGGCTGCCACCACTGATATTTCCATGAGACCATCCCGAACCATAGGTTGATTTTCCTTCCTAGGGTTAAGGTTTGAGTTACGCCTAGGGTAAGGGCTCTATTAACCAGAAAGCCCTGAGTTCCAAGAACACAGCAGCTGCGAAGGACTAGCCAAGAAGAGCGCAAAAGTACCACAACATGCCTGCCTCCACAGCTTTTTCCTTGGGGACATGCCTAATTCCTGGCTGATTTGCCTTTCTCGTCTTAGGGTTGGGGTTCGGCCTAGGGCTAGGATTTTTAAAATCAGGAAGCCCTGAGTTCCAGGCACACTGGAGCTGTGAAAGGCATCCAAAAGGGAGTGCAAAAGTGCCACAACATGGCTGCTTTCACGGCTTTTTCCTTGGCAAGAAGCCTAACACCAGGCTGATTTACCTTCCCAGGGTTACTGTTAGGCTTAGGCCTAGGGCTAGGATTTTTGAAACTAGGAAGCCCTGGGCTCCAGGCACACTGCAGCTGTTCAAGGCATCCCAAGGGGAGTACAAAAGTGCAACAACATGGCAGCTTTCACAGCTTTTTCCTTGGCACCATCCCTATACCTAGGCTGATTTATCTGCCTAGGGTTAGGGTTAGGGTTCAGCCTAGGGCTTGGATTTCTTTAACCAGGAAGCCCTGAGTTCCAGGCTTACTTCATCTGCCAAAGGCATCCCAAAGGGAGTGCAGAAGTGCCACAACATGGCTGCTTTCACGGCTTTTCCCTTAGGAAGAACCCTAATACCCGGCTGATTTACCTTCCTAGGGTTACTGTTAGGCTTAGGCCTAGGACTTTTAAAACCAGGAAGCCCTGGGCTCCAGGCACACTGCAGCTGCGAAAGGCATCCCAAGGGGAGCACAAAAGTGACGCAACTTGGCTGCCACCACTGATATTTCCATGAGACCATCCCGAACCATAGGCTGATTTTCCTTCCTAGGGTTAAGGTTTGAGTTACGCCTAGGGTAAGGGCTCTATTAACCAGAAAGCCCTGAGTTCCAAGAACACAGCAGCTGCGAAGGACTAGCCAAGAAGAGCGCAAAAGTAGCACAACATGCCTGCCTCCACAGCTTTTTCCTTGGGGACATGCCTAATTCCTGGCTGATTTGCCTTTCTCGTCTTAGGGTTGGGGTTCGGCCTAGGGCTAGGATTTTTAAAATCAGGAAGCCCTGAGTTCCAGGCACACTGGAGCTGTGAAAGGCATCCAAAAGGGAGTGCAAAAGTGCCACAACATGGCTGCTTTCACGGCTTTTTCCTTGGCAAGAAGCCTAACACCAGGCTGATTTACCTTCCCAGGGTTACTGTTAGGCTTAGGCCTAGGGCTAGGATTTTTGAAACTAGGAAGCCCTGGGCTCCAGGCACACTGCAGCTGTTCAAGGCATCCCAAGGGGAGTACAAAAGTGCAACAACATGGCAGCTTTCACAGCTTTTTCCTTGGCACCATCCCTATACCTAGGCTGATTTATCTGCCTAGGGTTAGGGTTAGGGTTCAGCCTAGGGCTTGGATTTCTTTAACCAGGAAGCCCTGAGTTCCAGGCTTACTTCATCTGCCAAAGGCATCCCAAAGGGAGTGCAGAAGTGCCACAACATGGCTGCTTTCACGGCTTTTCCCTTAGGAAGAACCCTAATACCCGGCTGATTTACCTTCCTAGGGTTACTGTTAGGCTTAGGCCTAGGACTTTTAAAACCAGGAAGCCCTGGGCTCCAGGCACACTGCAGCTGCGAAAGGCATCCCAAGGGGAGCGCAAAAGTGACGCAACTTGGCTGCCACCACTGATATTTCCATGAGACCATCCCCAACCATAGGCTGATTTTCCTTCCTAGGGTTAAGGTTTGAGTTACGCCTAGGGTAAGGGCTCTATTAACCAGAAAGCCCTGAGTTCCAAGAACACAGCAGCTGCGAAGGACTAGCCAAGAAGAGCGCAAAAGTAGCACAACATGCCTGCCTCCACAGCTTTTTCCTTGGGGACATGCCTAATTCCTGGCTGATTTGCCTTTCTCGTCTTAGGGTTGGGGTTCGGCCTAGGGCTAGGATTTTTAAAATCAGGAAGCCCTGAGTTCCAGGCACACTGGAGCTGTGAAAGGCATCCAAAAGGGAGTGCAAAAGTGCCACAACATGGCTGCTTTCACGGCTTTTTCCTTGGCAAGAAGCCTAACACCAGGCTGATTTACCTTCCCAGGGTTACTGTTAGGCTTAGGCCTAGGGCTAGGATTTTTAAAACTAGGAAGCCCTGGGCTCCAGCCACACTGCAGCTGTTCAAGGCATCCCAAGGGGAGTACAAAAGTGCAACAACATGGCAGCTTTCACAGCTTTTTCCTTGGCACCATCCCTATACCTAGGCTGATTTATCTGCCTAGGGTTAGGGTTAGGGTTCAGCCTAGGGCTTGGATTTCTTTAACCAGGAAGCCCTGAGTTCCAGGCTTACTTCATCTGCCAAAGGCATCCCAAAGGGAGTGCAGAAGTGCCACAACATGGCTGCTTTCACGGCTTTTCCCTTAGGAAGAACCCTAATACCCAGCTGATTTACCTTCCTAGGGTTACTGTTAGGCTTAGGCCTAGGACTTTTAAAACCAGGAAGCCCTGGGCTCCAGGCACACTGCAGCTGCGAAAGGCATCCCAAGGGGAGCGCAAAAGTGACGCAACTTGGCTGCCACCACTGATATTTCCATGAGACCATCCCGAACCATAGGCTGATTTTCCTTCCTAGGGTTAAGGTTTGAGTTACGCCTAGGGTAAGGGCTCTATTAACCAGAAAGCCCTGAGTTCCAAGAACACAGCAGCTGCGAAGGACTAGCCAAGAAGAGCGCAAAAGTAGCACAACATGCCTGCCTCCACAGCTTTTTCCTTGGGGACATGCCTAATTCCTGGCTGATTTGCCTTTCTCGTCTTAGGGTTGGGGTTCGGCCTAGGGCTAGGATTTTTAAAATCAGGAAGCCCTGAGTTCCAGGCACACTGGAGCTGTGAAAGGCATCCAAAAGGGAGTGCAAAAGTGCCACAACATGGCTGCTTTCACGGCTTTTTCCTTGGCAAGAAGCCTAACACCAGGCTGATTTACCTTCCCAGGGTTACTGTTAGGCTTAGGCCTAGGATTTTTAAAACTAGGAAGCCCTTAGCTCCAGGCACACTGCAGCTGTTCAAGGCATCCCAAGGGGAGTACAAAAGTGCAACAACATGGCAGCTTTCACAGCTTTTTCCTTGGCACCATCCCTATACCTAGGCTGATTTATCTGCCTAGGGTTAGGGTTAGGCTTCAGCCTAGGGCTTGGATTTCTTTAACCAGGAAGCCCTGAGTTCCAGGCTTACTTCATCTGCCAAAGGCATCCCAAAGGGAGTGCAGAAGTGCCACAACATGGCTGCTTTCACGGCTTTTCCCTTAGGAAGAACCCTAATACCCGGCTGATTTACCTTCCTAGGGTTACTGTTAGGCTTAGGCCTAGGACTTTTAAAACCAGGAAGCCCTGGGCTCCAGGCACACTGCAGCTGCGAAAGGCATCCCAAGGGGAGCGCAAAAGTGACGCAACTTGGCTGCCACCACTGATATTTCCATGAGACCATCCCGAACCATAGGCTGATTTTCCTTCCTAGGGTTAAGGTTTGAGTTACGCCTAGGGTAAGGGCTCTATTAACCAGAAAGCCCTGAGTTCCAAGAACACAGCAGCTGCGAAGGACTAGCCAAGAAGAGCGCAAAAGTACCACAACATGCCTGCCTCCACAGCTTTTTCCTTGGGGACATGCCTAATTCCTGGCTGATTTGCCTTTCTCGTCTTAGGGTTGGGGTTCGGCCTAGGGCTAGGATTTTTAAAATCAGGAAGCCCTGAGTTCCAGGCACACTGGAGCTGTGAAAGGCATCCAAAAGGGAGTGCAAAAGTGCCACAACATGGCTGCTTTCACGGCTTTTTCCTTGGCAAGAAGCCTAACACCAGGCTGATTTACCTTCCCAGGGTTACTGTTAGGCTTAGGCCTAGGGCTAGGATTTTTAAAACTAGGAAGCCCTTAGCTCCAGGCACACTGCAGCTGTTCAAGGCATCCCAAGGGGAGTACAAAAGTGCAACAACATGGCAGCTTTCACAGCTTTTTCCTTGGCACCATGCCTATACCTAGGCTGATTTATCTGCCTAGGGTTAGGGTTAGGCTTCAGCCTAGGGCTTGGATTTCTTTAACCAGGAAGCCCTGAGTTCCAGGCTTACTTCATCTGCCAAAGGCATCCCAAAGGGAGTGCAGAAGTGCCACAACATGGCTGCTTTCACGGCTTTTCCCTTAGGAAGAACCCTAATACCCGGCTGATTTACCTTCCTAGGGTTACTGTTAGGCTTAGGCCTAGGACTTTTAAAACCAGGAAGCCCTGGGCTCCAGGCACACTGCAGCTGCGAAAGGCATCCCAAGGGGAGCGCAAAAGTGACGCAACTTGGCTGCCACCACTGATATTTCCATGAGAGCATCCCCAACCATAGGCTGATTTTCCTTCCTAGGGTTAAGGTTTGAGTTACGCCTAGGGTAAGGGTTCTATTAACCAGAAAGCCCTGAGTTCCAAGAACACAGCAGCTGCGAAGGACTAGCCAAGAAGAGCGCAAAAGTAGCACAACATGCCTGCCTCCACAGCTTTTTCCTTGGGGACATGCCTAATTCCTGGCTGATTTGCCTTTCTCGTCTTAGGGTTGGGGTTCGGCCTAGGGCTAGGATTTTTAAAATCAGGAAGCCCTGAGTTCCAGGCACACTGGAGCTGTGAAAGGCATCCAAAAGGGAGTGCAAAAGTGCCACAACATGGCTGCTTTCACGGCTTTTTCCTTGGCAAGAAGCCTAACACCAGGCTGATTTACCTTCCCAGGGTTACTGTTAGGCTTAGGCCTAGGGCTAGGATTTTTAAAACTAGGAAGCCCTGGGCTCCAGGCACACTGCAGCTGTTCAAGGCATCCCAAGGGGAGTACAAAAGTGCAACAACATGGCAGCTTTCACAGCTTTTTCCTTGGCACCATCCCTATACCTAGGCTGATTTATCTGCCTAGGGTTAGGGTTAGGCTTCAGCCTAGGGCTTGGATTTCTTTAACCAGGAAGCCCTGAGTTCCAGGCTTACTTCATCTGCCAAAGGCATCCCAAAGGGAGTGCAGAAGTGCCACAACATGGCTGCTTTCACGGCTTTTCCCTTAGGAAGAACCCTAATACCCGGCTGATTTACCTTCCTAGGGTTACTGTTAGGCTTAGGCCTAGGACTTTTAAAACCAGGAAGCCCTGGGCTCCAGGCACACTGCAGCTGCGAAAGGCATCCCAAGGGGAGCGCAAAAGTGACGCAACTTGGCTGCCACCACTGATATTTCCATGAGACCATCCCGAACCATAGGCTGATTTTCCTTCCTAGGGTTAAGGTTTGAGTTACGCCTAGGGTAAGGGCTCTATTAACCAGAAAGCCCTGAGTTCCAAGAACACAGCAGCTGCGAAGGACTAGCCAAGAAGAGCGCAAAAGTAGCACAACATGCCTGCCTCCACAGCTTTTTCCTTGGGGACATGCCTAATTCCTGGCTGATTTGCCTTTCTCGTCTTAGGGTTGGGGTTCGGCCTAGGGCTAGGATTTTTAAAATCAGGAAGCCCTGAGTTCCAGGCACACTGGAGCTGTGAAAGGCATCCAAAAGGGAGTGCAAAAGTGCCACAACATGGCTGCTTTCACGGCTTTTTCCTTGGCAAGAAGCCTAACACCAGGCTGATTTACCTTCCCAGGGTTACTGTTAGGCTTAGGTCTAGGATTTTTAAAACTAGGAAGCCCTTAGCTCCAGGCACACTGCAGCTGTTCAAGGCATCCCAAGGGGAGTACAAAAGTGCAACAACATGGCAGCTTTCACAGCTTTTTCCTTGGCACCATCCCTCTACCTAGGCTGATTTATCTGCCTAGGGTTAGGGTTAGGGTTCAGCCTAGGGCTTGGATTTCTTTAACCAGGAAGCCCTGAGTTCCAGGCTTACTTCATCTGCCAAAGGCATCCCAAAGGGAGTGCAGAAGTGCCACAACATGGCTGCTTTCACGGCTTTTCCCTTAGGAAGAACCCTAATACCCGGCTGATTTACCTTCCTAGGGTTACTGTTAGGCTTAGGCCTAGGACTTTTAAAACCAGGAAGCCCTGGGCTCCAGGCACACTGCAGCTGCGAAAGGCATCCCAAGGGGAGCGCAAAAGTGACGCAACTTGGCTGCCACCACTGATATTTCCATGAGACCATCCCGAAACATAGGCTGATTTTCCTTCCTAGGGTTAAGGTTTGAGTTACGCCTAGGGTAAGGGCTCTATTAACCAGAAAGCCCTGAGTTCCAAGAACACAGCAGCTGCGAAGGACTACCCAAGAAGAGCGCAAAAGTACCACAACATGCCTGCCTCCACAGCTTTTTCCTTGGGGACATGCCTAATTCCTGGCTGATTTGCCTTTCTCGTCTTAGGGTTGGGGTTCGGCCTAGGGCTAGGATTTTTAAAATCAGGAAGCCCTGAGTTCCAGGCACACTGGAGCTGTGAAAGGCATCCAAAAGGGAGTGCAAAAGTGCCACAACATGGCTGCTTTCACGGCTTTTTCCTTGGCAAGAAGCCTAACACCAGGCTGATTTACCTTCCCAGGGTTACTGTTAGGCTTAGGCCTAGGCCTAGGATTTTTAAAACTAGGAAGCCCTTAGCTCCAGGCACACTGCAGCTGTTCAAGGCATCCCAAGGGGAGTACAAAAGTGCAACAACATGGCAGCTTTCACAGCTTTTTCCTTGGCACCATGCCTATACCTAGGCTGATTTATCTGCCTAGGGTTAGGGTTAGGGTTCAGCCTAGGGCTTGGATTTCTTTAACCAGGAAGCCCTGAGTTCCAGGCTTACTTCATCTGCCAAAGGCATCCCAAAGGGAGTGCAGAAGTGCCACAACATGGCTGCTTTCACGGCTTTTCCCTTAGGAAGAACCCTAATACCCGGCTGATTTACCTTCCTAGGGTTACTGTTAGGCTTAGGCCTAGGACTTTTAAAACCAGGAAGCCCTGGGCTCCAGGCACACTGCAGCTGCGAAAGGCATCCCAAGGGGAGCGCAAAAGTGACGCAACTTGGCTGCCACCACTGATATTTCCATGAGACCATCCCGAACCATAGGTTGATTTTCCTTCCTAGGGTTAAGGTTTGAGTTACGCCTAGGGTAAGGGTTCTATTAACCAGAAAGCCCTGAGTTCCAAGAACACAGCAGCTGCGAAGGACTAGCCAAGAAGAGCGCAAAAGTACCACAACATGCCTGCCTCCACAGCTTTTTCCTTGGGGACATGCCTAATTCCTGGCTGATTTGCCTTTCTCGTCTTAGGGTTGGGGTTCGGCCTAGGGCTAGGATTTTTAAAATCAGGAAGCCCTGAGTTCCAGGCACACTGGAGCTGTGAAAGGCATCCAAAAGGGAGTGCAAAAGTGCCACAACATGGCTGCTTTCACGGCTTTTTCCTTGGCAAGAAGCCTAACACCAGGCTGATTTACCTTCCCACGGTTACTGTTAGGCTTAGGCCTAGGATTTTTAAAACTAGGAAGCCCTTAGCTCCAGGCACACTGCAGCTGTTCAAGGCATCCCAAGGGGAGTACAAAAGTGCAACAACATGGCAGCTTTCACAGCTTTTTCCTTGGCACCATCCCTATACCTAGGCTGATTTATCTGTCTAGGGTTAGGGTTAGGGTTCAGCCTAGGGCTGTGATTTCTTTAACCAGGAAGCCCTGAGTTCCAGGCTTACTTCATCTGCCAAAGGCATCCCAAAGGGAGTGCAGAAGTGCCACAACATGGCTGCTTTCACGGCTTTTCCCTTAGGAAGAACCCTAATACCCGGCTGATTTACCTTCCTAGGGTTACTGTTAGGCTTAGGCCTAGGACTTTTAAAACCAGGAAGCCCTGGGCTCCAGGCACACTGCAGCTGCGAAAGGCATCCCAAGGGGAGCGCAAAAGTGACGCAACTTGGCTGCCACCACTGATATTTCCATGAGACCATCCCCAACCATAGGCTGATTTTCCTTCCTAGGGTTAAGGTTTGAGTTACGCCTAGGGTAAGGGTTCTATTAACCAGAAAGCCCTGAGTTCCAAGAACACAGCAGCTGCGAAGGACTAGCCAAGAAGAGCGCAAAAGTACCACAACATGCCTGCCTCCACAGCTTTTTCCTTGGGGACATGCCTAATTCCTGGCTGATTTGCCTTTCTCGTCTTAGGGTTGGGGTTCGGCCTAGGGCTAGGATTTTTAAAATCAGGAAGCCCTGAGTTCCAGGCACACTGGAGCTGTGAAAGGCATCCAAAAGGGAGTGCAAAAGTGCCACAACATGGCTGCTTTCATGGCTTTTTCCTTGGCAAGAAGCCTAACACCAGGCTGATTTACCTTCCCAGGGTTACTGTTAGGCTTAGGCCTAGGGCTAGGATTTTTAAAACTAGGAAGCCCTGGGCTCCAGGCACACTGCAGCTGTTCAAGGCATCCCAAGGGGAGTACAAAAGTGCAACAACATGGCAGCTTTCACAGCTTTTTCCTTGGCACCATCCCTATACCTAGGCTGATTTATCTGCCTAGGGTTAGGCTTCAGCCTAGGGCTTGGATTTCTTTAACCAGGAAGCCCTGAGTTCCAGGCTTACTTCATCTGCCAAAGGCATCCCAAAGGGAGTGCAGAAGTGCCACAACATGGCTGCTTTCACGGCTTTTCCCTTAGGAAGAACCCTAATACCCGGCTGATTTACCTTCCTAGGGTTACTGTTAGGCTTAGGCCTAGGACTTTTAAAACCAGGAAGCCCTGGGCTCCAGGCACACTGCAGCTGCGAAAGGCATCCCAAGGGGAGCGCAAAAGTGACGCAACTTGGCTGCCACCACTGATATTTCCATGAGACCATCCCGAACCATAGGTTGATTTTCCTTCCTAGGGTTAAGGTTTGAGTTACGCCTAGGGTAAGGGTTCTATTAACCAGAAAGCCCTGAGTTCCAAGAACACAGCAGCTGCGAAGGACTAGCCAAGAAGAGCGCAAAAGTACCACAACATGCCTGCCTCCACAGCTTTTTCCTTGGGGACATGCCTAATTCCTGGCTGATTTGCCTTTCTCGTCTTAGGGTTGGGGTTCGGCCTAGGGCTAGGATTTTTAAAATCAGGAAGCCCTGAGTTCCAGGCACACTGGAGCTGTGAAAGGCATCCAAAAGGGAGTGCAAAAGTGCCACAACATGGCTGCTTTCACGGCTTTTTCCTTGGCAAGAAGCCTAACACCAGGCTGATTTACCTTCCCACGGTTACTGTTAGGCTTAGGCCTAGGATTTTTAAAACTAGGAAGCCCTTAGCTCCAGGCACACTGCAGCTGTTCAAGGCATCCCAAGGGGAGTACAAAAGTGCAACAACATGGCAGCTTTCACAGCTTTTTCCTTGGCACCATCCCTATACCTAGGCTGATTTATCTGTCTAGGGTTAGGGTTAGGGTTCAGCCTAGGGCTGTGATTTCTTTAACCAGGAAGCCCTGAGTTCCAGGCTTACTTCATCTGCCAAAGGCATCCCAAAGGGAGTGCAGAAGTGCCACAACATGGCTGCTTTCACGGCTTTTCCCTTAGGAAGAACCCTAATACCCGGCTGATTTACCTTCCTAGGGTTACTGTTAGGCTTAGGCCTAGGACTTTTAAAACCAGGAAGCCCTGGGCTCCAGGCACACTGCAGCTGCGAAAGGCATCCCAAGGGGAGCGCAAAAGTGACGCAACTTGGCTGCCACCACTGATATTTCCATGAGACCATCCCCAACCATAGGCTGATTTTCCTTCCTAGGGTTAAGGTTTGAGTTACGCCTAGGGTAAGGGTTCTATTAACCAGAAAGCCCTGAGTTCCAAGAACACAGCAGCTGCGAAGGACTAGCCAAGAAGAGCGCAAAAGTACCACAACATGCCTGCCTCCACAGCTTTTTCCTTGGGGACATGCCTAATTCCTGGCTGATTTGCCTTTCTCGTCTTAGGGTTGGGGTTCGGCCTAGGGCTAGGATTTTTAAAATCAGGAAGCCCTGAGTTCCAGGCACACTGGAGCTGTGAAAGGCATCCAAAAGGGAGTGCAAAAGTGCCACAACATGGCTGCTTTCATGGCTTTTTCCTTGGCAAGAAGCCTAACACCAGGCTGATTTACCTTCCCAGGGTTACTGTTAGGCTTAGGCCTAGGGCTAGGATTTTTAAAACTAGGAAGCCCTGGGCTCCAGGCACACTGCAGCTGTTCAAGGCATCCCAAGGGGAGTACAAAAGTGCAACAACATGGCAGCTTTCACAGCTTTTTCCTTGGCACCATCCCTATACCTAGGCTGATTTATCTGCCTAGGGTTAGGCTTCAGCCTAGGGCTTGGATTTCTTTAACCAGGAAGCCCTGAGTTCCAGGCTTACTTCATCTGCCAAAGGCATCCCAAAGGGAGTGCAGAAGTGCCACAACATGGCTGCTTTCACGGCTTTTCCCTTAGGAAGAACCCTAATACCCGGCTGATTTACCTTCCTAGGGTTACTGTTAGGCTTAGGCCTAGGACTTTTAAAACCAGGAAGCCCTGGGCTCCAGGCACACTGCAGCTGCGAAAGGCATCCCAAGGGGAGCGCAAAAGTGACGCAACTTGGCTGCCACCACTGATATTTCCATGAGACCATCCCGAACCATAGGCTGATTTTCCTTCCTAGGGTTAAGGTTTGAGTTACGCCTAGGGTAAGGGCTCTATTAACCAGAAAGCCCTGAGTTCCAAGAACACAGCAGCTGCGAAGGACTACCCAAGAAGAGCGCAAAAGTAGCACAACATGCCTGCCTCCACAGCTTTTTCCTTGGGGACATGCCTAATTCCTGGCTGATTTGCCTTTCTCGTCTTAGGGTTGGGGTTCGGCCTAGGGCTAGGATTTTTAAAATCAGGAAGCCCTGAGTTCCAGGCACACTGGAGCTGTGAAAGGCATCCAAAAGGGAGTGCAAAAGTGCCACAACATGGCTGCTTTCACGGCTTTTTCATTGGCAAGAAGCCTAACACCAGGCTGATTTACCTTCCCAGGGTTACTGTTAGGCTTAGGCCTAGGGCTAGGATTTTTGAAACTAGGAAGCCCTGGGCTCCAGCCACACTGCAGCTGTTCAAGGCATCCCAAGGGGAGTACAAAAGTGCAACAACATGGCAGCTTTCACAGCTTTTTCCTTGGCACCATCCCTATACCTAGGCTGATTTATCTGCCTAGGGTTAGGGTTAGCGTTCAGCCTAGGGCTTGGATTTCTTTAACCAGGAAGCCCTGAGTTCCAGGCTTACTTCATCTGCCAAAGGCATCCCAAAGGGAGTGCAGAAGTGCCACAACATGGCTGCTTTCACGGCTTTTCCCTTAGGAAGAACCCTAATACCCGGCTGATTTACCTTCCTAGGGTTACTGTTAGGCTTAGGCCTAGGACTTTTAAAACCAGGAAGCCCTGGGCTCCAGGCACACTGCAGCTGCGAAAGGCATCCCAAGGGGAGCGCAAAAGTGACGCAACTTGGCTGCCACCACTGATATTTCCATGAGACCATCCCCAACCATAGGCTGATTTTCCTTCCTAGGGTTAAGGTTTGAGTTACGCCTAGGGTAAGGGTTCTATTAACCAGAAAGCCCTGAGTTCCAAGAACACAGCAGCTGCGAAGGACTAGCCAAGAAGAGCGCAAAAGTACCACAACATGCCTGCCTCCACAGCTTTTTCCTTGGGGACATGCCTAATTCCTGGCTGATTTGCCTTTCTCGTCTTAGGGTTGGGGTTCGGCCTAGGGCTAGGATTTTTAAAATCAGGAAGCCCTGAGTTCCAGGCACACTGGAGCTGTGAAAGGCATCCAAAAGGGAGTGCAAAAGTGCCACAACATGGCTGCTTTCACGGCTTTTTCCTTGGCAAGAAGCCTAACACCAGGCTGATTTACCTTCCCACGGTTACTGTTAGGCTTAGGCCTAGGGCTAGGATTTTTAAAACTAGGAAGCCCTTAGCTCCAGGCACACTGCAGCTGTTCAAGGCATCCCAAGGGGAGTACAAAAGTGCAATAACATGGCAGCTTTCACAGCTTTTTCCTTGGCACCATCCCTATACCTAGGCTGATTTATCTGCCTAGGGTTAGGGTTAGGGTTCAGCCTAGGGCTTGGATTTCTTTAACCAGGAAGCCCTGAGTTCCAGGCTTACTTCATCTGCCAAAGGCATCCCAAAGGGAGTGCAGAAGTGCCACAACATGGCTGCTTTCACGGCTTTTCCCTTAGGAAGAACCCTAATACCCGGCTGATTTACCTTCCTAGGGTTACTGTTAGGCTTAGGCCTAGGACTTTTAAAACCAGGAAGCCCTGGGCTCCAGGCACACTGCAGCTGCGAAAGGCATCCCAAGGGGAGCGCAAAAGTGACGCAACTTGGCTGCAACCACTGATATTTCCATGAGACCATCCCGAACCATAGGTTGATTTTCCTTCCTAGGGTTAAGGTTTGAGTTACGCCTAGGGTAAGGGCTCTATTAACCAGAAAGCCCTGAGTTCCAAGAACACAGCAGCTGCGAAGGACTAGCCAAGAAGAGCGCAAAAGTAGCACAACATGCCTGCCTCCACAGCTTTTTCCTTGGGGACATGCCTAATTCCTGGCTGATTTGCCTTTCTCGTCTTAGGGTTGGGGTTCGGCCTAGGGCTAGGATTTTTAAAATCAGGAAGCCCTGAGTTCCAGGCACACTGGAGCTGTGAAAGGCATCCAAAAGGGAGTGCAAAAGTGCCACAACATGGCTGCTTTCACGGCTTTTTCCTTGGCAAGAAGCCTAACACCAGGCTGATTTACCTTCCCAGGGTTACTGTTAGGCTTAGGCCTAGGGCTAGGATTTTTAAAACTAGGAAGCCCTTAGCTCCAGGCACACTGCAGCTGTTCAAGGCATCCCAAGGGGAGTACAAAAGTGCAACAACATGGCAGCTTTCACAGCTTTTTCCTTGGCACCATCCCTATACCTAGGCTGATTTATCTGCCTAGGGTTAGGGTTAGGGTTCAGCCTAGGGCTTGGATTTCTTTAACCAGGAAGCCCTGAGTTCCAGGCTTACTTCATCTGCCAAAGGCATCCCAAAGGGAGTGCAGAAGTGCCACAACATGGCTGCTTTCACGGCTTTTCCCTTAGGAAGAACCCTAATACCCGGCTGATTTACCTTCCTAGGGTTACTGTTAGGCTTAGGCCTAGGACTTTTAAAACCAGGAAGCCCTGGGCTCCAGGCACACTGCAGCTGCGAAAGGCATCCCAAGGGGAGCGCAAAAGTGACGCAACTTGGCTGCCACCACTGATATTTCCATGAGACCATCCCGAACCATAGGCTGATTTTCCTTCCTAGGGTTAAGGTTTGAGTTACGCCTAGGGTAAGGGTTCTATTAACCAGAAAGCCCTGAGTTCCAAGAACACAGCAGCTGCGAAGGACTAGCCAAGAAGAGCGCAAAAGTACCACAACATGCCTGCCTCCACAGCTTTTTCCTTGGGGACATGCCTAATTCCTGGCTGATTTGCCTTTCTCGTCTTAGGGTTGGGGTTCGGCCTAGGGCTAGGATTTTTAAAATCAGGAAGCCCTGAGTTCCAGGCACACTGGAGCTGTGAAAGGCATCCAAAAGGGAGTGCAAAAGTGCCACAACATGGCTGCTTTCACGGCTTTTTCCTTGGCAAGAAGCCTAACACCAGGCTGATTTACCTTCCCAGGGTTACTGTTAGGCTTAGGCCTAGGATTTTTAAAACTAGGAAGCCCTTAGCTCCAGGCACACTGCAGCTGTTCAAGGCATCCCAAGGGGAGTACAAAAGTGCAACAACATGGCAGCTTTCACAGCTTTTTCCTTGGCACCATCCCTATACCTAGGCTGATTCATCTGCCTAGGGTTAGGGTTAGGCTTCAGCCTAGGGCTTGGATTTCTTTAACCAGGAAGCCCTGAGTTCCAGGCTTACTTCATCTGCCAAAGGCATCCCAAAGGGAGTGCAGAAGTGCCACAACATGGCTGCTTTCACGGCTTTTCCCTTAGGAAGAACCCTAATACCCGGCTGATTTACCTTCCTAGGGTTACTGTTAGGCTTAGGCCTAGGACTTTTAAAACCAGGAAGCCCTGGGCTCCAGGCACACTGCAGCTGCGAAAGGCATCCCAAGGGGAGCACAAAAGTGACGCAACTTGGCTGCCACCACTGATATTTCCATGAGACCATCCCGAACCATAGGGTGATTTTCCTTCCTAGGGTTAAGGTTTGAGTTACGCCTAGGGTAAGGGTTCTATTAACCAGAAAGCCCTGAGTTCCAAGAACACAGCAGCTGCGAAGGACTAGCCAAGAAGAGCGCAAAAGTAGCACAACATGCCTGCCTCCACAGCTTTTTCCTTGGGGACATGCCTAATTCCTGGCTGATTTGCCTTTCTCGTCTTAGGGTTGGGGTTCGGCCTAGGGCTAGGATTTTTAAAATCAGGAAGCCCTGAGTTCCAGGCACACTGGAGCTGTGAAAGGCATCCAAAAGGGAGTGCAAAAGTGCCACAACATGGCTGCTTTCACGGCTTTTTCCTTGGCAAGAAGCCTAACACCAGGCTGATTTACCTTCCCAGGGTTACTGTTAGGCTTAGGCCTAGGGCTAGGATTTTTAAAACTAGGAAGCCCTTAGCTCCAGGCACACTGCAGCTGTTCAAAGCATCCCAAGGGGAGTACAAAAGTGCAACAACATGGCAGCTTTCACAGCTTTTTCCTTGGCACCATCCCTATACCTAGGCTGATTTATCTGCCTAGGGTTAGGGTTAGGGTTCAGCCTAGGGCTTGGATTTCTTTAACCAGGAAGCCCTGAGTTCCAGGCTTACTTCATCTGCCAAAGGCATCCCAAAGGGAGTGCAGAAGTGCCACAACATGGCTGCTTTCACGGCTTTTCCCTTAGGAAGAACCCTAATACCCGGCTGATTTACCTTCCTAGGGTTACTGTTAGGCTTAGGCCTAGGACTTTTAAAACCAGGAAGCCCTGGGCTCCAGGCACACTGCAGCTGCGAAAGGCATCCCAAGGGGAGCGCAAAAGTGACGCAACTTGGCTGCCACCACTGATATTTCCATGAGACCATCCCGAACCATAGGCTGATTTTCCTTCCTAGGGTTAAGGTTTGAGTTACGCCTAGGGTAAGGGTTCTATTAACCAGAAAGCCCTGAGTTCCAAGAACACAGCAGCTGCGAAGGACTAGCCAAGAAGAGCGCAAAAGTAGCACAACATGCCTGCCTCCACGGCTTTTTCCTTGGGGACATGCCTAATTCCTGGCTGATTTGCCTTTCGCGTCTTAGGGTTGGGGTTCGGCCTAGGGCTAGGATTTTTAAAATCAGGAAGCCCTGAGTTCCAGGCACACTGGAGCTGTGAAAGGCATCCAAAAGGGAGTGCAAAAGTGCCACAACATGGCTGCTTTCACGGCTTTTTCCTTGGCAAGAAGCCTAACACCAGGCTGATTTGCCTTCCCAGGGTTACTGTTAGGCTTAGGCCTAGGGCTAGGATTTTTAAAACTAGGAAGCCCTTAGCTCCAGGCACACTGCAGCTGTTCAAGGCATCCCAAGGGGAGTACAAAAGTGCAACAACATGGCAGCTTTCACAGCTTTTTCCTTGGCACCATCCCTATACCTAGGCTGATTTATCTGCCTAGGGTTAGGGTTAGGGTTCAGCCTAGGGCTTGGATTTCTTTAACCAGGAAGCCCTGAGTTCCAGGCTTACTTCATCTGCCAAAGGCATCCCAAAGGGAGTGCAGAAGTGCCACAACATGGCTGCTTTCACGGCTTTTCCCTTAGGAAGAACCCTAATACCCGGCTGATTTACCTTCCTAGGGTTACTGTTAGGCTTAGGCCTAGGACTTTTAAAACCAGGAAGCCCTGGGCTCCAGGCACACTGCAGCTGCGAAAGGCATCCCAAGGGGAGCGCAAAAGTGATGCAACTTGGCTGCCACCACTGATATTTCCATGAGACCATCCCGAACCATAGGCTGATTTTCCTTCCTAGGGTTAAGGTTTGAGTTACGCCTATGGTAAGGGTCTATTAACCAGAAAGCCCTGAGTTCCAAGAACACAGCAGCTGCGAAGGACTAGCCAAGAAGAGCGCAAAAGTACCACAACATGCCTGCCTCCACAGCTTTTTCCTTGGGGACATGCCTAATCCCTGGCTGATTTGCCTTTCTCGTCTTAGGGTTGGGGTTCGGCCTAGGGCTAGGATTTTTAAAATCAGGAAGCCCTGAGTTCCAGGCACACTGGAGCTGTGAAAGGCATCCAAAAGGGAGTGCAAAAGTGCCACAACATGGCTGCTTTCACGGCTTTTTCCTTGGCAAGAAGCCTAACACCAGGCTGATTTACCTTCCCAGGGTTACTGTTAGGCTTAGGCCTAGGGCTAGGATTTTTAAAACTAGGAAGCCCTTAGCTCCAGGCACACTGCAGCTGTTCAAGGCATCCCAAGGGGAGTACAAAAGTGCAACAACATGGCAGCTTTCACAGCTTTTTCCTTGGCACCATCCCTATACCTAGGCTGATTTATCTGCCTAGGGTTAGGGTTAGGGTTCAGCCTAGGGCTTGGATTTCTTTAACCAGGAAGCCCTGAGTTCCAGGCTTACTTCATCTGCCAAAGGCATCCCAAAGGGAGTGCAGAAGTGCCACAACATGGCTGCTTTCACGGCTTTTCCCTTAGGAAGAACCCTAATACCCGGCTGATTTACCTTCCTAGGGTTACTGTTAGGCTTAGGCCTAGGACTTTTAAAACCAGGAAGCCCTGGGCTCCAGGCACACTGCAGCTGCGAAAGGCATCCCAAGGGGAGCGCAAAAGTGATGCAACTTGGCTGCCACCACTGATATTTCCATGAGACCATCCCGAACCATAGGTTGATTTTCCTTCCTAGGGTTAAGGTTTGAGTTACGCCTAGGGTAAGGGCTCTATTAACCAGAAAGCCCTGAGTTCCAAGAACACAGCAGCTGCGAAGGACTAGCCAAGAAGAGCGCAAAAGTAGCACAACATGCCTGCCTCCACAGCTTTTTCCTTGGGGACATGCCTAATTCCTGGCTGATTTGCCTTTCTCGTCTTAGGGTTGGGGTTCGGCCTAGGGCTAGGATTTTTAAAATCAGGAAGCCCTGAGTTCCAGGCACACTGGAGCTGTGAAAGGCATCCAAAAGGGAGTGCAAAAGTGCCACAACATGGCTGCTTTCGCGGCTTTTTCCTTGGCAAGAACCCTAATACCCGCCTGATTTACCTTCCTAGGGTTACTGTTAGGCTTAGGCCTAGGATTTTTAAAACTAGGAAGCCCTTAGCTCCAGGCACACTGCAGCTGTTCAAGGCATCCCAAGGGGAGTACAAAAGTGCAACAACATGGCAGCTTTCACAGCTTTTTCCTTGGCACCATCCCTATACCTAGGCTGATTTATCTGCCTAGGGTTAGGGTTAGGGTTCAGCCTAGGGCTTGGATTTCTTTAACCAGGAAGCCCTGAGTTCCAGGCTTACTTCATCTGCCAAAGGCATCCCAAAGGGAGTGCAGAAGTGCCACAACATGGCTGCTTTCACGGCTTTTCCCTTAGGAAGAACCCTAATACCCGGCTGATTTACCTTCCTAGGGTTACTGTTAGGCTTAGGCCTAGGACTTTTAAAACCAGGAAGCCCTGGGCTCCAGGCACACTGCAGCTGCGAAAGGCATCCCAAGGGGAGCGCAAAAGTGACGCAACTTGGCTGCAACCACTGATATTTCCATGAGACCATCCCGAACCATAGGTTGATTTTCCTTCCTAGGGTTAAGGTTTGAGTTACGCCTAGGGTAAGGGCTCTATTAACCAGAAAGCCCTGAGTTCCAAGAACACAGCAGCTGCGAAGGACTAGCCAAGAAGAGCGCAAAAGTAGCACAACATGCCTGCCTCCACAGCTTTTTCCTTGGGGACATGCCTAATTCCTGGCTGATTTGCCTTTCTCGTCTTAGGGTTGGGGTTCGGCCTAGGGCTAGGATTTTTAAAATCAGGAAGCCCTGAGTTCCAGGCACACTGGAGCTGTGAAAGGCATCCAAAAGGGAGTGCAAAAGTGCCACAACATGGCTGCTTTCACGGCTTTTTCCTTGGCAAGAAGCCTAACACCAGGCTGATTTACCTTCCCAGGGTTACTGTTAGGCTTAGGCCTAGGGCTAGGATTTTTAAAACTAGGAAGCCCTTAGCTCCAGGCACACTGCAGCTGTTCAAGGCATCCCAAGGGGAGTACAAAAGTGCAACAACATGGCAGCTTTCACAGCTTTTTCCTTGGCACCATCCCTATACCTAGGCTGATTCATCTGCCTAGGGTTAGGGTTAGGGTTCAGCCTAGGGCTTGGATTTCTTTAACCAGGAAGCCCTGAGTTCCAGGCTTACTTCATCTGCCAAAGGCATCCCAAAGGGAGTGCAGAAGTGCCACAACATGGCTGCTTTCACGGCTTTTCCCTTAGGAAGAACCCTAATACCCGGCTGATTTACCTTCCTAGGGTTACTGTTAGGCTTAGGCCTAGGACTTTTAAAACCAGGAAGCCCTGGGCTCCAGGCACACTGCAGCTGCGAAAGGCATCCCAAGGGGAGCGCAAAAGTGACGCAACTTGGCTGCCACCACTGATATTTCCATGAGACCATCCCCAACCATAGGCTGATTTTCCTTCCTAGGGTTAAGGTTTGAGTTACGCCTAGGGTAAGGGTTCTATTAACCAGAAAGCCCTGAGTTCCAAGAACACAGCAGCAGCGAAGGACTAGCCAAGAAGAGCGCAAAAGTACCACAACATGCCTGCCTCCACGGCTTTTTCCTTGGGGACATGCCTAATTCCTGGCTGATTTGCCTTTCTCGTCTTAGGGTTGGGGTTCGGCCTAGGGCTAGGATTTTTAAAATCAGGAAGCCCTGAGTTCCAGGCACACTGGAGCTGTGAAAGGCATCCAAAAGGGAGTGCAAAAGTGCCACAACATGGCTGCTTTCACGGCTTTTTCCTTGGCAAGAAGCCTAACACCAGGCTGATTTACCTTCCCAGGGTTACTGTTAGGCTTAGGCCTAGGGCTAGGATTTTTAAAACTAGGAAGCCCTGGGCTCCAGGCACACTTCAGCTGTTCAAGGCATCCCAAGGGGAGTACAAAAGTGCAACAACATGGCAGCTTTCACAGCTTTTTCCTTGGCACCATCCCTATACCTAGGCTGATTTATCTGCCTAGGGTTAGGGTTAGGGTTCAGCCTAGGGCTTGGATTTCTTTAACCAGGAAGCCCTGAGTTCCAGGCTTACTTCATCTGCCAAAGGCATCCCAAAGGGAGTGCAGAAGTGCCACAACATGGCTGCTTTCACGGCTTTTCCCTTAGGAAGAACCCTAATACCCGGCTGATTTACCTTCCTAGGGTTACTGTTAGGCTTAGGCCTAGGACTTTTAAAACCAGGAAGCCCTGGGCTCCAGGCACATTGCAGCTGCGAAAGGCATCCCAAGGGGAGCGCAAAAGTGACGCAACTTGGCTGCCACCACTGATATTTCCATGAGACCATCCCCAACCATAGGCTGATTTTCCTTCCTAGGGTTAAGGTTTGAGTTACGCCTAGGGTAAGGGTCTATTAACCAGAAAGCCCTGAGTTCCAAGAACACAGCAGCTGCGAAGGACTAGCCAAGAAGAGCGCAAAAGTAGCACAACATGCCTGCCTCCACAGCTTTTTCCTTGGGGACATGCCTAATCCCTGGCTGATTTGCCTTTCTCGTCTTAGGGTTGGGGTTCGGCCTAGGGCTAGGATTTTTAAAATCAGGAAGCCCTGAGTTCCAGGCACACTGGAGCTGTGAAAGGCATCCAAAAGGGAGTGCAAAAGTGCCACAACATGGCTGCTTTCACGGCTTTTTCCTTGGCAAGAAGCCTAACACCAGGCTGATTTCCCTTCCCAGGGTTACTGTTAGGCTTAGGCCTAGGACTTTTAAAACTAGGAAGCCCTTAGCTCCAGGCACACTGCAGCTGTTCAAGGCATCCCAAGGGGAGTACAAAAGTGCAACAACATGGCAGCTTTCACAGCTTTTTCCTTGGCACCATCCCTATACCTAGGCTGATTTATCTGCCTAGGGTTAGGGTTAGGCTTCAGCCTAGGGCTTGGATTTCTTTAACCAGGAAGCCCTGAGTTCCAGGCTTACTTCATCTGCCAAAGGCATCCCAAAGGGAGTGCAGAAGTGCCACAACATGGCTGCTTTCACGGCTTTTCCCTTAGGAAGAACCCTAATACCTGGCTGATTTACCATCCTAGGGTTACTGTTAGGCTTAGGCCTAGGACTTTTAAAACCAGGAAGCCCTGGGCTCCAGGCACACTGCAGCTGCGAAAGGCATCCCAAGGGGAGCGCAAAAGTGACGCAACTTGGCTGCCACCACTGATATTTCCATGAGACCATCCCGAACCATAGGCTGATTTTCCTTCCTAGGGTTAAGGTTTGAGTTACGCCTAGGGTAAGGGTTCTATTAACCAGAAAGCCCTGAGTTCCAAGAACACAGCAGCTGCGAAGGACTAGCCAAGAAGAGCGCAAAAGTACCACAACATGCCTGCCTCCACAGCTTTTTCCTTGGGGACATGCCTAATTCCTGGCTGATTTGCCTTTCTCGTCTTAGGGTTGGGGTTCGGCCTAGGGCTAGGATTTTTAAAATCAGGAAGCCCTGAGTTCCAGGCACACTGGAGCTGTGAAAGGCATCCAAAAGGGAGTGCAAAAGTGCCACAACATGGCTGCTTTCACGGCTTTTTCCTTGGCAAGAACCCTAATACCCGCCTGATTTACCTTCCCAGGGTTACTGTTAGGCTTAGGCCTAGGACTTTTAAAACTAGGAAGCCCTGGGCTCCAGGCACACTGCAGCTGTTCAAGGCATCCCAAGGGGAGTACAAAAGTGCAACAACATGGCAGCTTTCACAGCTTTTTCCTTGGCACCATCCCTATACCTAGGCTGATTTATCTGCCTAGGGTTAGGGTTAGGCTTCAGCCTAGGGCTTGGATTTCTTTAACCAGGAAGCCCTGAGTTCCAGGCTTACTTCATCTGCCAAAGGCATCCCAAAGGGAGTGCAGAAGTGCCACAACATGGCTGCTTTCACGGCTTTTCCCTTAGGAAGAACCCTAATACCTGGCTGATTTACCATCCTAGGGTTACTGTTAGGCTTAGGCCTAGGACTTTTAAAACCAGGAAGCCCTGGGCTCCAGGCACACTGCAGCTGCGAAAGGCATCCCAAGGGGAGCGCAAAAGTGACGCAACTTGGCTGCCACCACTGATATTTCCATGAGACCATCCCGAACCATAGGCTGATTTTCCTTCCTAGGGTTAAGGTTTGAGTTACGCCTAGGGTAAGGGTTCTATTAACCAGAAAGCCCTGAGTTCCAAGAACACAGCAGCTGCGAAGGACTAGCCAAGAAGAGCGCAAAAGTACCACAACATGCCTGCCTCCACAGCTTTTTCCTTGGGGACATGCCTAATTCCTGGCTGATTTGCCTTTCTCGTCTTAGGGTTGGGGTTCGGCCTAGGGCTAGGATTTTTAAAATCAGGAAGCCCTGAGTTCCAGGCACACTGGAGCTGTGAAAGGCATCCAAAAGGGAGTGCAAAAGTGCCACAACATGGCTGCTTTCACGGCTTTTTCCTTGGCAAGAAGCCTAACACCAGGCTGATTTCCCTTCCCAGGGTTACTGTTAGGCTTAGGCCTAGGGCTAGGATTTTTAAAACTAGGAAGCCCTGGGCTCCAGGCACACTGCAGCTGTTCAAGGCATCCCAAGGGGAGTACAAAAGTGCAACAACATGGCAGCTTTCACAGCTTTTTCCTTGGCACCATCCCTATACCTAGGCTGATTTATCTGCCTAGGGTTAGGGTTAGGGTTCAGCCTAGGGCTTGGATTTCTTTAACCAGGAAGCCCTGAGTTCCAGGCTTACTTCATCTGCCAAAGGCATCCCAAAGGGAGTGCAGAAGTGCCACAACATGGCTGCTTTCACGGCTTTTCCCTTAGGAAGAACCCTAATACCCGGCTGATTTACCTTCCTAGGGTTACTGTTAGGCTTAGGCCTAGGACTTTTAAAACCAGGAAGCCCTGGGCTCCAGGCACACTGCAGCTGCGAAAGGCATCCCAAGGGGAGCGCAAAAGTGACGCAACTTGGCTGCCACCACTGATATTTCCATGAGACCATCCCGAACCATAGGTTGATTTTCCTTCCTAGGGTTAAGGTTTGAGTTACGCCTAGGGTAAGGGCTCTATTAACCAGAAAGCCCTGAGTTCCAAGAACACAGCAGCTGCGAAGGACTAGCCAAGAAGAGCGCAAAAGTACCACAACATGCCTGCCTCCACAGCTTTTTCCTTGGGGACATGCCTAATTCCTGGCTGATTTGCCTTTCTCGTCTTAGGGTTGGGGTTCGGCCTAGGGCTAGGATTTTTAAAATCAGGAAGCCCTGAGTTCCAGGCACACTGGAGCTGTGAAAGGCATCCAAAAGGGAGTGCAAAAGTGCCACAACATGGCTGCTTTCGCGGCTTTTTCCTTGGCAAGAACCCTAATACCCGCCTGATTTACCTTCCTAGGGTTACTGTTAGGCTTAGGCCTAGGACTTTTAAAACTAGGAAGCCCTGGGCTCCAGGCACACTGCAGCTGTTCAAGGCATCCCAAGGGGAGTACAAAAGTGCAACAACATGGCAGCTTTCACAGCTTTTTCCTTGGCACCATCCCTATACCTAGGCTGATTTATCTGCCTAGGGTTAGGGTTAGGCTTCAGCCTAGGGCTTGGATTTCTTTAACCAGGAAGCCCTGAGTTCCAGGCTTACTTCATCTGCCAAAGGCATCCCAAAGGGAGTGCAGAAGTGCCACAACATGGCTGCTTTCACGGCTTTTCCCTTAGGAAGAACCCTAATACCCGGCTGATTTACCTTCCTAGGGTTACTGTTAGGCTTAGGCCTAGGACTTTTAAAACCAGGAAGCCCTGGGCTCCAGGCACACTGCAGCTGCGAAAGGCATCCCAAGGGGAGCGCAAAAGTGACGCAACTTGGCTGCAACCACTGATATTTCCATGAGACCATCCCGAACCATAGGTTGATTTTCCTTCCTAGGGTTAAGTTTTGAGTTACGCCTAGGGTAAGGGCTCTATTAACCAGAAAGCCCTGAGTTCCAAGAACACAGCAGCTGCGAAGGACTAGCCAAGAAGAGCGCAAAAGTACCACAACATGCCTGCCTCCACAGCTTTTTCCTTGGGGACATGCCTAATTCCTGGCTGATTTGCCTTTCTCGTCTTAGGGTTGGGGTTCGGCCTAGGGCTAGGATTTTTAAAATCAGGAAGCCCTGAGTTCCAGGCACACTGGAGCTGTGAAAGGCATCCAAAAGGGAGTGCAAAAGTGCCACAACATGGCTGCTTTCACGGCTTTTTCCTTGGCAAGAACCCTAATACCCGCCTGATTTACCTTCCCAGGGTTACTGTTAGGCTTAGGCCTAGGACTTTTAAAACCAGGAAGCCCTTAGCTCCAGGCACACTGCAGCTGTTCAAGGCATCCCAAGGGGAGTACAAAAGTGCAACAACATGGCAGCTTTCACAGCTTTTTCCTTGGCACCATCCCTATACCTAGGCTGATTTATCTGCCTAGGGTTAGGGTTAGGGTTCAGCCTAGGGCTTGGATTTCTTTAACCAGGAAGCCCTGAGTTCCAGGCTTACTTCATCTGCCAAAGGCATCCCAAAGGGAGTGCAGAAGTGCCACAACATGGCTGCTTTCACGGCTTTTCCCTTAGGAAGAACCCTAATACCTGGCTGATTTACCATCCTAGGGTTACTGTTAGGCTTAGGCCTAGGACTTTTAAAACCAGGAAGCCCTGGGCTCCAGGCACACTGCAGCTGAGAAAGGCATCCCAAGGGGAGCGCAAAAGTGACGCAACTTGGCTGCCACCACTGATATTTCCATGAGACCATCCCGAACCATAGGCTGATTTTCCTTCCTAGGGTTAAGGTTTGAGTTACGCCTAGGGTAAGGGCTCTATTAACCAGAAAGCCCTGAGTTCCAAGAACACAGCAGCTGCGAAGGACTAGCCAAGAAGAGCGCAAAAGTACCACAACATGCCTGCCTCCACAGCTTTTTCCTTGGGGACATGCCTAATTCCTGGCTGATTTGCCTTTCTCGTCTTAGGGTTGGGGTTCGGCCTAGGGCTAGGATTTTTAAAATCAGGAAGCCCTGAGTTCCAGGCACACTGGAGCTGTGAAAGGCATCCAAAAGGGAGTGCAAAAGTGCCACAACATGGCTGCTTTCGCGGCTTTTTCCTTGGCAAGAACCCTAATACCCGCCTGATTTACCTTCCTAGGGTTACTGTTAGGCTTAGGCCTAGGATTTTTAAAACTAGGAAGCCCTGGGCTCCAGGCACACTGCAGCTGTTCAAGGCATCCCAAGGGGAGTACAAAAGTGCAACAACATGGCAGCTTTCACAGCTTTTTCCTTGGCACCATCCCTATACCTAGGCTGATTTATCTGCCTAGGGTTAGGGTTAGGGTTCAGCCTAGGGCTTGGATTTCTTTAACCAGGAAGCCCTGAGTTCCAGGCTTACTTCATCTGCCAAAGGCATCCCAAAGGGAGTGCAGAAGTGCCACAACATGGCTGCTTTCACGGCTTTTCCCTTAGGAAGAACCCTAATACCCGGCTGATTTACCTTCCTAGGGTTACTGTTAGGCTTAGGCCTAGGACTTTTAAAACCAGGAAGCCCTGGGCTCCAGGCACACTGCAGCTGCGAAAGGCATCCCAAGGGGAGCGCAAAAGTGACGCAACTTGGCTGCAACCACTGATATTTCCATGAGACCATCCCGAACCATAGGTTGATTTTCCTTCCTAGGGTTAAGGTTTGAGTTACGCCTAGGGTAAGGGCTCTATTAACCAGAAAGCCCTGAGTTCCAAGAACACAGCAGCTGCGAAGGACTAGCCAAGAAGAGCGCAAAAGTAGCACAACATGCCTGCCTCCACAGCTTTTTCCTTGGGGACATGCCTAATTCCTGGCTGATTTGCCTTTCTCGTCTTAGGGTTGGGGTTCGGCCTAGGGCTAGGATTTTTAAAATCAGGAAGCCCTGAGTTCCAGGCACACTGGAGCTGTGAAAGGCATCCAAAAGGGAGTGCAAAAGTGCCACAACATGGCTGCTTTCACGGCTTTTTCCTTGGCAAGAAGCCTAACACCAGGCTGATTTACCTTCCCAGGGTTACTGTTAGGCTTAGGCCTAGGGCTAGGATTTTTAAAACTAGGAAGCCCTGGGCTCCAGGCACACTGCAGCTGTTCAAGGCATCCCAAGGGGAGTACAAAAGTGCAACAACATGGCAGCTTTCACAGCTTTTTCCTTGGCACCATCCCTATACCTAGGCTGATTCATCTGCCTAGGGTTAGGGTTAGGGTTCAGCCTAGGGCTTGGATTTCTTTAACCAGGAAGCCCTGAGTTCCAGGCTTACTTCATCTGCCAAAGGCATCCCAAAGGGAGTGCAGAAGTGCCACAACATGGCTGCTTTCACGGCTTTTCCCTTAGGAAGAACCCTAATACCCGGCTGATTTACCTTCCTAGGGTTACTGTTAGGCTTAGGCCTAGGACTTTTAAAACCAGGAAGCCCTGGGCTCCAGGCACACTGCAGCTGCGAAAGGCATCCCAAGGGGAGCGCAAAAGTGACGCAACTTGGCTGCCACCACTGATATTTCCATGAGACCATCCCCAACCATAGGCTGATTTTCCTTCCTAGGGTTAAGGTTTGAGTTACGCCTAGGGTAAGGGTTCTATTAACCAGAAAGCCCTGAGTTCCAAGAACACAGCAGCTGCGAAGGACTAGCCAAGAAGAGCGCAAAAGTACCACAACATGCCTGCCTCCACGGCTTTTTCCTTGGGGACATGCCTAATTCCTGGCTGATTTGCCTTTCTCGTCTTAGGGTTGGGGTTCGGCCTAGGGCTAGGATTTTTAAAATCAGGAAGCCCTGAGTTCCAGGCACACTGGAGCTGTGAAAGGCATCCAAAAGGGAGTGCAAAAGTGCCACAACATGGCTGCTTTCACGGCTTTTTCCTTGGCAAGAAGCCTAACACCAGGCTGATTTACCTTCCCAGGGTTACTGTTAGGCTTAGGCCTAGGGCTAGGATTTTTAAAACTAGGAAGCCCTGGGCTCCAGGCACACTTCAGCTGTTCAAGGCATCCCAAGGGGAGTACAAAAGTGCAACAACATGGCAGCTTTCACAGCTTTTTCCTTGGCACCATCCCTATACCTAGGCTGATTTATCTGCCTAGGGTTAGGGTTAGGGTTCAGCCTAGGGCTTGGATTTCTTTAACCAGGAAGCCCTGAGTTCCAGGCTTACTTCATCTGCCAAAGGCATCCCAAAGGGAGTGCAGAAGTGCCACAACATGGCTGCTTTCACGGCTTTTCCCTTAGGAAGAACCCTAATACCCGGCTGATTTACCTTCCTAGGGTTACTGTTAGGCTTAGGCCTAGGACTTTTAAAACCAGGAAGCCCTGGGCTCCAGGCACATTGCAGCTGCGAAAGGCATCCCAAGGGGAGCGCAAAAGTGACGCAACTTGGCTGCCACCACTGATATTTCCATGAGACCATCCCCAACCATAGGCTGATTTTCCTTCCTAGGGTTAAGGTTTGAGTTACGCCTAGGGTAAGGGTCTATTAACCAGAAAGCCCTGAGTTCCAAGAACACAGCAGCTGCGAAGGACTAGCCAAGAAGAGCGCAAAAGTAGCACAACATGCCTGCCTCCACAGCTTTTTCCTTGGGGACATGCCTAATCCCTGGCTGATTTGCCTTTCTCGTCTTAGGGTTGGGGTTCGGCCTAGGGCTAGGATTTTTAAAATCAGGAAGCCCTGAGTTCCAGGCACACTGGAGCTGTGAAAGGCATCCAAAAGGGAGTGCAAAAGTGCCACAACATGGCTGCTTTCACGGCTTTTTCCTTGGCAAGAAGCCTAACACCAGGCTGATTTCCCTTCCCAGGGTTACTGTTAGGCTTAGGCCTAGGGCTAGGATTTTTAAAACTAGGAAGCCCTTAGCTCCAGGCACACTGCAGCTGTTCAAGGCATCCCAAGGGGAGTACAAAAGTGCAACAACATGGCAGCTTTCACAGCTTTTTCCTTGGCACCATCCCTATACCTAGGCTGATTTATCTGCCTAGGGTTAGGGTTAGGGTTCAGCCTAGGGCTTGGATTTCTTTAACCAGGAAGCCCTGAGTTCCAGGCTTACTTCATCTGCCAAAGGCATCCCAAAGGGAGTGCAGAAGTGCCACAACATGGCTGCTTTCACGGCTTTTCCCTTAGGAAGAACCCTAATACCCGGCTGATTTACCTTCCTAGGGTTACTGTTAGGCTTAGGCCTAGGACTTTTAAAACCAGGAAGCCCTGGGCTCCAGGCACACTGAAGCTGCGAAAGGCATCCCAAGGGGAGCGCAAAAGTGATGCAACTTGGCTGCCACCACTGATATTTCCATGAGACCATCCCGAACCATAGGTTGATTTTCCTTCCTAGGGTTAAGGTTTGAGTTACGCCTAGGGTAAGGGCTCTATTAACCAGAAAGCCCTGAGTTCCAAGAACACAGCAGCTGCGAAGGACTAGCCAAGAAGAGCGCAAAAGTACCACAACATGCCTGCCTCCACAGCTTTTTCCTTGGGGACATGCCTAATTCCTGGCTGATTTGCCTTTCTCGTCTTAGGGTTGGGGTTCGGCCTAGGGCTAGGATTTTTAAAATCAGGAAGCCCTGAGTTCCAGGCACACTGGAGCTGTGAAAGGCATCCAAAAGGGAGTGCAAAAGTGCCACAACATGGCTGCTTTCACGGCTTTTTCCTTGGCAAGAACCCTAATACCCGCCTGATTTACCTTCCCAGGGTTACTGTTAGGCTTAGGCCTAGGACTTTTAAAACTAGGAAGCCCTGGGCTCCAGGCACACTGCAGCTGTTCAAGGCATCCCAAGGGGAGTACAAAAGTGCAACAACATGGCAGCTTTCACAGCTTTTTCCTTGGCACCATCCCTATACCTAGGCTGATTTATCTGCCTAGGGTTAGGGTTAGGCTTCAGCCTAGGGCTTGGATTTCTTTAACCAGGAAGCCCTGAGTTCCAGGCTTACTTCATCTGCCAAAGGCATCCCAAAGGGAGTGCAGAAGTGCCACAACATGGCTGCTTTCACGGCTTTTCCCTTAGGAAGAACCCTAATACCTGGCTGATTTACCATCCTAGGGTTACTGTTAGGCTTAGGCCTAGGACTTTTAAAACCAGGAAGCCCTGGGCTCCAGGCACACTGCAGCTGCGAAAGGCATCCCAAGGGGAGCGCAAAAGTGACGCAACTTGGCTGCCACCACTGATATTTCCATGAGACCATCCCGAACCATAGGCTGATTTTCCTTCCTAGGGTTAAGGTTTGAGTTACGCCTAGGGTAAGGGTTCTATTAACCAGAAAGCCCTGAGTTCCAAGAACACAGCAGCTGCGAAGGACTAGCCAAGAAGAGCGCAAAAGTACCACAACATGCCTGCCTCCACAGCTTTTTCCTTGGGGACATGCCTAATCCCTGGCCAAATTGCCTTTCTCGTCTTAGGGTTGGGGTTCGGCCTAGGGCTAGGATTTTTAAAATCAGGAAGCCCTGAGTTCCAGGCACACTGGAGCTGTGAAAGGCATCCAAAAGGGAGTGCAAAAGTGCCACAACATGGCTGCTTTCGCGGCTTTTTCCTTGGCAAGAAGCCTAACACCAGGCTGATTTACCTTCCCAGGGTTACTGTTAGGCTTAGGCCTAGGGCTAGGATTTTTAAAACTAGGAAGCCCTGGGCTCCAGGCACACTGCAGCTGTTCAAGGCATCCCAAGGGGAGTACAAAAGTGCAACAACATGGCAGCTTTCACAGCTTTTTCCTTGGCACCATCCCTATACCTAGGCTGATTTATCTGCCTAGGGTTAGGGTTAGGGTTCAGCCTAGGGCTTGGATTTCTTTAACCAGGAAGCCCTGAGTTCCAGGCTTACTTCATCTGCCAAAGGCATCCCAAAGGGAGTGCAGAAGTGCCACAACATGGCTGCTTTCACGGCTTTTCCCTTAGGAAGAACCCTAATACCCGGCTGATTTACCTTCCTAGGGTTACTGTTAGGCTTAGGCCTAGGACTTTTAAAACCAGGAAGCCCTGGGCTCCAGGCACACTGCAGCTGCGAAAGGCATCCCAAGGGGAGCGCAAAAGTGACGCAACTTGGCTGCCACCACTGATATTTCCATGAGACCATCCCGATCCATAGGTTGATTTTCCTTCCTAGGGTTAAGGGTTGAGTTACGCCTAGGGTAAGGGCTCTATTAACCAGAAAGCCCTGAGTTCCAAGAACACAGCAGCTGCGAAGGACTAGCCAAGAAGAGCGCAAAAGTACCACAACATGCCTGCCTCCACAGCTTTTTCCTTGGGGACATGCCTAATTCCTGGCTGATTTGCCTTTCTCGTCTTAGGGTTGGGGTTCGGCCTAGGGCTAGGATTTTTAAAATCAGGAAGCCCTGAGTTCCAGGCACACTGGAGCTGTGAAAGGCATCCAAAAGGGAGTGCAAAAGTGCCACAACATGGCTGCTTTCGCGGCTTTTTCCTTGGCAAGAACCCTAATACCCGCCTGATTTACCTTCCTAGGGTTACTGTTAGGCTTAGGCCTAGGACTTTTAAAACTAGGAAGCCCTGGGCTCCAGGCACACTGCAGCTGTTCAAGGCATCCCAAGGGGAGTACAAAAGTGCAACAACATGGCAGCTTTCACAGCTTTTTCCTTGGCACCATCCCTATACCTAGGCTGATTTATCTGCCTAGGGTTAGGGTTAGGGTTCAGCCTAGGGCTTGGATTTCTTTAACCAGGAAGCCCTGAGTTCCAGGCTTACTTCATCTGCCAAAGGCATCCCAAAGGGAGTGCAGAAGTGCCACAACATGGCTGCTTTCACGGCTTTTCCCTTAGGAAGAACCCTAATACCCGGCTGATTTACCTTCCTAGGGTTACTGTTAGGCTTAGGCCTAGGACTTTTAAAACCAGGAAGCCCTGGGCTCCAGGCACACTGCAGCTGCGAAAGGCATCCCAAGGGGAGCGCAAAAGTGACGCAACTTGGCTGCAACCACTGATATTTCCATGAGACCATCCCGAACCATAGGTTGATTTTCCTTCCTAGGGTTAAGGTTTGAGTTACGCCTAGGGTAAGGGCTCTATTAACCAGAAAGCCCTGAGTTCCAAGAACACAGCAGCTGCGAAGGACTAGCCAAGAAGAGCGCAAAAGTACCACAACATGCCTGCCTCCACAGCTTTTTCCTTGGGGACATGCCTAATTCCTGGCTGATTTGCCTTTCTCGTCTTAGGGTTGGGGTTCGGCCTAGGGCTAGGATTTTTAAAATCAGGAAGCCCTGAGTTCCAGGCACACTGGAGCTGTGAAAGGCATCCAAAAGGGAGTGCAAAAGTGCCACAACATGGCTGCTTTCACGGCTTTTTCCTTGGCAAGAACCCTAATACCCGCCTGATTTACCTTCCCAGGGTTACTGTTAGGCTTAGGCCTAGGACTTTTAAAACCAGGAAGCCCTGGGCTCCAGGCACACTGCAGCTGTTCAAGGCATCCCAAGGGGAGTACAAAAGTGCAACAACATGGCAGCTTTCACAGCTTTTTCCTTGGCACCATCCCTATACCTAGGCTGATTTATCTGCCTAGGGTTAGGGTTAGGGTTCAGCCTAGGGCTTGGATTTCTTTAACCAGGAAGCCCTGAGTTCCAGGCTTACTTCATCTGCCAAAGGCATCCCAAAGGGAGTGCAGAAGTGCCACAACATGGCTGCTTTCACGGCTTTTCCCTTAGGAAGAACCCTAATACCTGGCTGATTTACCATCCTAGGGTTACTGTTAGGCTTAGGCCTAGGACTTTTAAAACCAGGAAGCCCTGGGCTCCAGGCACACTGCAGCTGCGAAAGGCATCCCAAGGGGAGCGCAAAAGTGACGCAACTTGGCTGCCACCACTGATATTTCCATGAGACCATCCCGAACCATAGGCTGATTTTCCTTCCTAGGGTTAAGGTTTGAGTTACGCCTAGGGTAAGGGTTCTATTAACCAGAAAGCCCTGAGTTCCAAGAACACAGCAGCTGCGAAGGACTAGCCAAGAAGAGCGCAAAAGTAGCACAACATGCCTGCCTCCACAGCTTTTTCCTTGGGGACATGCCTAATTCCTGGCTGATTTGCGTTTCTCGTCTTAGGGTTGGGGTTCGGCCTAGGGCTAGGATTTTTAAAATCAGGAAGCCCTGAGTTCCAGGCACACTGGAGCTGTGAAAGGCATCCAAAAGGGAGTGCAAAAGTGCCACAACATGGCTGCTTTCACGGCTTTTTCCTTGGCAAGAAGCCTAACACCAGGCTGATTTCCCTTCCCAGGGTTACTGTTAGGCTTAGGCCTAGGACTAGGATTTTTGAAACTAGGAAGCCCTGGGCTCCAGGCACACTGCAGCTGTTCAAGGCATCCCAAGGGGAGTACAAAAGTGCAACAACATGGCAGCTTTCACAGCTTTTTCCTTGGCACCATCCCTATACCTAGGCTGATTTATCTGCCTAGGGTTAGGGTTAGGGTTCAGCCTAGGGCTTGGATTTCTTTAACCAGGAAGCCCTGAGTTCCAGGCTTACTTCATCTGCCAAAGGCATCCCAAAGGGAGTGCAGAAGTGCCACAACATGGCTGCTTTCACGGCTTTTCCCTTAGGAAGAACCCTAATACCCGGCTGATTTACCTTCCTAGGGTTACTGTTAGGCTTAGGCCTAGGACTTTTAAAACCAGGAAGCCCTGGGCTCCAGGCACACTGCAGCTGCGAAAGGCATCCCAAGGGGAGCGCAAAAGTGATGCAACTTGGCTGCCACCACTGATATTTCCATGAGACCATCCCGAACCATAGGTTGATTTTCCTTCCTAGGGTTAAGGTTTGAGTTACGCCTAGGGTAAGGGCTCTATTAACCAGAAAGCCCTGAGTTCCAAGAACACAGCAGCTGCGAAGGACTAGCCAAGAAGAGCGCAAAAGTACCACAACATGCCTGCCTCCACAGCTTTTTCCTTGGGGACATGCCTAATTCCTGGCTGATTTGCCTTTCTCGTCTTAGGGTTGGGGTTCGGCCTAGGGCTAGGATTTTTAAAATCAGGGAGCCCTGAGTTCCAGGCACACTGGAGCTGTGAAAGGCATCCAAAAGGGAGTGCAAAAGTGCCACAACATGGCTGCTTTCGCGGCTTTTTCCTTGGCAAGAACCCTAATACCCGCCTGATTTACCTTCCTAGGGTTACTGTTAGGCTTAGGCCTAGGACTTTTAAAACTAGGAAGCCCTGGGCTCCAGGCACACTGCAGCTGTTCAAGGCATCCCAAGGGGAGTACAAAAGTGCAACAACATGGCAGCTTTCACAGCTTTTTCCTTGGCACCATCCCTATACCTAGGCTGATTTATCTGCCTAGGGTTAGGGTTAGGGTTCAGCCTAGGGCTTGGATTTCTTTAACCAGGAAGCCCTGAGTTCCAGGCTTACTTCATCTGCCAAAGGCATCCCAAAGGGAGTGCAGAAGTGCCACAACATGGCTGCTTTCACGGCTTTTCCCTTAGGAAGAACCCTAATACCCGGCTGATTTACCTTCCTAGGGTTACTGTTAGGCTTAGGCCTAGGACTTTTAAAACCAGGAAGCCCTGGGCTCCAGGCACACTGCAGCTGCGAAAGGCATCCCAAGGGGAGCGCAAAAGTGACGCAACTTGGCTGCAACCACTGATATTTCCATGAGACCATCCCGAACCATAGGTTGATTTTCCTTCCTAGGGTTAAGGTTTGAGTTACGCCTAGGGTAAGGGCTCTATTAACCAGAAAGCCCTGAGTTCCAAGAACACAGCAGCTGCGAAGGACTAGCCAAGAAGAGCGCAAAAGTACCACAACATGCCTGCCTCCACAGCTTTTTCCTTGGGGACATGCCTAATTCCTGGCTGATTTGCCTTTCTCGTCTTAGGGTTGGGGTTCGGCCTAGGGCTAGGATTTTTAAAATCAGGAAGCCCTGAGTTCCAGGCACACTGGAGCTGTGAAAGGCATCCAAAAGGGAGTGCAAAAGTGCCACAACATGGCTGCTTTCACGGCTTTTTCCTTGGCAAGAACCCTAATACCCGCCTGATTTACCTTCCCAGGGTTACTGTTAGGCTTAGGCCTAGGACTTTTAAAACCAGGAAGCCCTGGGCTCCAGGCACACTGCAGCTGTTCAAGGCATCCCAAGGGGAGTACAAAAGTGCAACAACATGGCAGCTTTCACAGCTTTTTCCTTGGCACCATCCCTATACCTAGGCTGATTTATCTGCCTAGGGTTAGGGTTAGGCTTCAGCCTAGGGCTTGGATTTCTTTAACCAGGAAGCCCTGAGTTCCAGGCTTACTTCATCTGCCAAAGGCATCCCAAAGGGAGTGCAGAAGTGCCACAACATGGCTGCTTTCACGGCTTTTCCCTTAGGAAGAACCCTAATACCCGGCTGATTTACCTTCCTAGGGTTACTGTTAGGCTTAGGCCTAGGACTTTTAAAACCAGGAAGCCCTGGGCTCCAGGCACACTGCAGCTGCGAAAGGCATCCCAAGGGGAGCGCAAAAGTGACGCAACTTGGCTGCCACCACTGATATTTCCATGAGACCATCCCGAACCATAGGCTGATTTTCCTTCCTAGGGTTAAGGTTTGAGTTACGCCTAGGGTAAGGGCTCTATTAACCAGAAAGCCCTGAGTTCCAAGAACACAGCAGCTGCGAAGGACTAGCCAAGAAGAGCGCAAAAGTACCACAACATGCCTGCCTCCACGGCTTTTTCCTTGGGGACATGCCTAATTCCTGGCTGATTTGCCTTTCTCGTCTTAGGGTTGGGGTTCGGCCTAGGGCTAGGATTTTTAAAATCAGGAAGCCCTGAGTTCCAGGCACACTGGAGCTGTGAAAGGCATCCAAAAGGGAGTGCAAAAGTGCCACAACATGGCTGCTTTCACGGCTTTTTCCTTGGCAAGAAGCCTAACACCAGGCTGATTTCCCTTCCCAGGGTTACTGTTAGGCTTAGGCCTAGGGCTAGGATTTTTAAAACTAGGAAGCCCTGGGCTCCAGGCACACTGCAGCTGTTCAAGGCATCCCAAGGGGAGTACAAAAGTGCAACAACATGGCAGCTTTCACAGCTTTTTCCTTGGCACCATCCCTATACCTAGGCTGATTTATCTGCCTAGGGTTAGGGTTAGGCTTCAGCCTAGGGCTTGGATTTCTTTAACCAGGAAGCCCTGAGTTCCAGGCTTACTTCATCTGCCAAAGGCATCCCAAAGGGAGTGCAGAAGTGCCACAACATGGCTGCTTTCACGGCTTTTCCCTTAGGAAGAACCCTAATACCCGGCTGATTTACCTTCCTAGGGTTACTGTTAGGCTTAGGCCTAGGACTTTTAAAACCAGGAAGCCCTGGGCTCCAGGCACACTGAAGCTGCGAAAGGCATCCCAAGGGGAGCGCAAAAGTGACGCAACTTGGCTGCCACCACTGATATTTCCATGAGACCATCCCGAACCATAGGCTGATTTTCCTTCCTAGGGTTAAGGTTTGAGTTACGCCTAGGGTAAGGGTCTATTAACCAGAAAGCCCTGAGTTCCAAGAACACAGCAGCTGCGAAGGACTAGCCAAGAAGAGCGCAAAAGTAGCACAACATGCCTGCCTCCACAGCTTTTTCCTTGGGGACATGCCTAATTCCTGGCTGATTTGCCTTTCTCGTCTTAGGGTTGGGGTTCGGCCTAGGGCTAGGATTTTTAAAATCAGGAAGCCCTGAGTTCCAGGCACACTGGAGCTGTGAAAGGCATCCAAAAGGGAGTGCAAAAGTGCCACAACATGGCTGCTTTCACGGCTTTTTCCTTGGCAAGAAGCCTAACACCAGGCTGATTTACCTTCCCAGGGTTACTGTTAGGCTTAGGCCTAGGGCTAGGATTTTTAAAACTAGGAAGCCCTTAGCTCCAGGCACACTGCAGCTGTTCAAGGCATCCCAAGGGGAGTACAAAAGTGCAACAACATGGCAGCTTTCACAGCTTTTTCCTTGGCACCATCCCTATACCTAGGCTGATTTATCTGCCTAGGGTTAGGGTTAGGGTTCAGCCTAGGGCTTGGATTTCTTTAACCAGGAAGCCCTGAGTTCCAGGCTTACTTCATCTGCCAAAGGCATCCCAAAGGGAGTGCAGAAGTGCCACAACATGGCTGCTTTCACGGCTTTTCCCTTAGGAAGAACCCTAATACCCGGCTGATTTACCTTCCTAGGGTTACTGTTAGGCTTAGGCCTAGGACTTTTAAAACCAGGAAGCCCTGGGCTCCAGGCACACTGCAGCTGCGAAAGGCATCCCAAGGGGAGCGCAAAAGTGACGCAACTTGGCTGCCACCACTGATATTTCCATGAGACCATCCCGAACCATAGGCTGATTTTCCTTCCTAGGGTTAAGGTTTGAGTTACGCCTAGGGTAAGGGTCTATTAACCAGAAAGCCCTGAGTTCCAAGAACACAGCAGCTGCGAAGGACTAGCCAAGAAGAGCGCAAAAGTAGCACAACATGCCTGCCTCCACAGCTTTTTCCTTGGGGACATGCCTAATTCCTGGCTGATTTGCCTTTCTCGTCTTAGGGTTGGGGTTCGGCCTAGGGCTAGGATTTTTAAAATCAGGAAGCCCTGAGGTCCAGGCACACTGGAGCTGTGAAAGGCATCCAAAAGGGAGTGCAAAAGTGCCACAACATGGCTGCTTTCACGGCTTTTTCCTTGGCAAGAAGCCTAACACCAGGCTGATTTACCTTCCCAGGGTTACTGTTAGGCTTAGGCCTAGGGCTAGGATTTTTAAAACTAGGAAGCCCTTACCTCCAGGCACACTGCAGCTGTTCAAGGCATCCCAAGGGGAGTACAAAAGTGCAACAACATGGCAGCTTTCACAGCTTTTTCCTTGGCACCATCCCTATACCTAGGCTGATTCATCTGCCTAGGGTTAGGGTTAGGGTTCAGCCTAGGGCTTGGATTTCTTTAACCAGGAAGCCCTGAGTTCCAGGCTTACTTCATCTGCCAAAGGCATCCCAAAGGGAGTGCAGAAGTGCCACAACATGGCTGCTTTCACGGCTTTTCCCTTAGGAAGAACCCTAATACCCGGCTGATTTACCTTCCTAGGGTTACTGTTAGGCTTAGGCCTAGGACTTTTAAAACCAGGAAGCCCTGGGCTCCAGGCACACTGCAGCTGCGAAAGGCATCCCAAGGGGAGCGCAAAAGTGACGCAACTTGGCTGCCACCACTGATATTTCCATGAGACCATCCCCAACCATAGGCTGATTTTCCTTCCTAGGGTTAAGGTTTGAGTTACGCCTAGGGTAAGGGTTCTATTAACCAGAAAGCCCTGAGTTCCAAGAACACAGCAGCTGCGAAGGACTAGCCAAGAAGAGCGCAAAAGTAGCACAACATGCCTGCCTCCACAGCTTTTTCCTTGGGGACATGCCTAATCCCTGGCCAAATTGCCTTTCTCGTCTTAGGGTTGGGGTTCGGCCTAGGGCTAGGATTTTTAAAATCAGGAAGCCCTGAGGTCCAGGCACACTGGAGCTGTGAAAGGCATCCAAAAGGGAGTGCAAAAGTGCCACAACATGGCTGCTTTCACGGCTTTTTCCTTGGCAAGAAGCCTAACACCAGGCTGATTTCCCTTCCCAGGGTTACTGTTAGGCTTAGGCCTAGGGCTAGGATTTTTAAAACTAGGAAGCCCTTAGCTCCAGGCACACTGCAGCTGTTCAAGGCATCCCAAGGGGAGTACAAAAGTGCAACAACATGGCAGCTTTCACAGCTTTTTCCTTGGCACCATCCCTATACCTAGGCTGATTTATCTGCCTAGGGTTAGGGTTAGGGTTCAGCCTAGGGCTTGGATTTCTTTAACCAGGAAGCCCTGAGTTCCAGGCTTACTTCATCTGCCAAAGGCATCCCAAAGGGAGTGCAGAAGTGCCACAACATGGCTGCTTTCACAGCTTTTCCCTTAGGAAGAACCCTAATACCCGGCTGATTTACCTTCCTAGGGTTACTGTTAGGCTTAGGCCTAGGACTTTTAAAACCAGGAAGCCCTGGGCTCCAGGCACACTGCAGCTGCGAAAGGCATCCCAAGGGGAGCGCAAAAGTGACGCAACTTGGCTGCCACCACTGATATTTCCATGAGACCATCCCGAACCATAGGCTGATTTTCCTTCCTAGGGTTAAGGTTTGAGTTACGCCTAGGGTAAGGGTTCTATTAACCAGAAAGCCCTGAGTTCCAAGAACACAGCAGCTGCGAAGGGCTAGCCAAGAAGAGCGCAAAAGTAGCACAACATGCCTGCCTCCACAGCTTTTTCCTTGGGGACATGCCTAATTCCTGGCTGATTTGCCTTTCTCGTCTTAGGGTTGGGGTTCGGCCTAGGGCTAGGATTTTTAAAATCAGGAAGCCCTGAGGTCCAGGCACACTGGAGCTGTGAAAGGCATCCAAAAGGGAGTGCAAAAGTGCCACAACATGGCTGCTTTCACGGCTTTTTCCTTGGCAAGAAGCCTAACACCAGGCTGATTTCCCTTCCCAGGGTTACTGTTAGGCTTAGGCCTAGGGCTAGGATTTTTAAAACTAGGAAGCCCTTAGCTCCAGGCACACTGCAGCTGTTCAAGGCATCCCAAGGGGAGTACAAAAGTGCAACAACATGGCAGCTTTCACAGCTTTTTCCTTGGCACCATCCCTATACCTAGGCTGATTTATCTGCCTAGGGTTAGGGTTAGGGTTCAGCCTAGGGCTTGGATTTCTTTAACCAGGAAGCCCTGAGTTCCAGGCTTACTTCATCTGCCAAAGGCATCCCAAAGGGAGTGCAGAAGTGCCACAACATGGCTGCTTTCACAGCTTTTCCCTTAGGAAGAACCCTAATACCCGGCTGATTTACCTTCCTAGGGTTACTGTTAGGCTTAGGCCTAGGACTTTTAAAACCAGGAAGCCCTGGGCTCCAGGCACACTGCAGCTGCGAAAGGCATCCCAAGGGGAGCGCAAAAGTGACGCAACTTGGCTGCCACCACTGATATTTCCATGAGACCATCCCGAACCATAGGCTGATTTTCCTTCCTAGGGTTAAGGTTTGAGTTACGCCTAGGGTAAGGGTTCTATTAACCAGAAAGCCCTGAGTTCCAAGAACACAGCAGCTGCGAAGGGCTAGCCAAGAAGAGCGCAAAAGTAGCACAACATGCCTGCCTCCACAGCTTTTTCCTTGGGGACATGCCTAATTCCTGGCTGATTTGCCTTTCTCGTCTTAGGGTTGGGGTTCGGCCTAGGGCTAGGATTTTTAAAATCAGGAAGCCCTGAGTTCCAGGCACACTGGAGCTGTGAAAGGCATCCAAAAGGGAGTGCAAAAGTGCCACAACATGGCTGCTTTCACGGCTTTTTCCTTGGCAAGAAGCCTAACACCAGGCTGATTTCCCTTCCCAGGGTTACTGTTAGGCTTAGGCCTAGGGCTAGGATTTTTAAAACTAGGAAGCCCTTACCTCCAGGCACGCTGCAGCTGTTCAAGGCATCCCAAGGGGAGTACAAAAGTGCAACAACATGGCAGCTTTCACAGCTTTTTCCTTGGCACCATCCCTATACCTAGGCTGATTTATCTGCCTAGGGTTAGGGTTAGGCTTCAGCCTAGGGCTTGGATTTCTTTAACCAGGAAGCCCTGAGTTCCAGGCTTACTTCATCTGCCAAAGGCATCCCAAAGGGAGTGCAGAAGTGCCACAACATGGCTGCTTTCACGGCTTTTCCCTTAGGAAGAACCCTAATACCCGGCTGATTTACCTTCCTAGGGTTACTGTTAGGCTTAGGCCTAGGACTTTTAAAACCAGGAAGCCCTGGGCTCCAGGCACACTGCAGCTGCGAAAGGCATCCCAAGGGGAGCGCAAAAGTGACGCAACTTGGCTGCCACCACTGATATTTCCATGAGACCATCCCCAACCATAGGCTGATTTTCCTTCCTAGGGTTAAGGTTTGAGTTACGCCTAGGGTAAGGGCTCTATTAACCAGAAAGCCCTGAGTTCCAAGAACACAGCAGCTGCGAAGGACTAGCCAAGAAGAGCGCAAAAGTAGCACAACATGCCTGCCTCCACAGCTTTTTCCTTGGGGACATGCCTAATTCCTGGCTGATTTGCCTTTCTCGTCTTAGGGTTGGGGTTCGGCCTAGGGCTAGGATTTTTAAAATCAGGAAGCCCTGAGTTCCAGGCACACTGGAGCTGTGAAAGGCATCCAAAAGGGAGTGCAAAAGTGCCACAACATGGCTGCTTTCACGGCTTTTTCCTTGGCAAGAAGCCTAACACCAGGCTGATTTCCCTTCCCAGGGTTACTGTTAGGCTTAGGCCTAGGGCTAGGATTTTTAAAACTAGGAAGCCCTGGGCTCCAGGCACACTGCAGCTGTTCAAGGCATCCCAAGGGGAGTACAAAAGTGCAACAACATGGCAGCTTTCACAGCTTTTTCCTTGGCACCATCCCTATACCTAGGCTGATTTATCTGCCTAGGGTTAGGGTTAGGGTTCAGCCTAGGGCTTGGATTTCTTTAACCAGGAAGCCCTGAGTTCCAGGCTTACTTCATCTGCCAAAGGCATCCCAAAGGGAGTGCAGAAGTGCCACAACATGGCTGCTTTCACGGCTTTTCCCTTAGGAAGAACCCTAATACCCGGCTGATTTACCTTCCTAGGGTTACTGTTAGGCTTAGGCCTAGGACTTTTAAAACCAGGAAGCCCTGGGCTCCAGGCACACTGAAGCTGCGAAAGGCATCCCAAGGGGAGCGCAAAAGTGATGCAACTTGGCTGCCACCACTGATATTTCCATGAGACCATCCCGAACCATAGGCTGATTTTCCTTCCTAGGGTTAAGGTTTGAGTTACGCCTAGGGTAAGGGTCTATTAACCAGAAAGCCCTGAGTTCCAAGAACACAGCAGCTGCGAAGGACTAGCCAAGAAGAGCGCAAAAGTAGCACAACATGCCTGCCTCCACAGCTTTTTCCTTGGGGACATGCCTAATTCCTGGCTGATTTGCCTTTCTCGTCTTAGGGTTGGGGTTCGGCCTAGGGCTAGGATTTTTAAAATCAGGAAGCCCTGAGTTCCAGGCACACTGGAGCTGTGAAAGGCATCCAAAAGGGAGTGCAAAAGTGCCACAACATGGCTGCTTTCACGGCTTTTTCCTTGGCAAGAAGCCTAACACCAGGCTGATTTACCTTCCCAGGGTTACTGTTAGGCTTAGGCCTAGGGCTAGGATTTTTAAAACTAGGAAGCCCTTAGCTCCAGGCACACTGCAGCTGTTCAAGGCATCCCAAGGGGAGTACAAAAGTGCAACAACATGGCAGCTTTCACAGCTTTTTCCTTGGCACTATCCCTATACCTAGGCTGATTTATCTGCCTAGGGTTAGGGTTAGGGTTCAGCCTAGGGCTTGGATTTCTTTAACCAGGAAGCCCTGAGTTCCAGGCTTACTTCATCTGCCAAAGGCATCCCAAAGGGAGTGCAGAAGTGCCACAACATGGCTGCTTTCACGGCTTTTCCCTTAGGAAGAACCCTAATACCCGGCTGATTTACCTTCCTAGGGTTACTGTTAGGCTTAGGCCTAGGACTTTTAAAACCAGGAAGCCCTGGGCTCCAGGCACACTGCAGCTGCGAAAGGCATCCCAAGGGGAGCGCAAAAGTGACGCAACTTGGCTGCCACCACTGATATTTCCATGAGACCATCCCGAACCATAGGCTGATTTTCCTTCCTAGGGTTAAGGTTTGAGTTACGCCTAGGGTAAGGGTTCTATTAACCAGAAAGCCCTGAGTTCCAAGAACACAGCAGCTGCGAAGGACTAGCCAAGAAGAGCGCAAAAGTAGCACAACATGCCTGCCTCCACAGCTTTTTCCTTGGGGACATGCCTAATTCCTGGCTGATTTGCCTTTCTCGTCATAGGGTTGGGGTTCGGCCTAGGGCTAGGATTTTTAAAATCAGGAAGCCCTGAGTTCCAGGCACACTGGAGCTGTGAAAGGCATCCAAAAGGGAGTGCAAAAGTGCCACAACATGGCTGCTTTCACGGCTTTTTCCTTGGCAAGAAGCCTAACACCAGGCTGATTTACCTTCCCAGGGTTACTGTTAGGCTTAGGCCTAGGGCTAGGATTTTTAAAACTAGGAAGCCCTTAGCTCCAGGCACACTGCAGCTGTTCAAGGCATCCCAAGGGGAGTACAAAAGTGCAACAACATGGCAGCTTTCACAGCTTTTTCCTTGGCACCATCCCTATACCTAGGCTGATTCATCTGCCTAGGGTTAGGGTTAGGGTTCAGCCTAGGGCTTGGATTTCTTTAACCAGGAAGCCCTGAGTTCCAGGCTTACTTCATCTGCCAAAGGCATCCCAAAGGGAGTGCAGAAGTGCCACAACATGGCTGCTTTCACGGCTTTTCCCTTAGGAAGAACCCTAATACCCGGCTGATTTACCTTCCTAGGGTTACTGTTAGGCTTAGGCCTAGGACTTTTAAAACCAGGAAGCCCTGGGCTCCAGGCACACTGCAGCTGCGAAAGGCATCCCAAGGGGAGCGCAAAAGTGACGCAACTTGGCTGCCACCACTGATATTTCCATGAGACCATCCCCAACCATAGGCTGATTTTCCTTCCTAGGGTTAAGGTTTGAGTTACGCCTAGGGTAAGGGTTCTATTAACCAGAAAGCCCTGAGTTCCAAGAACACAGCAGCTGCGAAGGACTAGCCAAGAAGAGCGCAAAAGTACCACAACATGCCTGCCTCCACAGCTTTTTCCTTGCAGACATGCCTAATTCCTGGCTGATTTGCCTTTCTCGTCTTAGGGTTGGGGTTCGGCCTAGGGCTAGGATTTTTAAAATCAGGAAGCCCTGAGGTCCAGGCACACTGGAGCTGTGAAAGGCATCCAAAAGGGAGTGCAAAAGTGCCACAACATGGCTGCTTTCACGGCTTTTTCCTTGGCAAGAAGCCTAACACCAGGCTGATTTACCTTCCCAGGGTTACTGTTAGGCTTAGGCCTAGGGCTAGGATTTTTAAAACTAGGAAGCCCTTACCTCCAGGCACACTGCAGCTGTTCAAGGCATCCCAAGGGGAGTACAAAAGTGCAACAACATGGCAGCTTTCACAGCTTTTTCCTTGGCACCATCCCTATACCTAGGCTGATTCATCTGCCTAGGGTTAGGGTTAGGGTTCAGCCTAGGGCTTGGATTTCTTTAACCAGGAAGCCCTGAGTTCCAGGCTTACTTCATCTGCCAAAGGCATCCCAAAGGGAGTGCAGAAGTGCCACAACATGGCTGCTTTCACGGCTTTTCCCTTAGGAAGAACCCTAATACCCGGCTGATTTACCTTCCTAGGGTTACTGTTAGGCTTAGGCCTAGGACTTTTAAAACCAGGAAGCCCTGGGCTCCAGGCACACTGCAGCTGCGAAAGGCATCCCAAGGGGAGCGCAAAAGTGACGCAACTTGGCTGCCACCACTGATATTTCCATGAGACCATCCCGAACCATAGGCTGATTTTCCTTCCTAGGGTTAAGGTTTGAGTTACGCCTAGGGTAAGGGTTCTATTAACCAGAAAGCCCTGAGTTCCAAGAACACAGCAGCTGCGAAGGACTAGCCAAGAAGAGCGCAAAAGTAGCACAACATGCCTGCCTCCACAGCTTTTTCCTTGGGGACATGCCTAATCCCTGGCCAAATTGCCTTTCTCGTCTTAGGGTTGGGGTTCGGCCTAGGGCTAGGATTTTTAAAATCAGGAAGCCCTGAGGTCCAGGCACACTGGAGCTGTGAAAGGCATCCAAAAGGGAGTGCAAAAGTGCCACAACATGGCTGCTTTCACGGCTTTTTCCTTGGCAAGAAGCCTAACACCAGGCTGATTTCCCTTCCCAGGGTTACTGTTAGGCTTAGGCCTAGGGCTAGGATTTTTAAAACTAGGAAGCCCTTACCTCCAGGCACGCTGCAGCTGTTCAAGGCATCCCAAGGGGAGTACAAAAGTGCAACAACATGGCAGCTTTCACAGCTTTTTCCTTGGCACCATCCCTATACCTAGGCTGATTTATCTGCCTAGGGTTAGGGTTAGGCTTCAGCCTAGGGCTTGGATTTCTTTAACCAGGAAGCCCTGAGTTCCAGGCTTACTTCATCTGCCAAAGGCATCCCAAAGGGAGTGCAGAAGTGCCACAACATGGCTGCTTTCACGGCTTTTCCCTTAGGAAGAACCCTAATACCCGGCTGATTTACCTTCCTAGGGTTACTGTTAGGCTTAGGCCTAGGACTTTTAAAACCAGGAAGCCCTGGGCTCCAGGCACACTGCAGCTGCGAAAGGCATCCCAAGGGGAGCGCAAAAGTGACGCAACTTGGCTGCCACCACTGATATTTCCATGAGACCATCCCGAACCATAGGCTGATTTTCCTTCCTAGGGTTAAGGTTTGAGTTACGCCTAGGGTAAGGGCTCTATTAACCAGAAAGCCCTGAGTTCCAAGAACACAGCAGCTGCGAAGGACTAGCCAAGAAGAGCGCAAAAGTAGCACAACATGCCTGCCTCCACAGCTTTTTCCTTGGGGACATGCCTAATTCCTGGCTGATTTGCCTTTCTCGTCTTAGGGTTGGGGTTCGGCCTAGGGCTAGGATTTTTAAAATCAGGAAGCCCTGAGTTCCAGGCACACTGGAGCTGTGAAAGGCATCCAAAAGGGAGTGCAAAAGTGCCACAACATGGCTGCTTTCACGGCTTTTTCCTTGGCAAGAAGCCTAACACCAGGCTGATTTCCCTTCCCAGGGTTACTGTTAGGCTTAGGCCTAGGGCTAGGATTTTTAAAACTAGGAAGCCCTTAGCTCCAGGCACACTGCAGCTGTTCAAGGCATCCCAAGGACAGTACAAAAGTGCAACAACATGGCAGCTTTCACAGCTTTTTCCTTGGCACCATCCCTATACCTAGGCTGATTCATCTGCCTAGGGTTAGGGTTAGGGTTCAGCCTAGGGCTTGGATTTCTTTAACCAGGAAGCCCTGAGTTCCAGGCTTACTTCATCTGCCAAAGGCATCCCAAAGGGAGTGCAGAAGTGCCACAACATGGCTGCTTTCACGGCTTTTCCCTTAGGAAGAACCCTAATACCCGGCTGATTTACCTTCCTAGGGTTACTGTTAGGCTTAGGCCTAGGACTTTTAAAACCAGGAAGCCCTGGGCTCCAGGCACACTGCAGCTGCGAAAGGCATCCCAAGGGGAGCGCAAAAGTGACGCAACTTGGCTGCCACCACTGATATTTCCATGAGACCATCCCGAACCATAGGCTGATTTTCCTTCCTAGGGTTAAGGTTTGAGTTACGCCTAGGGTAAGGGTTCTATTAACCAGAAAGCCCTGAGTTCCAAGAACACAGCAGCTGCGAAGGACTAGCCAAGAAGAGCGCAAAAGTAGCACAACATGCCTGCCTCCACAGCTTTTTCCTTGGGGACATGCCTAATTCCTTGCTGATTTGCCTTTCTCGTCTTAGGGTTGGGGTTCGGCCTAGGGCTAGGATTTTTAAAATCAGGAAGCCCTGAGTTCCAGGCACACTGCAGCTGTGAAAGGCATCCAAAAGGGAGTGCAAAAGTGCCACAACATGGCTGCTTTCACGGCTTTTTCCTTGGCAAGAAGCCTAACACCAGGCTGATTTACCTTCCCAGGGTTACTGTTAGGCTTAGGCCTAGGGCTAGGATTTTTAAAACTAGGAAGCCCTGGGCTCCAGGCACACTGTAGCTGTTCAAGGCATCCCAAGGGGAGTACAAAAGTGCAACAACATGGCAGCTTTCACAGCTTTTTCCTTGGCACCATCCCTATACCTAGGCTGATTTATCTGCCTAGGGTTAGGGTTAGGGTTCAGCCTAGGGCTTGGATTTCTTTAACCAGGAAGCCCTGAGTTCCAGGCTTACTTCATCTGCCAAAGGCATCCCAAAGGGAGTGCAGAAGTGCCACAACATGGCTGCTTTCACGGCTTTTCCCTTAGGAAGAACCCTAATACCCGGCTGATTTACCTTCCTAGGGTTACTGTTAGGCTTAGGCCTAGGACTTTTAAAACCAGGAAGCCCTGGGCTCCAGGCACACTGCAGCTGCGAAAGGCATCCCAAGGGGAGCGCAAAAGTGACGCAACTTGGCTGCCACCACTGATATTTCCATGAGACCATCCCGAACCATAGGCTGATTTTCCTTCCTAGGGTTAAGGTTTGAGTTACGCCTAGGGTAAGGGTCTATTAACCAGAAAGCCCTGAGTTCCAAGAACACAGCAGCTGCGAAGGACTAGCCAAGAAGAGCGCAAAAGTAGCACAACATGCCTGCCTCCACAGCTTTTTCCTTGGGGACATGCCTAATCCCTGGCCAAATTGCCTTTCTCGTCTTAGGGTTGGGGTTCGGCCTAGGGCTAGGATTTTTAAAATCAGGAAGCCCTGAGTTCCAGGCACACTGGAGCTGTGAAAGGCATCCAAAAGGGAGTGCAAAAGTGCCACAACATGGCTGCTTTCACGGCTTTTTCCTTGGCAAGAAGCCTAACACCAGGCTGATTTACCTTCCCAGGGTTACTGTTAGGCTTAGGCCTAGGGCTAGGATTTTTAAAACTAGGAAGCCCTTAGCTCCAGGCACACTGCAGCTGTTCAAGGCATCCCAAGGGGAGTACAAAAGTGCAACAACATGGCAGCTTTCACAGCTTTTTCCTTGGCACCATCCCTATACCTAGGCTGATTTATCTGCCTAGGGTTAGGGTTAGGCTTCAGCCTAGGGCTTGGATTTCTTTAACCAGGAAGCCCTGAGTTCCAGGCTTACTTCATCTGCCAAAGGCATCCCAAAGGGAGTGCAGAAGTGCCACAACATGGCTGCTTTCACGGCTTTTCCCTTAGGAAGAACCCTAATACCCGGCTGATTTACCTTCCTAGGGTTACTGTTAGGCTTAGGCCTAGGACTTTTAAAACCAGGAAGCCCTGGGCTCCAGGCACACTGCAGCTGCAAAAGGCATCCCAAGGGGAGCGCAAAAGTGATGCAACTTGGCTACCACCACTGATATTTCCATGAGACCATCCCGAACCATAGGTTGATTTTCCTTCCTAGGGTTAAGGTTTGAGTTACGCCTAGGGTAAGGGCTCTATTAACCAGAAAGCCCTGAGTTCCAAGAACACAGCAGCTGCGAAGGACTAGCCAAGAAGAGCGCAAAAGTAGCACAACATGCCTGCCTCCACAGCTTTTTCCTTGGGGACATGCCTAATTCCTGGCTGATTTGCCTTTCTCGTCTTAGGGTTGGGGTTCGGCCTAGGGCTAGGATTTTTAAAATCAGGAAGCCCTGAGTTCCAGGCACAGTGGAGCTGTGAAAGGCATCCAAAAGGGAGTGCAAAAGTGCCACAACATGGCTGCTTTCACGGCTTTTTCCTTGGCAAGAAGCCTAACATCAGGCTGATTTACCTTCCCAGGGTTACTGTTAGGCTTAGGCCTAGGGCTAGGATTTTTAAAACTAGGAAGCCCTGGGCTCCAGGCACACTGCAGCTGTTCAAGGCATCCCAAGGGGAGTACAAAAGTGCAACAACATGGCAGCTTTCACAGCTTTTTCCTTGGCACCATCCCTATACCTAGGCTGATTTATCTGCCTAGGGTTAGGGTTAGCGTTCAGCCTAGGGCTTGGATTTCTTTAACCAGGAAGCCCTGAGTTCCAGGCTTACTTCATCTGCCAAAGGCATCCCAAAGGGAGTGCAGAAGTGCCACAACATGGCTGCTTTCACGGCTTTTCCCTTAGGAAGAACCCTAATACCCGGCTGATTTACCTTCCTAGGGTTACTGTTAGGCTTAGGCCTAGGACTTTTAAAACCAGGAAGCCCTGGGCTCCAGGCACACTGCAGCTGCAAAAGGCATCCCAAGGGGAGCGCAAAAGTGACGCAACTTGGCTGCCACCACTGATATTTCCATGAGACCATCCGGAACCATAGGTTGATTTTCCTTCCTAGGGTTAAGGTTTGAGTTACGCCTAGGGTAAGGGTCTATTAACCAGAAAGCCCTGAGTTCCAAGAACACAGCAGCTGCGAAGGACTAGCCAAGAAGAGCGCAAAAGTACCACAACATGCCTGCCTCCACAGCTTTTTCCTTGGGGACATGCCTAATTCCTGGCTGATTTGCCTTTCTCGTCTTAGGGTTGGGGTTCGGCCTAGGGCTAGGATTTTTAAAATCAGGAAGCCCTGAGTTCCAGGCACACTGGAGCTGTGAAAGGCATCCAAAAGGGAGTGCAAAAGTGCCACAACATGGCTGCTTTCACGGCTTTTTCCTTGGCAAGAAGCCTAACACCAGGCTGACATACTTTCCCAGGGTTACTGTTAGGCTTAGGCCTAGGGCTAGGATTTTTGAAACTAGGAAGCCCTGGGCTCCAGGCACACTGCAGCTGTTCAAGGCATCCCAAGGGGAGTACAAAAGTGCAACAACATGGCAGCTTTCACAGCTTTTTCCTTGGCACCATCCCTATACCTAGGCTGATTTATCTGCCTAGGGTTAGGGTTAGGGTTCAGCCTAGGGCTTGGATTTCTTTAACCAGGAAGCCCTGAGTTCCAGGCTTACTTCATCTGCCAAAGGCATCCCAAAGGGAGTGCAGAAGTGCCACAACATGGCTGCTTTCACGGCTTTTCCCTTAGGAAGAACCCTAATACCCGGCTGATTTACCTTCCTAGGGTTACTGTTAGGCTTAGGCCTAGGACTTTTAAAACCAGGAAGCCCTGGGCTCCAGGCACACTGCAGCTGAGAAAGGCATCCCAAGGGGAGCGCAAAAGTGACGCAACTTGGCTGCCACCACTGATATTTCCATGAGACCATCCCGAACCATAGGCTGATTTTCCTTCCTACGGTTAAGGTTTGAGTTACGCCTAGGGTAAGGGTTCTATTAACCAGAAAGCCCTGAGTTCCAAGAACACAGCAGCTGCGAAGGACTAGCCAAGAAGAGCGCAAAAGTACCACAACATGCCTGCCTCCACAGCTTTTTCCTTGTGGACATGCCTAATTCCTGGCTGATTTGCCTTTCTCGTCTTAGGGTTGGGGTTCGGCCTAGGGCTAGGATTTTTAAAATCAGGAAGCCCTGAGTTCCAGGCACACTGGAGCTGTGAAAGGCATCCAAAAGGGAGTGCAAAAGTGCCACAACATGGCTGCTTTCACGGCTTTTTCCTTGGCAAGAAGCCTAACACCAGGCTGATTTGCCTTCCCAGGGTTACTGTTAGGCTTAGGCCTAGGGCTAGGATTTTTAAAACTAGGAAGCCCTTAGCTCCAGGCACACTGCAGCTGTTCAAGGCATCCCAAGGGGAGTACAAAAGTGCAACAACATGGCAGCTTTCACAGCTTTTTCCTTGGCACCATCCCTATACCTAGGCTGATTTATCTGCCTAGGGTTAGGGTTAGGGTTCAGCCTAGGGCTTGGATTTCTTTAACCAGGAAGCCCTGAGTTCCAGGCTTACTTCATCTGCCAAAGGCATCCCAAAGGGAGTGCAGAAGTGCCACAACATGGCTGCTTTCACGGCTTTTTCCTTGGCAAGAAGCCTAACATCAGGCTGATTTACTTTCCCAGGGTTACTGTTAGGCTTAGGCCTAGGGCTAGGATTTTTGAAACTAGGAAGCCCTTAGCTCCAGGCACACTGCAGCTGTTCAAGGCATCCCAAGGGGAGTACAATAGTGCAACAACATGGCAGCTTTCACAGCTTTTTCCTTGGCACCATCCCTATACCTGGGCTGATTTATCTGCCTAGGGTTAGGGTTAGGGTTCAGCCTAGGGCTTGAATTTTTTTAACCAGGAAGCCCTGAGTTCCAGGCTTACTTCATCTGCCAAAGGCATCCCAAAGGGAGTGCAGAAGTGCCACAACATGGCTGCTTTCACGGCTTTTCCCTTAGGAAGAACCCTAATACCCGGCTGATTTACCTTCCTAGGGTTACTGTTAGGCTTAGGCCTAGGACTTTTAAAACCAGGAAGCCCTGGGCTCCAGGCACACTGCAGCTGCGAAAGGCATCCCAAGGGGAGCGCAAAAGTGACGCAACTTGGCTGCCACCGCTGATATTTCCATGAGACCATCCGGAACCATAGGCTGATTTTCCTTCCTAGGGTTAAGGTTTGAGTTACGCCTAGGGTAAGGGTTCTATTAACCAGAAAGCCCTGAGTTCCAAGAACACAGCAGCTGCGAAGGACTAGCCAAGAAGAGCGCAAAAGTACCACAACATGCCTGCCTCCACAGCTTTTTCCTTGGGGACATGCCTAATTCCTGGCTGATTTGCCTTTCTCGTCTTAGGGTTGCGGTTCGGCCTAGGGCTAGGATTTTTAAAATCAGGAAGCCCTGAGTTCCAGGCACACTGGAGCTGTGAAAGGCATCCAAAAGGGAGTGCAAAAGTGCCACAACATGGCTGCTTTCACGGCTTTTTCCTTGGCAAGAAGCCTAACACCAGGCTGATTTACTTTCCCAGGGTTACTGCTAGGCTTAGGCCTAGGGCTAGGATTTTTGAAACTAGGAGGCCCTTAGCTCCAGGCACACTGCAGCTGTTCAAGGCATCCCAAGGGGAGTACAAAAGTGCAACAACATGGCAGCTTTCACAGCTTTTTCCTTGGCACCATCCCTATACCTAGGCTGATTTATCTGCCTAGGGTTAGGGTTAGGGTTCAGCCTAGGGCTTGGATTTCTTTAACCAGGAAGCCCTGAGTTCCAGGCTTACTTCATCTGCCAAAGGCATCCCAAAGGGAGTGCAGAAGTGCCACAACATGGCTGCTTTCACGGCTTTTCCCTTAGGAAGAACCCTAATACCCGGCTGATTTACCTTCCTAGGGTTACTGTTAGGCTTAGGCCTAGGGCTAGGATTTTTGAAACTAGGAAGCCCTTAGCTCCAGGCACGCTGCAGCTGTTCAAGGCATCCCAAGGGGAGTACAAAAGTGCAACAACATGGCAGCTTTCACAGCTTTTTCCTTGGCACCATCCCTATACCTGGGCTGATTTATCTGCCTAGGGTTAGGGTTAGGGTTCAGCCTAGGGCTTGAATTTTTTTTACCAGGAAGCCCTGAGTTCCAGGCTTACTTCATCTGCCAAAGGCATCCCAAAGGGAGTGCAGAAGTGCCACAACATGGCTGCTTTCACGGCTTTTCCCTTAGGAAGAACCCTAATACCCGGCTGATTTACCTTCCTAGGGTTACTGTTAGGCTTAGGCCTAGGACTTTTAAAACCAGGAAGCCCTGGGCCCCAGGCACACTGCAGCTGCGAAAGGCATCCCAAGGGGAGCGCAAAAGTGACGCAACTTGGCTGCCACCACTGATATTTCCATGAGACCATCCCGAACCATAGGCTGATTTTCCTTCCTAGGGTTAAGGTTTGAGTTACGCCTAGGGTAAGGGTTCTATTAACCAGAAAGCCCTGAGTTCCAAGAACACAGCAGCTGCGAAGGACTAGCCAAGAAGAGCGCAAAAGTACCACAACATGCCTGCCTCCACAGCTTTTTCCTTGGGGACATGCCTAATTCCTGGCTGATTTGCCTTTCTCGTCATAGGGTTGGGGTTCGGCCTAGGGCTAGGATTTTTAAAATCAGGAAGCCCTGAGTTCCAGGCACACTGGAGCTGTGAAAGGCATCCAAAAGGGATTGCAAAAGTGCCACAACATGGCTGCTTTCACGGCTTTTTCCTTGGCAAGACGCCTAACACCAGGCTGACTTACCTTCCCAGGGTTACTATTAGGCTTAAGCCTAGGGCTACGATTTTTAAAACTAGGAAGCCCTTAGCTCCAGGCACACTGCAGCTGTTCAAGGCATCCCAAGGGGAGTACAAAAGTGCAACAACATGGCAGCTTTCACGGCTTTTTCCTTGGCACCATCCCTAGTCCTAGGCTGATTTATCTGCCTAGGGTTAGGGTTAGGGTTCAGCCTAGGGCTTGAATTTCTTTAACCAGGAAGCCCTGAGTTCCAGGCTTACTTCATCTGCCAAAGGCATCCCAAAGGGAGTGCAGAAGTGCCACAACATGGCTGCTTTCACGGCTTTTCCCTTAGGAAGAACCCTAATACCCGGCTGATTTACCTTCCTAGGGTTACTGTTAGGCTTAGGCCTAGGACTTTTAAAACCAGGAAGCCCTGGGCTCCAGGCACACTGCAGCTGCAAAAGGCATCCCAAGGGGAGCGCAAAAGTGACGCAACTTGGCTGCCACCACTGATATTTCCATGAGACCATCCCGAACCATAGGCTGATTTTCCTTCCTAGGGTTAAGGTTTGAGTTACGCCTAGGGTAAGGGTTCTATTAACCAGAAAGCCCTGAGTTCCAAGAACACAGCAGCTGCGAAGGACTAGCCAAGAAGAGCGCAAAAGTACCACAACATGCCTGCCTCCACAGCTTTTTCCTTGGGGACATGCCTAATTCCTGGCTGATTTGCCTTTCTCGTCTTAGGGTTGGGGTTCGGCCTAGGGCTAGGATTTTTAAAATCAGGAAGCCCTGAGTTCCAGGCACACTGGAGCTGTGAAAGGCATCCAAAAGGGAGTGCAAAAGTGCCACAACATGGCTGTTTCACGGCTTTTTCTTTGGCAAGAAGCCTAACATCAGGCTGATTTGCCTTCCCAGGGTTACTGTTAGGCTTAGGCCTAGGGCTAGGATTTTTGAAACTAGGAAGCCCTTAGCTCCAGGCACACTGCAGCTGTTCAAGGCATCCCAAGGGGAGTACAAAAGTGCAACAACATGGCAGCTTTCACAGCTTTTTCCTTGGCACCATCCCTATACCTAGGCTGATTTATCTGCCTAGGGTTAGGGTTAGGGTTCAGCCTAGGGCTTGGATTTCTTTAACCAGGAAGCCCTGAGTTCCAGGCTTACTTCATCTGCCAAAGGCATCCCAAAGGGAGTGCAGAAGTGCCACAACATGGCTGCTTTCACGGCTTTTCCCTTAGGAAGAACCCTAATACCCGGCTGATTTACCTTCCTAGGGTTACTGTTAGGCTTAGGCCTAGGACTTTTAAAACCAGGAAGCCCTGGGCTCCAGGCACACTGCAGCTGCAAAAGGCATCCCAAGGGGAGCGCAAAAGTGACGCAACTTGGCTGCCACCACTGATATTTCCATGAGACCATCCCGAACCATAGGTTGATTTTCCTTCCTAGGGTTAAGGTTTGAGTTACGCCTAGGGTAAGGGTCTATTAACCAGAAAGCCCTGAGTTCCAAGAACACAGCAGCTGCGAAGGACTAGCCAAGAAGAGCGCAAAAGTACCACAACATGCCTGCCTCCACAGCTTTTTCCTTGGGGACATGCCTAATTCCTGGCTGATTTGCCTTTCTCGTCTTAGGGTTGGGGTTCGGCCTAGGGCTAGGATTTTTAAAAGCAGGAAGCCCTGAGTTCCAGGCACACTGGAGCTGTGAAAGGCATCCCAAGGGGAGTACAAAAGTGCAACAACATGGCAGCTTTCACAGCTTTTTCCTTGGCAAGAAGCCTAACACCAGGCTGATTTACTTTCCCAGGGTTACTGTTAGGCTTAGGCCTAGGGCTAGGATTTTTGAAACTAGGAAGCCCTGGGCTCCAGGCACACTGCAGCTGTTCAAGGCATCCCAAGGGGAGTACAAAAGTGCAACAACATGGCAGCTTTCACAGCTTTTTCCTTGGCACCATCCCTATACCTAGGCTGATTTATCTGCCTAGGGTTAGGGTTAGGGTTCAGCCTAGGGCTTGGATTTCTTTAACCAGGAAGCCCTGAGTTCCAGGCTTACTTCATCTGCCAAAGGCATCCCAAAGGGAGTGCAGAAGTGCCACAACATGGCTGCTTTCACGGCTTTTTCCTTGGCATGAAGCCTAACATCAGGCTGATTTACCTTCCTAGGGTTACTGTTCGGCTTAGGCCTAGGGCTAGGATTTTTGAAACTAGGAAGCCCTTAGCTCCAGGCACACTGCAGCTGTTCAAGGCATCCCAAGGGGACTACAAAAGTGCAACAACATGGCTGCTTTCACGGCTTTTCCCTTAGGAAGAACCCTAATACCCGGCTGATTTACCTTCCTAGGGTTACTGTTATGCTTAGGCCTAGGACTTTTAAAACCAGGAAGCCCTGGGCTCCAGGCACACTGCAGCTGCGAAAGGCATCCCAAGGGGAGCGCAAAAGTGACGCAACTTGGCTGCCACCACTGATATTTCCATGAGACCATCCCTAACCATAGGTTGATTTTCCTTCCTAGGGTTAAGGTTTGAGTTACGCCTAGGGTAAGGGCTCTATTAACCAGAAAGCCCTGAGTTCCAAGAACACAGCAGCTGCGAAGGACTAGCCAAGAAGAGCGCAAAAGTACCACAACATGCCTGCCTCCACAGCTTTTTCCTTGGGGACATGCCTAATTCCTGGCTGATTTGCCTTTCTCGTCTTAGGGTTGGGGTTCGGCCTAGGGCTAGGATTTTTAAAAGCAGGAAGCCCTGAGTTCCAGGCACACTGGAGCTGTGAAAGGCATCCAAAAGGGAGTGCAAAAGTGCCACAACATGGCTGCTTTCACGGCTTTTTCCTTGGCAAGAAGCCTAACACCAGGCTGATTTGCCTTCCCAGGGTTACTGTTAGGCTTAGGCCTAGGGCTAGGATTTTTAAAACTAGGAAGCCCTTAGCTCCAGGCACACTGCAGCTGTTCAAGGCATCCCAAGGGGAGTACAAAAGTGCAACAACATGGCAGCTTTCACAGCTTTTTCCTTGGCACCATCCCTATACCTAGGCTGATTTATCTGCCTAGGGTTAGGGTTAGGGTTCAGCCTAGGGCTTGGATTTCTTTAACCAGGAAGCCCTGAGTTCCAGGCTTACTTCATCTGCCAAAGGCATCCCAAAGGGAGTGCAGAAGTGCCACAACATGGCTGCTTTCACGGCTTTTTCCTTGGCAAGAAGCCTAACATCAGGCTGATTTACTTTCCCAGGGTTACTGTTCGGCTTAGGCCTAGGGCTAGGATTTTTGAAACTAGGAAGCCCTTAGCTCCAGGCACACTGCAGCTGTTCAAGGCATCCCAAGGGGAGTACAAAAGTGCAACAACATGGCAGCTTTCACAGCTTTTTCCTTGGCACCATCCCTATACCTAGGCTGATTTATCTGCCTAGGGTTAGGGTTAGGGTTCAGCCTAGGGCTTGGATTTCTTTAACCAGGAAGCCCTGAGTTCCAGGCTTACTTCATCTGCCAAAGGCATCCCAAAGGGAGTGCAGAAGTGCCACAACATGGCTGCTTTCACGGCTTTTCCCTTAGGAAGAACCCTAATACCCGGCTGATTTACCTTCCTAGCGTTACTGTTAGGCTTAGGCCTAGGACTTTTAAAACCAGGAAGCCCTGGGCTCCAGGCACACTGCAGCTGCAAAAGGCATCCCAAGGGGAGCGCAAAAGTGACGCAACTTGGCTGCCACCACTGATATTTCCATGAGACCATCCCGAACCATAGGCTGATTTTCCTTCCTAGGGTTAAGGTTTGAGTTACGCCTAGGGTAAGGGTTCTATTAACCAGAAAGCCCTGAGTTCCAAGAACACAGCAGCTGCGAAGGACTAGCCAAGAAGAGCGCAAAAGTACCACAACATGCCTGCCTCCACAGCTTTTTCCTTGGGGACATGCCTAATTCCTGGCTGATTTGCCTTTCTCGTCTTAGGGTTGGGGTTCGGCCTAGGGCTAGGATTTTTAAAAGCAGGAAGCCCTGAGTTCCAGGCACACTGGAGCTGTGAAAGGCATCCAAAAGGGAGTGCAAAAGTGCCACAACATGGCTGTTTCACGGCTTTTTCCTTGGCAAGAAGCCTAACATCAGGCTGATTTACTTTCCCAGGGTTACTGTTAGGCTTAGGCCTAGGGCTAGGAGTTTTGAAACTAGGAAGCCCTTAGCTCCAGGCACACTGCAGCTGTTCAAGGCATCCCAAGGGGAGTACAAAAGTGCAACAACATGGCAGCTTTCACAGCTTTTTCCTTGGCACCATCCCTATACCTAGGCTGATTTATCTGCCTAGGGTTAGGGTTAGGGTTCAGCCTAGGGCTTGGATTTCTTTAACCAGGAAGCCCTGAGTTCCAGGCTTACTTCATCTGCCAAAGGCATCCCAAAGGGAGTGCAGAAGTGCCACAACATGGCTGCTTTCACGGCTTTTCCCTTAGGAAGAACCCTAATACCCGGCTGATTTACCTTCCTAGGGTTACTGTTAGGCTTAGGCCTAGGACTTTTAAAACCAGGAAGCCCTGGGCTCCAGGCACACTGCAGCTGCGAAAGGCATCCCAAGGGGAGCGCAAAAGTGACGCAACTTGGCTGCCACCACTGATATTTCCATGAGACCATCCCGAACCATAGGTTGATTTTCCTTCCTAGGGTTAAGGTTTGAGTTACGCCTAGGGTAAGGGCTCTATTAACCAGAAAGCCCTGAGTTCCAAGAACACAGCAGCTGCGAAGGACTAGCCAAGAAGAGCGCAAAAGTACCACAACATGCCTGCCTCCACAGCTTTTTCCTTGGGGACATGCCTAATTCCTGGCTGATTTGCCTTTCTCGTCTTAGGGTTGGGGTTCGGCCTAGGGCTAGGATTTTTAAAAGCAGGAAGCCCTGAGTTCCAGGCACACTGGAGCTGTGAAAGGCATCCAAAAGGGAGTGCAAAAGTGCCACAACATGGCTGCTTTCACAGCTTTTTCCTTGGCAAGAAACCTAACATCAGGCTGATTTACTTTCCCAGGGTTACTGTTAGGCTTAGGCCTAGGGCTAGGAGTTTTGAAACTAGGAAGCCCTTAGCTCCAGGCACACTGCAGCTGTTCAAGGCATCCCAAGGGGAGTACAAAAGTGCAACAACATGGCAGCTTTCACAGCTTTTTCCTTGGCACCATCCCTATACCTAGGCTGATTTATCTGCCTAGGGTTAGGGTTAGGGTTCAGCCTAGGGCTTGGATTTCTTTAACCAGGAAGCCCTGAGTTCCAGGCTTACTTCATCTGCCAAAGGCATCCCAAAGGGAGTGCAGAAGTGCCACAACATGGCTGCTTTCACGGCTTTTCCCTTAGGAAGAACCCTAATACCCGGCTGATTTACCTTCCTAGGGTTACTGTTAGGCTTAGGCCTAGGACTTTTAAAACCAGGAAGCCCTGGGCTCCAGGCACACTGCAGCTGCAAAAGGCATCCCAAGGGGAGCGCAAAAGTGACGCAACTTGGCTGCCACCACTGATATTTCCATGAGACCATCCCGAACCATAGGCTGATTTTCCTTCCTAGGGTTAAGGTTTGAGTTACGCCTAGGGTAAGGGTTCTATTAACCAGAAAGCCCTGAGTTCCAAGAACACAGCAGCTGCGAAGGACTAGCCAAGAAGAGCGCAAAAGTACCACAACATGCCTGCCTCCACAGCTTTTTCCTTGGGGACATGCCTAATTCCTGGCTGATTTGCCTTTCTCGTCTTAGGGTTGGGGTTCGGCCTAGGGCTAGGATTTTTAAAATCAGGAAGCCCTGAGTTCCAGGCACACTGGAGCTGTGAAAGGCATCCAAAAGGGAGTGCAAAAGTGCCACAACATGGCTGCTTTCACGGCTTTTTCCTTGGCAAGAAGCCTAACATCAGGCTGATTTACTTTCCCAGGGTTACTGTTAGGCTTAGGCCTAGGGCTAGGATTTTTGAAACTAGGAAGCCCTTAGCTCCAGGCACACTGCAGCTGTTCAAGGCATCCCAAGGGGAGTACAAAAGTGCAACAACATGGCAGCTTTCACAGCTTTTTCCTTGGCACCATCCCTATACCTAGGCTGATTTATCTGCCTAGGGTTAGGGTTAGGGTTCAGCCTAGGGCTTGAATTTTTTTTACCAGGAAGCCCTGAGTTCCAGGCTTACTTCATCTGCCAAAGGCATCCCAAAGGGAGTGCAGAAGTGCCACAACATGGCTGCTTTCACGGCTTTTCCCTTAGGAAGAACCCTAATACCCGGCTGATTTACCTTCCTAGGGTTACTGTTAGGCTTAGGCCTAGGACTTTTAAAACCAGGAAGCCCTGGGCTCCAGGCACACTGCAGCTGCGAAAGGCATCCCAAGGGGAGCGCAAAAGTGACGCAACTTGGCTGCCACCACTGATATTTCCATGAGAGCATCCCGAACCATAGGCTGATTTTCCTTCCTAGGGTTAAGGTTTGAGTTACGCCTAGGGTAAGGGTTCTATTAACCAGAAAGCCCTGAGTTCCAAGAACACAGCAGCTGCGAAGGACTAGCCAAGAAGAGCGCAAAAGTACCACAACATGCCTGCCTCCACAGCTTTTTCCTTGGGGACATGCCTAATTCCTGGCTGATTTGCCTTTCTCGTCTTAGGGTTGGGGTTCGGCCTAGGGCTAGGATTTTTAAAATCAGGAAGCCCTGAGTTCCAGGCACACTGCAGCTGTGAAAGGCATCCAAAAGGGAGTGCAAAAGTGCCACAACATGGCTGCTTTCACGGCTTTTTCCTTGGCAAGAAACCTAACATCATGCTGATTTACTTTCCCAGGGTTACTGTTAGGCTTAGGCCTAGGGCTAGGATTTTTGAAACTAGGAAGCCCTGGGCTCCAGGCACACTGCAGCTGTTCAAGGCATCCCAAGGGGAGTACAAAAGTGCAACAACATGGCAGCTTTCACAGCTTTTTCCTTGGCACCATCCCTATACCTAGGCTGATTTATCTGCCTAGGGTTAGGGTTAGGGTTCAGCCTAGGGCTTGGATTTCTTTAACCAGGAAGCCCTGAGTTCCAGGCTTACTTCATCTGCCAAAGGCATCCCAAAGGGAGTGCAGAAGTGCCACAACATGGCTGCTTTCACGGCTTTTCCCTTAGGAAGAACCCTAATACCCGGCTGATTTACCTTCCTAGGGTTACTGTTAGGCTTAGGCCTAGGACTTTTAAAACCAGGAAGCCCTGGGCTCCAGGCACACTGCAGCTGCAAAAGGCATCCCAAGGGGAGCGCAAAAGTGACGCAACTTGGCTGCCACCACTGATATTTCCATGAGACCATCCCGAACCATAGGCTGATTTTCCTTCCTAGGGTTAAGGTTTGAGTTACGCCTAGGGTAAGGGTTCTATTAACCAGAAAGCCCTGAGTTCCAAGAACACAGCAGCTGCAAAGGACTAGCCAAGAAGAGCGCAAAAGTACCACAACATGCCTGCCTCCACAGCTTTTTCCTTGGGGACATGCCTAATTCCTGGCTGATTTGCCTTTCTCGTCTTAGGGTTGGGGTTCGGCCTAGGGCTAGGATTTTTAAAATCAGGAAGCCCTGAGTTCCAGGCACACTGGAGCTGTGAAAGGCATCCAAAAGGGAGTGCAAAAGTGCCACAACATGGCTGCTTTCACGGCTTTTTCCTTGGCAAGAAGCCTAACACCAGGCTGATTTACTTTCCCAGGGTTACTGTTAGGCTTAGGCCTAGGGCTAGGATTTTTGAAACTAGGAAGCCCTTAGCTCCAGGCACACTGCAGCTGTTCAAGGCATCCCAAGGGGAGTACAAAAGTGCAACAACATGGCAGCTTTCACAGCTTTTTCCTTGGCACCATCCCTATACCTGGGCTGATTTATCTGCCTAGAGCTAGGGTTAGGGTTCAGCCTAGGGCTTGGATTTCTTTAACCAGGAAGCCCTGAGTTCCAGGCTTACTTCATCTGCCAAAGGCATCCCAAAGGGAGTGCAGAAGTGCCACAACATGGCTGCTTTCACGGCTTTTTCCTTGGCAAGAAACCTAACATCAGGCTGATTTGCCTTCCCAGGGTTACTGTTAGGCTTAGGCCTAGGGCTAGGATTTTTGAAACTAGGAAGCCCTTAGCTACAGGCACACTGCAGCTGTTCAAGGCCTCCCAAGGGGAGTACAAAAGTGCAACAACATGGCAGCTTTCACAGCTTTTTCCTTGGCACCATCCCTATACCTAGGCTGATTTATCTGCCTAGGGTTAGGGTTAGGGTTCAGCCTAGGGCTTGGATTTCTTTAACCAGGAAGCCCTGAGTTCCAGGCTTACTTCATCTGCCAAAGGCATCCCAAAGGGAGTGCAGAAGTGCCACAACATGGCTGCTTTCACGGCTTTTCCCTTAGGAAGAACCCTAATACCCGGCTGATTTACCTTCCTAGGGTTACTGTTAGGCTTAGGCCTAGGACTTTTAAAACCAGGAAGCCCTGGGCTCCAGGCACACTGCAGCTGCGAAAGGCATCCCAAGGGGAGCGCAAAAGTGACGCAACTTGGCTGCCACCACTGATATTTCCATGAGACCATCCCGAACCATAGGTTGATTTTCCTTCCTAGGGTTAAGGTTTGAGTTACGCCTAGGGTAAGGGCTCTATTAACCAGAAAGCCCTGAGTTCCAAGAACACAGCAGCTGCGAAGGACTAGCCAAGAAGAGCGCAAAAGTACCACAACATGCCTGCCTCCACAGCTTTTTCCTTGGGGACATGCCTAATTCCTGGCTGATTTGCCTTTCTCGTCATAGGGTTGGGGTTCGGCCTAGGGCTAGGATTTTCAAAATCAGGAAGCCCTGAGTTCCAGGCACACTGGAGCTGTGAAAGGCATCCAAAAGGGAGTGCAAAAGTGCCACAACATGGCTGCTTTCACGGCTTTTTCCTTGGCAAGACGCCTAACACCAGGCTGATTTACTTTCCCAGGGTTACTGTTAGGCTTAGGCCTAGGGCTAGGATTTTTAAAACTAGGAAGCCCTTAGCTCCAGGCACACTGCAGCTGTTCAAGGCATCCCAAGGGGAGTACAAAAGTGCAACAACATGGCAGCTTTCACAGCTTTTTCCTTGGCACCATCCCTATACCTAGGCTGATTTATCTGCCTAGGGTTAGGGTTAGGGTTCAGCCTAGGGCTTGAATTTCTTTAACCAGGAAGCCCTGAGTTCCAGGCTTACTTCATCTGCCAAAGGCATCCCAAAGGGAGCGCAGAAGTGCCACAACATGGCTGCTTTCACGGCTTTTCCCTTAGGAAGAACCCTAATACCCGGCTGATTTACCTTCCTAGGGTTACTGTTAGGCTTAGGCCTAGGACTTTTAAAACCAGGAAGCCCTGGGCTCCAGGCACACTGCAGCTGCAAAAGGCATCCCAAGGGGAGCGCAAAAGTGACGCAACTTGGCTGCCACCACTGATATTTCCATGAGACCATCCCGAACCATAGGCTGATTTTCCTTCCTAGGGTTAAGGTTTGAGTTACGCCTAGGGTAAGGGTTCTATTAACCAGAAAGCCCTGAGTTCCAAGAACACAGCAGCTGCGAAGGACTAGCCAAGAAGAGCGCAAAAGTACCACAACATGCCTGCCTCCACAGCTTTTTCCTTGGGGACATGCCTAATTCCTGGCTGATTTGCCTTTCTCGTCATAGGGTTGGGGTTCGGCCAAGGGCTAGGATTTTTAAAATCAGGAAGCCCTGAGTTCCAGGCACACTGGAGCTGTGAAAGGCATCCAAAAGGGAGTGCAAAAGTGCCACAACATGGCTGCTTTCACGGCTTTTTCCTTGGCAAGAAACCTAACATCATGCTGATTTACTTTCCCAGGGTTACTGTTAGGCTTAGGCCTAGGGCTAGGATTTTTGAAACTAGGAAGCCCTGGGCTCCAGGCACACTGCAGCTGTTCAAGGCATCCCAAGGGGAGTACAAAAGTGCAACAACATGGCAGCTTTCACAGCTTTTTCCTTGGCACCATCCCTATACCTAGGCTGATTTATCTGCCTAGGGTTAGGGTTAGGGTTCAGCCTAGTTCTTGGATTTCTTTAACCAGGAAGCCCTGAGTTCCAGGCTTACTTCATCTGCCAAAGGCATCCCAAAGGGAGTGCAGAAGTGCCACAACATGGCTGCTTTCACGGCTTTTTCCTTGGCATGAAGCCTAACATCAGGCTGATTTACCTTCCTAGGGTTACTGTTCGGCTTAGGCCTAGGGCTAGGATTTTTGAAACTAGGAAGCCCTTAGCTCCAGGCACACTGCAGCTGTTCAAGGCATCCCAAGGGGACTATAAAAGTGCAACAACATGGCTGCTTTCACGGCTTTTCCCTTAGGAAGAACCCTAATACCCGGCTGATTTACCTTCCTAGGGTTACTGTTATGCTTAGGCCTAGGACTTTTAAAACCAGGAAGCCCTGGGCTCCAGGCACACTGCAGCTGCGAAAGGCATCCCAAGGGGAGCGCAAAAGTGACGCAACTTGGCTGCCACCACTGATATTTCCATGAGACCATCCCTAACCATAGGTTGATTTTCCTTCCTAGGGTTAAGGTTTGAGTTACGCCTAGGGTAAGGGCTCTATTAACCAGAAAGCCCTGAGTTCCAAGAACACAGCAGCTGCGAAGGACTAGCCAAGAAGAGCGCAAAAGTACCACAACATGCCTGCCTCCACAGCTTTTTCCTTGGGGACATGCCTAATTCCTGGCTGATTTGCCTTTCTCGTCATAGGGTTGGGGTTCGGCCAAGGGCTAGGATTTTTAAAATCAGGAAGCCCTGAGTTCCAGGCACACTGGAGCTGTGAAAGGCATCCAAAAGGGAGTGCAAAAGTGCCACAACATGGCTGCTTTCACGGCTTTTTCCTTGGCAAGACGCCTAACACCAGGCTGATTTACTTTCCCAGGGTTACTGTTAGGCTTAGGCCTAGGGCTAGGATTTTTAAAACTAGGAAGCCCTTAGCTCCAGGCACACTGCAGCTGTTCAAGGCATCCCAAGGGGAGTACAAAAGTGCAACAACATGGCAGCTTTCACAGCTTTTTCCTTGGCACCATCCCTATACCTAGGCTGATTTATCTGCCTAGGGTTAGGGTTAGGGTTCAGCCTAGGGCTTGAATTTCTTTAACCAGGAAGCCCTGAGTTCCAGGCTTACTTCATCTGCCAAAGGCATCCCAAAGGGAGCGCAGAAGTGCCACAACATGGCTGCTTTCACGGCTTTTCCCTTAGGAAGAACCCTAATACCCGGCTGATTTACCTTCCTAGGGTTACTGTTAGGCTTAGGCCTAGGACTTTTAAAACCAGGAAGCCCTGGGCTCCAGGCACACTGCAGCTGCAAAAGGCATCCCAAGGGGAGCGCAAAAGTGACGCAACTTGGCTGCCACCACTGATATTTCCATGAGACCATCCCGAACCATAGGCTGATTTTCCTTCCTAGGGTTAAGGTTTGAGTTACGCCTAGGGTAAGGGTTCTATTAACCAGAAAGCCCTGAGTTCCAAGAACACAGCAGCTGCGAAGGACTAGCCAAGAAGAGCGCAAAAGTACCACAACATGCCTGCCTCCACAGCTTTTTCCTTGGGGACATGCCTAATTCCTGGCTGATTTGCCTTTCTCGTCATAGGGTTGGGGTTCGGCCAAGGGCTAGGATTTTTAAAATCAGGAAGCCCTGAGTTCCAGGCACACTGGAGCTGTGAAAGGCATCCAAAAGGGAGTGCAAAAGTGCCACAACATGGCTGCTTTCACGGCTTTTTCCTTGGCAAGAAACCTAACATCATGCTGATTTACTTTCCCAGGGTTACTGTTAGGCTTAGGCCTAGGGCTAGGATTTTTGAAACTAGGAAGCCCTGGGCTCCAGGCACACTGCAGCTGTTCAAGGCATCCCAAGGGGAGTACAAAAGTGCAACAACATGGCAGCTTTCACAGCTTTTTCCTTGGCACCATCCCTATACCTAGGCTGATTTATCTGCCTAGGGTTAGGGTTAGGGTTCAGCCTAGGGCTTGGATTTCTTTAACCAGGAAGCCCTGAGTTCCAGGCTTACTTCATCTGCCAAAGGCATCCCAAAGGGAGTGCAGAAGTGCCACAACATGGCTGCTTTCACGGCTTTTTCCTTGGCATGAAGCCTAACATCAGGCTGATTTACCTTCCTAGGGTTACTGTTCGGCTTAGGCCTAGGGCTAGGATTTTTGAAACTAGGAAGCCCTTAGCTCCAGGCACACTGCAGCTGTTCAAGGCATCCCAAGGGGACTACAAAAGTGCAACAACATGGCTGCTTTCACGGCTTTTCCCTTAGGAAGAACCCTAATACCCGGCTGATTTACCTTCCTAGGGTTACTGTTATGCTTAGGCCTAGGACTTTTAAAACCAGGAAGCCCTGGGCTCCAGGCACACTGCAGCTGCGAAAGGCATCCCAAGGGGAGCGCAAAAGTGACGCAACTTGGCTGCCACCACTGATATTTCCATGAGACCATCCCTAACCATAGGTTGATTTTCCTTCCTAGGGTTAAGGTTTGAGTTACGCCTAGGGTAAGGGCTCTATTAACCAGAAAGCCCTGAGTTCCAAGAACACAGCAGCTGCGAAGGACTAGCCAAGAAGAGCGCAAAAGTACCACAACATGCCTGCCTCCACAGCTTTTTCCTTGGGGACATGCCTAATTCCTGGCTGATTTGCCTTTCTCGTCTTAGGGTTGGGGTTCGGCCTAGGGCTAGGATTTTTAAAAGCAGGAAGCCCTGAGTTCCAGGCACACTGGAGCTGTGAAAGGCATCCAAAAGGGAGTGCAAAAGTGCCACAACATGGCTGCTTTCACGGCTTTTTCCTTGGCAAGAAGCCTAACACCAGGCTGATTTGCCTTCCCAGGGTTACTGTTAGGCTTAGGCCTAGGGCTAGGATTTTTAAAACTAGGAAGCCCTTAGCTCCAGGCACACTGCAGCTGTTCAAGGCATCCCAAGGGGAGTACAAAAGTGCAACAACATGGCAGCTTTCACAGCTTTTTCCTTGGCAACATCCCTATACCTAGGCTGATTTATCTGCCTAGGGTTAGGGTTAGGGTTCAGCCTAGGGCTTGGATTTCTTTAACCAGGAAGCCCTGAGTTCCAGGCTTACTTCATCTGCCAAAGGCATCCCAAAGGGAGTGCAGAAGTGCCACAACATGGCTGCTTTCACGGCTTTTTCCTTGGCAAGAAGCCTAACATCAGGCTGATTTACTTTCCCAGGGTTACTGTTCGGCTTAGGCCTAGGGCTAGGATTTTTGAAACTAGGAAGCCCTTAGCTCCAGGCACACTGCAGCTGTTCAAGGCATCCCAAGGGGAGTACAAAAGTGCAACAACATGGCAGCTTTCACAGCTTTTTCCTTGGCACCATCCCTATACCTAGGCTGATTTATCTGCCTAGGGTTAGGGTTAGGGTTCAGCCTAGGGCTTGAATTTTTTTTACCAGGAAGCCCTGAGTTCCAGGCTTACTTCATCTGCCAAAGGCATCCCAAAGGGAGTGCAGAAGTGCCACAACATGGCTGCTTTCACGGCTTTTCCCTTAGGAAGAACCCTAATACCCGGCTGATTTACCTTCCTAGGGTTACTGTTAGGCTTAGGCCTAGGACTTTTAAAACCAGGAAGCCCTGGGCCCCAGGCACACTGCAGCTGCGAAAGGCATCCCAAGGGGAGCGCAAAAGTGACGCAACTTGGCTGCCACCACTGATATTTCCATGAGACCATCCCGAAACATAGGTTGATTTTCCTTCCTAGGGTTAAGGTTTGAGTTACGCCTAGGGTAAGGGTTCTATTAACCAGAAAGCCCTGAGTTCCAAGAACACAGCAGCTGCGAAGGACTAGCCAAGAAGAGCGCAAAAGTACCACAACATGCCTGCCTCCACAGCTTTTTCCTTGGGGACATGCCTAATTCCTGGCTGATTTGCCTTTCTCGTCTTAGGGTTGCGGTTCGGCCTAGGGCTAGGATTTTTAAAAGCAGGAAGCCCTGAGTTCCAGGCACACTGGAGCTGTGAAAGGCATCCAAAAGGGATTGCAAAAGTGCCACAACATGGCTGCTTTCACGGCTTTTTCCTTGGCAAGACGCCTAACACCAGGCTGACTTACCTTCCCAGGGTTACTATTAGGCTTAAGCCTAGGGCTAGGATTTTTGAAACTAGGAAGCCCTTAGCTCCAGGCACACTGCAGCTGTTCAAGGCATCCCAAGGGGAGTACAAAAGTGCAACAACATGGCAGCTTTCACAGCTTTTTCCTTGGCACCATCCCTATACCTAGGCTGATTTATCTGCCTAGGGTTAGGGTTAGGGTTCAGCCTAGGGCTTGGATTTCTTTAACCAGGAAGCCCTGAGTTCCAGGCTTACTTCATCTGCCAAAGGCATCCCAAAGGGAGTGCAGAAGTGCCACAACATGGCTGCTTTCACGGCTTTTCCCTTAGGAAGAACCCTAATACCCGGCTGATTTACCTTCCTAGGGTTACTGTTAGGCTTAGGCCTAGGACTTTTAAAACCAGGAAGCCCTGGGCTCCAGGCACACTGCAGCTGCAAAAGGCATCCCAAGGGGAGCGCAAAAGTGACGCAACTTGGCTGCCACCACTGATATTTCCATGAGACCATCCCGAACCATAGGCTGATTTTCCTTCCTAGGGTTAAGGTTTGAGTTACGCCTAGGGTAAGGGTCTATTAACCAGAAAGCCCTGAGTTCCAAGAACACAGCAGCTGCGAAGGACTAGCCAAGAAGAGCGCAAAAGTAGCACAACATGCCTGCCTCCACAGCTTTTTCCTTGGGGACATGCCTAATTCCTGGCTGATTTGCCTTTCTCGTCTTAGGGTTGGGGTTCGGCCTAGGGCTAGGATTTTTAAAATCAGGAAGCCCTGAGTTCCAGGCACACTGCAGCTGTGAAAGGCATCCAAAAGGGAGTGCAAAAGTGCCACAACATGGCTGCTTTCACGGCTTTTTCCTTGGCAAGAAACCTAACATCAGGCTGATTTACTTTCCCAGGGTTACTGTTAGGCTTAGGCCTAGGGCTAGGATTTTTGAAACTAGGAAGCCCTGGGCTCCAGGCACACTGCAGCTGTTCAAGGCATCCCAAGGGGAGTACAAAAGTGCAACAACATGGCAGCTTTCACAGCTTTTTCCTTGGCACCATCCCTATACCTAGGCTGATTTATCTGCCTAGGGTTAGGGTTAGGGTTCAGCCTAGGGCTTGGATTTCTTTAACCAGGAAGCCCTGAGTTCCAGGCTTACTTCATCTGCCAAAGGCATCCCAAAGGGAGTGCAGAAGTGCCACAACATGGCTGCTTTCACGGCTTTTCCCTTAGGAAGAACCCTAATACCCGGCTGATTTACCTTCCTAGCGTTACTGTTAGGCTTAGGCCTAGGACTTTTAAAACCAGGAAGCCCTGGGCTCCAGGCACACTGCAGCTGCAAAAGGCATCCCAAGGGGAGCGCAAAAGTGACGCAACTTGGCTGCCACCACTGATATTTCCATGAGACCATCCCGAACCATAGGCTGATTTTCCTTCCTAGGGTTAAGGTTTGAGTTACGCCTAGGGTAAGGGTTCTATTAACCAGAAAGCCCTGAGTTCCAAGAACACAGCAGCTGCGAAGGACTAGCCAAGAAGAGCGCAAAAGTACCACAACATGCCTGCCTCCACAGCTTTTTCCTTGGGGACATGCCTAATTCCTGGCTGATTTGCCTTTCTCGTCTTAGGGTTGGGGTTCGGCCTAGGGCTAGGATTTTTAAAAGCAGGAAGCCCTGAGTTCCAGGCACACTGGAGCTGTGAAAGGCATCCAAAAGGGAGTGCAAAAGTGCCACAACATGGCTGTTTCACGGCTTTTTCCTTGGCAAGAAGCCTAACATCAGGCTGATTTACTTTCCCAGGGTTACTGTTAGGCTTAGGCCTAGGGCTAGGAGTTTTGAAACTAGGAAGCCCTTAGCTCCAGGCACACTGCAGCTGTTCAAGGCATCCCAAGGGGAGTACAAAAGTGCAACAACATGGCAGCTTTCACAGCTTTTTCCTTGGCACCATCCCTATACCTAGGCTGATTTATCTGCCTAGGGTTAGGGTTAGGGTTCAGCCTAGGGCTTGGATTTCTTTAACCAGGAAGCCCTGAGTTCCAGGCTTACTTCATCTGCCAAAGGCATCCCAAAGGGAGTGCAGAAGTGCCACAACATGGCTGCTTTCACGGCTTTTCCCTTAGGAAGAACCCTAATACCTGGCTGATTTACCTTCCTAGGGTTACTGTTAGGCTTAGGCCTAGGACTTTTAAAACCAGGAAGCCCTGGGCTCCAGGCACACTGCAGCTGCGAAAGGCATCCCAAGGGGAGCGCAAAAGTGACGCAACTTGGCTGCCACCACTGATATTTCCATGAGACCATCCCTAACCATAGGTTGATTTTCCTTCCTAGGGTTAAGGTTTGAGTTACGCCTAGGGTAAGGGCTCTATTAACCAGAAAGCCCTGAGTTCCAAGAACACAGCAGCTGCGAAGGACTAGCCAAGAAGAGCGCAAAAGTACCACAACATGCCTGCCTCCACAGCTTTTTCCTTGGGGACATGCCTAATTCCTGGCTGATTTGCCTTTCTCGTCTTAGGGTTGGGGTTCGGCCTAGGGCTAGGATTTTTAAAAGCAGGAAGCCCTGAGTTCCAGGCACACTGGAGCTGTGAAAGGCATCCAAAAGGGAGTGCAAAAGTGCCACAACATGGCTGCTTTCACAGCTTTTTCCTTGGCAAGAAACCTAACATCAGGCTGATTTACTTTCCCAGGGTTACTGTTAGGCTTAGGCCTAGGGCTAGGAGTTTTGAAACTAGGAAGCCCTTAGCTCCAGGCACACTGCAGCTGTTCAAGGCATCCCAAGGGGAGTACAAAAGTGCAACAACATGGCAGCTTTCACAGCTTTTTCCTTGGCACCATCCCTATACCTAGGCTGATTTATCTGCCTAGGGTTAGGGTTAGGGTTCAGCCTAGGGCTTGGATTTCTTTAACCAGGAAGCCCTGAGTTCCAGGCTTACTTCATCTGCCAAAGGCATCCCAAAGGGAGTGCAGAAGTGCCACAACATGGCTGCTTTCACGGCTTTTCCCTTAGGAAGAACCCTAATACCCGGCTGATTTACCTTCCTAGGGTTACTGTTAGGCTTAGGCCTAGGACTTTTAAAACCAGGAAGCCCTGGGCTCCAGGCACACTGCAGCTGCAAAAGGCATCCCAAGGGGAGCGCAAAAGTGACGCAACTTGGCTGCCACCACTGATATTTCCATGAGACCATCCCGAACCATAGGCTGATTTTCCTTCCTAGGGTTAAGGTTTGAGTTACGCCTAGGGTAAGGGTTCTATTAACCAGAAAGCCCTGAGTTCCAAGAACACAGCAGCTGCGAAGGACTAGCCAAGAAGAGCGCAAAAGTACCACAACATGCCTGCCTCCACAGCTTTTTCCTTGGGGACATGCCTAATTCCTGGCTGATTTGCCTTTCTCGTCTTAGGGTTGGGGTTCGGCCTAGGGCTAGGATTTTTAAAATCAGGAAGCCCTGAGTTCCAGGCACACTGGAGCTGTGAAAGGCATCCAAAAGGGAGTGCAAAAGTGCCACAACATGGCTGCTTTCACGGCTTTTTCCTTGGCAAGAAGCCTAACATCAGGCTGATTTACTTTCCCAGGGTTACTGTTAGGCTTAGGCCTAGGGCTAGGATTTTTGAAACTAGGAAGCCCTTAGCTCCAGGCACACTGCAGCTGTTCAAGGCATCCCAAGGGGAGTACAAAAGTGCAACAACATGGCAGCTTTCACAGCTTTTTCCTTGGCACCATCCCTATACCTAGGCTGATTTATCTGCCTAGGGTTAGGGTTAGGGTTCAGCCTAGGGCTTGGATTTCTTTAACCAGGAAGCCCTGAGTTCCAGGCTTACTTCATCTGCCAAAGGCATCCCAAAGGGAGTGCAGAAGTGCCACAACATGGCTGCTTTCACGGCTTTTCCCTTAGGAAGAACCCTAATACCCGGCTGATTTACCTTCCTAGGGTTACTGTTAGGCTTAGGCCTAGGACTTTTAAAACCAGGAAGCCCTGGGCTCCAGGCACACTGCAGCTGCGAAAGGCATCCCAAGGGGAGCGCAAAAGTGACGCAACTTGGCTGCCACCACTGATATTTCCATGAGAGCATCCCGAACCATAGGCTGATTTTCCTTCCTAGGGTTAAGGTTTGAGTTACGCCTAGGGTAAGGGTTCTATTAACCAGAAAGCCCTGAGTTCCAAGAACACAGCAGCTGCGAAGGACTAGCCAAGAAGAGCGCAAAAGTACCACAACATGCCTGCCTCCACAGCTTTTTCCTTGGGGACATGCCTAATTCCTGGCTGATTTGCCTTTCTCGTCTTAGGGTTGGGGTTCGGCCTAGGGCTAGGATTTTTAAAATCAGGAAGCCCTGAGTTCCAGGCACACTGCAGCTGTGAAAGGCATCCAAAAGGGAGTGCAAAAGTGCCACAACATGGCTGCTTTCACGGCTTTTTCCTTGGCAAGAAACCTAACATCATGCTGATTTACTTTCCCAGGGTTACTGTTAGGCTTAGGCCTAGGGCTAGGATTTTTGAAACTAGGAAGCCCTGGGCTCCAGGCACACTGCAGCTGTTCAAGGCATCCCAAGGGGAGTACAAAAGTGCAACAACATGGCAGCTTTCACAGCTTTTTCCTTGGCACCATCCCTATACCTAGGCTGATTTATCTGCCTAGGGTTAGGGTTAGGGTTCAGCCTAGGGCTTGGATTTCTTTAACCAGGAAGCCCTGAGTTCCAGGCTTACTTCATCTGCCAAAGGCATCCCAAAGGGAGTGCAGAAGTGCCACAACATGGCTGCTTTCACGGCTTTTCCCTTAGGAAGAACCCTAATACCCGGCTGATTTACCTTCCTAGGGTTACTGTTAGGCTTAGGCCTAGGACTTTTAAAACCAGGAAGCCCTGGGCTCCAGGCACACTGCAGCTGCAAAAGGCATCCCAAGGGGAGCGCAAAAGTGACGCAACTTGGCTGCCACCACTGATATTTCCATGAGACCATCCCGAACCATAGGCTGATTTTCCTTCCTAGGGTTAAGGTTTGAGTTACGCCTAGGGTAAGGGTTCTATTAACCAGAAAGCCCTGAGTTCCAAGAACACAGCAGCTGCGAAGGACTAGCCAAGAAGAGCGCAAAAGTACCACAACATGCCTGCCTCCACAGCTTTTTCCTTGGGGACATGCCTAATTCCTGGCTGATTTGCCTTTCTCGTCTTAGGGTTGGGGTTCGGCCTAGGGCTAGGATTTTTAAAATCAGGAAGCCCTGAGTTCCAGGCACACTGGAGCTGTGAAAGGCATCCAAAAGGGAGTGCAAAAGTGCCACAACATGGCTGCTTTCACGGCTTTTTCCTTGGCAAGAAGCCTAACACCAGGCTGATTTACTTTCCCAGGGTTACTGTTAGGCTTAGGCCTAGGGCTAGGATTTTTGAAACTAGGAAGCCCTTAGCTCCAGGCACACTGCAGCTGTTCAAGGCATCCCAAGGGGAGTACAAAAGTGCAACAACATGGCAGCTTTCACAGCTTTTTCCTTGGCACCATCCCTATACCTGGGCTGATTTATCTGCCTAGAGCTAGGGTTAGGGTTCAGCCTAGGGCTTGGATTTCTTTAACCAGGAAGCCCTGAGTTCCAGGCTTACTTCATCTGCCAAAGGCATCCCAAAGGGAGTGCAGAAGTGCCACAACATGGCTGCTTTCACGGCTTTTTCCTTGGCAAGAAACCTAACATCAGGCTGATTTGCCTTCCCAGGGTTACTGTTAGGCTTAGGCCTAGGGCTAGGATTTTTGAAACTAGGAAGCCCTTAGCTCCAGGCACACTGCAGCTGTTCAAGGCCTCCCAAGGGGAGTACAAAAGTGCAACAACATGGCAGCTTTCACAGCTTTTTCCTTGGCACCATCCCTATACCTAGGCTGATTTATCTGCCTAGGGTTAGGGTTAGGGTTCAGCCTAGGGCTTGAATTTTTTTAACCAGGAAGCCCTGAGTTCCAGGCTTACTTCATCTGCCAAAGGCATCCCAAAGGGAGTGCAGAAGTGCCACAACATGGCTGCTTTCACGGCTTTTCCCTTAGGAAGAACCCTAATACCCGGCTGATTTACCTTCCTAGGGTTACTGTTAGGCTTAGGCCTAGGACTTTTAAAACCAGGAAGCCCTGGGCTCCAGGCACACTGCAGCTGCGAAAGGCATCCCAAGGGGAGCGCAAAAGTGACGCAACTTGGCTGCCACCACTGATATTTCCATGAGACCATCCCGAACCATAGGTTGATTTTCCTTCCTAGGGTTAAGGTTTGAGTTACGCCTAGGGTAAGGGCTCTATTAACCAGAAAGCCCTGAGTTCCAAGAACACAGCAGCTGCGAAGGACTAGCCAAGAAGAGCGCAAAAGTACCACAACATGCCTGCCTCCACAGCTTTTTCCTTGGGGACATGCCTAATTCCTGGCTGATTTGCCTTTCTCGTCATAGGGTTGGGGTTCGGCCTAGGGCTAGGATTTTTAAAATCAGGAAGCCCTGAGTTCCAGGCACACTGGAGCTGTGAAAGGCATCCAAAAGGGAGTGCAAAAGTGCCACAACATGGCTGCTTTCACGGCTTTTTCCTTGGCAAGACGCCTAACACCAGGCTGATTTACTTTCCCAGGGTTACTGTTAGGCTTAGGCCTAGGGCTAGGATTTTTAAAACTAGGAAGCCCTTAGCTCCAGGCACACTGCAGCTGTTCAAGGCATCCCAAGGGGAGTACAAAAGTGCAACAACATGGCAGCTTTCACAGCTTTTTCCTTGGCACCATCCCTATACCTAGGCTGATTTATCTGCCTAGGGTTAGGGTTAGGGTTCAGCCTAGGGCTTGAATTTCTTTAACCAGGAAGCCCTGAGTTCCAGGCTTACTTCATCTGCCAAAGGCATCCCAAAGGGAGCGCAGAAGTGCCACAACATGGCTGCTTTCACGGCTTTTCCCTTAGGAAGAACCCTAATACCCGGCTGATTTACCTTCCTAGGGTTACTGTTAGGCTTAGGCCTAGGACTTTTAAAACCAGGAAGCCCTGGGCTCCAGGCACACTGCAGCTGCAAAAGGCATCCCAAGGGGAGCGCAAAAGTGACGCAACTTGGCTGCCACCACTGATATTTCCATGAGACCATCCCGAACCATAGGCTGATTTTCCTTCCTAGGGTTAAGGTTTGAGTTACGCCTAGGGTAAGGGTTCTATTAACCAGAAAGCCCTGAGTTCCAAGAACACAGCAGCTGCGAAGGACTAGCCAAGAAGAGCGCAAAAGTACCACAACATGCCTGCCTCCACAGCTTTTTCCTTGGGGACATGCCTAATTCCTGGCTGATTTGCCTTTCTCGTCATAGGGTTGGGGTTCGGCCAAGGGCTAGGATTTTTAAAATCAGGAAGCCCTGAGTTCCAGGCACACTGGAGCTGTGAAAGGCATCCAAAAGGGAGTGCAAAAGTGCCACAACATGGCTGTTTCACGGCTTTTTCCTTGGCAAGAAGCCTAACACCAGGCTGATTTACTTTCCCAGGGTTACTGTTAGGCTTAGGCCTAGGGCTAGGATTTTTGAAACTAGGAAGCCCTTAGCTCCAGGCACACTGCAGCTGTTCAAGGCATCCCAAGGGGAGTACAAAAGTGCAACAACATGGCAGCTTTCACAGCTATTTCCTTGGCACCATCCCTATACCTAGGCTGATTTATCTGCCTAGGGTTAGGGTTAGGGTTCAGCCTAGGGCTTGGATTTCTTTAACCAGGAGGCCCTGAGTTCCAGGCTTACTTCATCTGCCAAAGGCATCCCAGAGCGAGTGCAGAAGTGCCACAACATGGCTGCTTTCACGGCTTTTTCCTTGGCAAGAAGCCTAACATCAGGCTGGTTTACCTTCCCAGGGTTACTGTTAGGCTTAGGCCTAGGGCTAGGATTTTTGAAACTAGGAAGCCCTTGGCTCCAGGCACACTGCAGCTGTTCAAGGCATCCCAAGGGGAGTACAAAAGTGCAACAACATGGCAGCTTTCACAGCTTTTTCCTTGGCACCATCCCTATACCTAGGCTGATTTATCTGCCTAGGGTTAGGGTTAGGGTTCAGCCTAGGGCTTGGATTTCTTTAACCAGGAAGCCCTGAGTTCCAGGCTTACTTCATCTGCCAAAGGCATCCCAAAGGGAGTGCAGAAGTGCCACAACATGGCTGCTTTCACGGCTTTTCCCTTAGGAAGAACCCTAATACCCGGCTGATTTACCTTCCTAGGGTTACTGTTAGGCTTAGGCCTAGGACTTTTAAAACCAGGAAGCCCTGGGCTCCAGGCACACTGCAGCTGCGAAAGGCATCCCAAGGGGAGCGCAAAAGTGACGCAACTTGGCTGCCACCACTGATATTTCCATGAGACCATCCCTAACCATAGGTTGATTTTCCTTCCTAGGGTTAAGGTTTGAGTTACGCCTAGGGTAAGGGCTCTATTAACCAGAAAGCCCTGAGTTCCAAGAACACAGCAGCTGCGAAGGACTAGCCAAGAAGAGCGCAAAAGTACCACAACATGCCTGCCTCCACAGCTTTTTCCTTGGGGACATGCCTAATTCCTGGCTGATTTGCCTTTCTCGTCTTAGGGTTGGGGTTCGGCCTAGGGCTAGGATTTTTAAAAGCAGGAAGCCCTGAGTTCCAGGCACACTGGAGCTGTGAAAGGCATCCAAAAGGGAGTGCAAAAGTGCCACAACATGGCTGCTTTCACGGCTTTTTCCTTGGCAAGAAGCCTAACATCAGGCTGACATACTTTCCCAGGGTTACTGTTAGGCTTAGGCCTAGGGCTAGGATTTTTGAAACTAGGAAGCCCTGGGCTCCAGGCACACTGCAGCTGTTCAAGGCATCCCAAGGGGAGTACAAAAGTGCAACAACATGGCAGCTTTCACAGCTTTTTCCTTGGCACCATCCCTATACCTAGGCTGATTTATCTGCCTAGGGTTAGGGTTAGGGTTCAGCCTAGGGCTTGGATTTCTTTAACCAGGAAGCCCTGAGTTCCAGGCTTACTTCATCTGCCAAAGGCATCCCAAAGGGAGTGCAGAAGTGCCACAACATGGCTGCTTTCACGGCTTTTCCCTTAGGAAGAACCCTAATACCCGGCTGATTTACCTTCCTAGGGTTACTGTTAGGCTTAGGCCTAGGACTTTTAAAACCAGGAAGCCCTGGGCTCCAGGCACACTGCAGCTGCGAAAGGCATCCCAAGGGGAGCGCAAAAGTGACGCAACTTGGCTGCCACCACTGATATTTCCATGAGACCATCCCTAACCATAGGTTGATTTTCCTTCCTAGGGTTAAGGTTTGAGTTACGCCTAGGGTAAGGGCTCTATTAACCAGAAAGCCCTGAGTTCCAAGAACACAGCAGCTGCGAAGGACTAGCCAAGAAGAGCGCAAAAGTACCACAACATGCCTGCCTCCACAGCTTTTTCCTTGGGGACATGCCTAATTCCTGGCTGATTTGCCTTTCTCGTCTTAGGGTTGGGGTTCGGCCTAGGGCTAGGTTTTTTAAAAGCAGGAAGCCCTGAGTTCCAGGCACACTGGAGCTGTGAAAGGCATCCAAAAGGGAGTGCAAAAGTGCCACAACATGGCTGCTTTCACAGCTTTTTCCTTGGCAAGAAACCTAACATCAGGCTGATTTACTTTCCCAGGGTTACTGTTAGGCTTAGGCCTAGGGCTAGGAGTTTTGAAACTAGGAAGCCCTTAGCTCCAGGCACACTGCAGCTGTTCAAGGCATCCCAAGGGGAGTACAAAAGTGCAACAACATGGCAGCTTTCACAGCTTTTTCCTTGGCACCATCCCTATACCTAGGCTGATTTATCTGCCTAGGGTTAGGGTTAGGGTTCAGCCTAGGGCTTGGATTTCTTTAACCAGGAAGCCCTGAGTTCCAGGCTTACTTCATCTGCCAAAGGCATCCCAAAGGGAGTGCAGAAGTGCCACAACATGGCTGCTTTCACGGCTTTTCCCTTAGGAAGAACCCTAATACCCGGCTGATTTACCTTCCTAGGGTTACTGTTAGGCTTAGGCCTAGGACTTTTAAAACCAGGAAGCCCTGGGCTCCAGGCACACTGCAGCTGCAAAAGGCATCCCAAGGGGAGCGCAAAAGTGACGCAACTTGGCTGCCACCACTGATATTTCCATGAGACCATCCCGAACCATAGGCTGATTTTCCTTCCTAGGGTTAAGGTTTGAGTTACGCCTAGGGTAAGGGTTCTATTAACCAGAAAGCCCTGAGTTCCAAGAACACAGCAGCTGCGAAGGACTAGCCAAGAAGAGCGCAAAAGTACCACAACATGCCTGCCTCCACAGCTTTTTCCTTGGGGACATGCCTAATTCCTGGCTGATTTGCCTTTCTCGTCTTAGGGTTGGGGTTCGGCCTAGGGCTAGGATTTTTAAAATCAGGAAGCCCTGAGTTCCAGGCACACTGGAGCTGTGAAAGGCATCCAAAAGGGAGTGCAAAAGTGCCACAACATGGCTGCTTTCACGGCTTTTTCCTTGGCAAGAAGCCTAACATCAGGCTGATTTACTTTCCCAGGGTTACTGTTAGGCTTAGGCCTAGGGCTAGGATTTTTGAAACTAGGAAGCCCTTAGCTCCAGGCACACTGCAGCTGTTCAAGGCATCCCAAGGGGAGTACAAAAGTGCAACAACATGGCAGCTTTCACAGCTTTTTCCTTGGCACCATCCCTATACCTAGGCTGATTTATCTGCCTAGGGTTAGGGTTAGGGTTCAGCCTAGGGCTTGGATTTCTTTAACCAGGAAGCCCTGAGTTCCAGGCTTACTTCATCTGCCAAAGGCATCCCAAAGGGAGTGCAGAAGTGCCACAACATGGCTGCTTTCACGGCTTTTCCCTTAGGAAGAACCCTAATACCCGGCTGATTTACCTTCCTAGGGTTACTGTTAGGCTTAGGCCTAGGACTTTTAAAACCAGGAAGCCCTGGGCTCCAGGCACACTGCAGCTGCGAAAGGCATCCCAAGGGGAGCGCAAAAGTGACGCAACTTGGCTGCCACCACTGATATTTCCATGAGAGCATCCCGAACCATAGGCTGATTTTCCTTCCTAGGGTTAAGGTTTGAGTTACGCCTAGGGTAAGGGTTCTATTAACCAGAAAGCCCTGAGTTCCAAGAACACAGCAGCTGCGAAGGACTAGCCAAGAAGAGCGCAAAAGTACCACAACATGCCTGCCTCCACAGCTTTTTCCTTGGGGACATGCCTAATTCCTGGCTGATTTGCCTTTCTCGTCTTAGGGTTGGGGTTCGGCCTAGGGCTAGGATTTTTAAAATCAGGAAGCCCTGAGTTCCAGGCACACTGCAGCTGTGAAAGGCATCCAAAAGGGAGTGCAAAAGTGCCACAACATGGCTGCTTTCACGGCTTTTTCCTTGGCAAGAAACCTAACATCATGCTGATTTACTTTCCCAGGGTTACTGTTAGGCTTAGGCCTAGGGCTAGGATTTTTGAAACTAGGAAGCCCTGGGCTCCAGGCACACTGCAGCTGTTCAAGGCATCCCAAGGGGAGTACAAAAGTGCAACAACATGGCAGCTTTCACAGCTTTTTCCTTGGCACCATCCCTATACCTAGGCTGATTTATCTGCCTAGGGTTAGGGTTAGGGTTCAGCCTAGGGCTTGGATTTCTTTAACCAGGAAGCCCTGAGTTCCAGGCTTACTTCATCTGCCAAAGGCATCCCAAAGGGAGTGCAGAAGTGCCACAACATGGCTGCTTTCACGGCTTTTCCCTTAGGAAGAACCCTAATACCCGGCTGATTTACCTTCCTAGGGTTACTGTTAGGCTTAGGCCTAGGACTTTTAAAACCAGGAAGCCCTGGGCTCCAGGCACACTGCAGCTGCAAAAGGCATCCCAAGGGGAGCGCAAAAGTGACGCAACTTGGCTGCCACCACTGATATTTCCATGAGACCATCCCGAACCATAGGCTGATTTTCCTTCCTAGGGTTAAGGTTTGAGTTACGCCTAGGGTAAGGGTTCTATTAACCAGAAAGCCCTGAGTTCCAAGAACACAGCAGCTGCGAAGGACTAGCCAAGAAGAGCGCAAAAGTACCACAACATGCCTGCCTCCACAGCTTTTTCCTTGGGGACATGCCTAATTCCTGGCTGATTTGCCTTTCTCGTCTTAGGGTTGGGGTTCGGCCTAGGGCTAGGATTTTTAAAATCAGGAAGCCCTGAGTTCCAGGCACACTGGAGCTGTGAAAGGCATCCAAAAGGGAGTGCAAAAGTGCCACAACATGGCTGCTTTCACGGCTTTTTCCTTGGCAAGAAGCCTAACACCAGGCTGATTTACTTTCCCAGGGTTACTGTTAGGCTTAGGCCTAGGGCTAGGATTTTTGAAACTAGGAAGCCCTTAGCTCCAGGCACACTGCAGCTGTTCAAGGCATCCCAAGGGGAGTACAAAAGTGCAACAACATGGCAGCTTTCACAGCTTTTTCCTTGGCACCATCCCTATACCTGGGCTGATTTATCTGCCTAGAGCTAGGGTTAGGGTTCAGCCTAGGGCTTGGATTTCTTTAACCAGGAAGCCCTGAGTTCCAGGCTTACTTCATCTGCCAAAGGCATCCCAAAGGGAGTGCAGAAGTGCCACAACATGGCTGCTTTCACGGCTTTTTCCTTGGCAAGAAACCTAACATCAGGCTGATTTGCCTTCCCAGGGTTACTGTTAGGCTTAGGCCTAGGGCTAGGATTTTTGAAACTAGGAAGCCCTTAGCTCCAGGCACACTGCAGCTGTTCAAGGCCTCCCAAGGGGAGTACAAAAGTGCAACAACATGGCAGCTTTCACAGCTTTTTCCTTGGCACCATCCCTATACCTAGGCTGATTTATCTGCCTAGGGTTAGGGTTAGGGTTCAGCCTAGGGCTTGAATTTTTTTAACCAGGAAGCCCTGAGTTCCAGGCTTACTTCATCTGCCAAAGGCATCCCAAAGGGAGTGCAGAAGTGCCACAACATGGCTGCTTTCACGGCTTTTCCCTTAGGAAGAACCCTAATACCCGGCTGATTTACCTTCCTAGGGTTACTGTTAGGCTTAGGCCTAGGACTTTTAAAACCAGGAAGCCCTGGGCTCCAGGCACACTGCAGCTGCGAAAGGCATCCCAAGGGGAGCGCAAAAGTGACGCAACTTGGCTGCCACCACTGATATTTCCATGAGACCATCCCGAACCATAGGTTGATTTTCCTTCCTAGGGTTAAGGTTTGAGTTACGCCTAGGGTAAGGGCTCTATTAACCAGAAAGCCCTGAGTTCCAAGAACACAGCAGCTGCGAAGGACTAGCCAAGAAGAGCGCAAAAGTACCACAACATGCCTGCCTCCACAGCTTTTTCCTTGGGGACATGCCTAATTCCTGGCTGATTTGCCTTTCTCGTCATAGGGTTGGGGTTCGGCCTAGGGCTAGGATTTTTAAAATCAGGAAGCCCTGAGTTCCAGGCACACTGGAGCTGTGAAAGGCATCCAAAAGGGAGTGCAAAAGTGCCACAACATGGCTGCTTTCACGGCTTTTTCCTTGGCAAGACGCCTAACACCAGGCTGATTTACTTTCCCAGGGTTACTGTTAGGCTTAGGCCTAGGGCTAGGATTTTTAAAACTAGGAAGCCCTTAGCTCCAGGCACACTGCAGCTGTTCAAGGCATCCCAAGGGGAGTACAAAAGTGCAACAACATGGCAGCTTTCACAGCTTTTTCCTTGGCACCATCCCTATACCTAGGCTGATTTATCTGCCTAGGGTTAGGGTTAGGGTTCAGCCTAGGGCTTGAATTTCTTTAACCAGGAAGCCCTGAGTTCCAGGCTTACTTCATCTGCCAAAGGCATCCCAAAGGGAGCGCAGAAGTGCCACAACATGGCTGCTTTCACGGCTTTTCCCTTAGGAAGAACCCTAATACCCGGCTGATTTACCTTCCTAGGGTTACTGTTAGGCTTAGGCCTAGGACTTTTAAAACCAGGAAGCCCTGGGCTCCAGGCACACTGCAGCTGCAAAAGGCATCCCAAGGGGAGCGCAAAAGTGACGCAACTTGGCTGCCACCACTGATATTTCCATGAGACCATCCCGAACCATAGGCTGATTTTCCTTCCTAGGGTTAAGGTTTGAGTTACGCCTAGGGTAAGGGTTCTATTAACCAGAAAGCCCTGAGTTCCAAGAACACAGCAGCTGCGAAGGACTAGCCAAGAAGAGCGCAAAAGTACCACAACATGCCTGCCTCCACAGCTTTTTCCTTGGGGACATGCCTAATTCCTGGCTGATTTGCCTTTCTCGTCATAGGGTTGGGGTTCGGCCAAGGGCTAGGATTTTTAAAATCAGGAAGCCCTGAGTTCCAGGCACACTGGAGCTGTGAAAGGCATCCAAAAGGGAGTGCAAAAGTGCCACAACATGGCTGTTTCACGGCTTTTTCCTTGGCAAGAAGCCTAACACCAGGCTGATTTACTTTCCCAGGGTTACTGTTAGGCTTAGGCCTAGGGCTAGGATTTTTGAAACTAGGAAGCCCTTAGCTCCAGGCACACTGCAGCTGTTCAAGGCATCCCAAGGGGAGTACAAAAGTGCAACAACATGGCAGCTTTCACAGCTTTTTCCTTGGCACCATCCCTATACCTAGGCTGATTTATCTGCCTAGGGTTAGGGTTAGGGTTCAGCCTAGGGCTTGGATTTCTTTAACCAGGAGGCCCTGAGTTCCAGGCTTACTTCATCTGCCAAAGGCATCCCAGAGCGAGTGCAGAAGTGCCACAACATGGCTGCTTTCACGCCTTTTTCCTTGGCAAGAAGCCTAACATCAGGCTGGTTTACCTTCCCAGGGTTACTGTTAGGCTTAGGCCTAGGGCTAGGATTTTTGAAACTAGGAAGCCCTTGGCTCCAGGCACACTGCAGCTGTTCAAGGCATCCCAAGGGGAGTACAAAAGTGCAACAACATGGCAGCTTTCACAGCTTTTTCCTTGGCACCATCCCTATACCTAGGCTGATTTATCTGCCTAGGGTTAGGGTTAGGGTTCAGCCTAGGGCTTGGATTTCTTTAACCAGGAAGCCCTGAGTTCCAGGCTTACTTCATCTGCCAAAGGCATCCCAAAGGGAGTGCAGAAGTGCCACAACATGGCTGCTTTCACGGCTTTTCCCTTAGGAAGAACCCTAATACCCGGCTGATTTACCTTCCTAGGGTTACTGTTAGGCTTAGGCCTAGGACTTTTAAAACCAGGAAGCCCTGGGCTCCAGGCACACTGCAGCTGCGAAAGGCATCCCAAGGGGAGCGCAAAAGTGACGCAACTTGGCTGCCACCACTGATATTTCCATGAGACCATCCCTAACCATAGGTTGATTTTCCTTCCTAGGGTTAAGGTTTGAGTTACGCCTAGGGTAAGGGCTCTATTAACCAGAAAGCCCTGAGTTCCAAGAACACAGCAGCTGCGAAGGACTAGCCAAGAAGAGCGCAAAAGTACCACAACATGCCTGCCTCCACAGCTTTTTCCTTGGGGACATGCCTAATTCCTGGCTGATTTGCCTTTCTCGTCTTAGGGTTGGGGTTCGGCCTAGGGCTAGGATTTTTAAAAGCAGGAAGCCCTGAGTTCCAGGCACACTGGAGCTGTGAAAGGCATCCAAAAGGGAGTGCAAAAGTGCCACAACATGGCTGCTTTCACGGCTTTTTCCTTGGCAAGAAGCCTAACATCAGGCTGACATACTTTCCCAGGGTTACTGTTAGGCTTAGGCCTAGGGCTAGGATTTTTGAAACTAGGAAGCCCTGGGCTCCAGGCACACTGCAGCTGTTCAAGGCATCCCAAGGGGAGTACAAAAGTGCAACAACATGGCAGCTTTCACAGCTTTTTCCTTGGCACCATCCCTATACCTAGGCTGATTTATCTGCCTAGGGTTAGGGTTAGGGTTCAGCCTAGGGCTTGGATTTCTTTAACCAGGAAGCCCTGAGTTCCAGGCTTACTTCATCTGCCAAAGGCATCCCAAAGGGAGTGCAGAAGTGCCACAACATGGCTGCTTTCACGGCTTTTCCCTTAGGAAGAACCCTAATACCCGGCTGATTTACCTTCCTAGGGTTACTGTTAGGCTTAGGCCTAGGACTTTTAAAACCAGGAAGCCCTGGGCTCCAGGCACACTGCAGCTGCGAAAGGCATCCCAAGGGGAGCGCAAAAGTGACGCAACTTGGCTGCCACCACTGATATTTCCATGAGACCATCCCGAACCATAGGCTGATTTTCCTTCCTAGGGTTAAGGTTTGAGTTACGCCTAGGGTATGGGTCTATTAACCAGAAAGCCCTGAGTTCCAAGAACACAGCAGCTGCGAAGGACTAGCCAAGAAGAGCGCAAAAGTACCACAACATGCCTGCCTCCACAGCTTTTTCCTTGGGGACATGCCTAATTCCTGGCTGATTTGCCTTTCTCGTCTTAGGGTTGGGGTTCGGCCTAGGGCTAGGATTTTTAAAATCAGGAAGCCCTGAGTTCCAGGCACACTGGAGCTGTGAAAGGCATCCAAAAGGGAGTGCAAAAGTGCCACAACATGGCTGCTTTCACAGCTTTTTCCTTGGCAAGAAACCTAACATCAGGCTGATTTACTTTCCCAGGGTTACTGTTAGGCTTAGGCCTAGGGCTAGGAGTTTTGAAACTAGGAAGCCCTTAGCTCCAGGCACACTGCAGCTGTTCAGGGCATCCCAAGGGGAGTACAAAAGTGCAACAACATGGCAGCTTTCACAGCTTTTTCCTTGGCACCATCCCTATACCTAGGCTGATTTATCTGCCTAGGGTTAGGGTTAGGGTTCAGCCTAGGGCTTGGATTTCTTTAACCAGGAAGCCCTGAGTTCCAGGCTTACTTCATCTGCCAAAGGCATCCCAAAGGGAGTGCAGAAGTGCCACAACATGGCTGCTTTCACGGCTTTTCCCTTAGGAAGAACCCTAATACCCGGCTGATTTACCTTCCTAGGGTTACTGTTAGGCTTAGGCCTAGGACTTTTAAAACCAGGAAGCCCTGGGCTCCAGGCACACTGCAGCTGCAAAAGGCATCCCAAGGGGAGCGCAAAAGTGACGCAACTTGGCTGCCACCACTGATATTTCCATGAGACCATCCCGAACCATAGGCTGATTTTCCTTCCTAGGGTTAAGGTTTGAGTTACGCCTAGGGTAAGGGTTCTATTAACCAGAAAGCCCTGAGTTCCAAGAACACAGCAGCTGCGAAGGACTAGCCAAGAAGAGCGCAAAAGTACCACAACATGCCTGCCTCCACAGCTTTTTCCTTGGGGACATGCCTAATTCCTGGCTGATTTGCCTTTCTCGTCTTAGGGTTGGGGTTCGGCCTAGGGCTAGGATTTTTAAAATCAGGAAGCCCTGAGTTCCAGGCACACTGGAGCTGTGAAAGGCATCCAAAAGGGAGTGCAAAAGTGCCACAACATGGCTGCTTTCACGGCTTTTTCCTTGGCAAGAAGCCTAACATCAGGCTGATTTACTTTCCCAGGGTTACTGTTAGGCTTAGGCCTAGGGCTAGGATTTTTGAAACTAGGAAGCCCTTAGCTCCAGGCACACTGCAGCTGTTCAAGGCATCCCAAGGGGAGTACAAAAGTGCAACAACATGGCAGCTTTCACAGCTTTTTCCTTGGCACCATCCCTATACCTAGGCTGATTTATCTGCCTAGGGTTAGGGTTAGGGTTCAGCCTAGGGCTTGAATTTTTTTTACCAGGAAGCCCTGAGTTCCAGGCTTACTTCATCTGCCAAAGGCATCCCAAAGGGAGTGCAGAAGTGCCACAACATGGCTGCTTTCACGGCTTTTCCCTTAGGAAGAACCCTAATACCCGGCTGATTTACCTTCCTAGGGTTACTGTTAGGCTTAGGCCTAGGACTTTTAAAACCAGGAAGCCCTGGGCTCCAGGCACACTGCAGCTGCGAAAGGCATCCCAAGGGGAGCGCAAAAGTGACGCAACTTGGCTGCCACCACTGATATTTCCATGAGAGCATCCCGAACCATAGGCTGATTTTCCTTCCTAGGGTTAAGGTTTGAGTTACGCCTAGGGTAAGGGTTCTATTAACCAGAAAGCCCTGAGTTCCAAGAACACAGCAGCTGCGAAGGACTAGCCAAGAAGAGCGCAAAAGTACCACAACATGCCTGCCTCCACAGCTTTTTCCTTGGGGACATGCCTAATTCCTGGCTGATTTGCCTTTCTCGTCTTAGGGTTGGGGTTCGGCCTAGGGCTAGGATTTTTAAAATCAGGAAGCCCTGAGTTCCAGGCACACTGGAGCTGTGAAAGGCATCCAAAAGGGAGTGCAAAAGTGCCACAACATGGCTGCTTTCACGGCTTTTTCCTTGGCAAGAAGCCTAACACCAGGCTGATTTACTTTCCCAGGGTTACTGTTAGGCTTAGGCCTAGGGCTAGGATTTTTGAAACTAGGAAGCCCTTAGCTCCAGGCACACTGCAGCTGTTCAAGGCATCCCAAGGGGAGTACAAAAGTGCAACAACATGGCAGCTTTCACAGCTTTTTCCTTGGCACCATCCCTATACCTGGGCTGATTTATCTGCCTAGAGCTAGGGTTAGGGTTCAGCCTAGGGCTTGGATTTCTTTAACCAGGAAGCCCTGAGTTCCAGGCTTACGTCATCTGCCAAAGGCATCCCAAAGGGAGTGCAGAAGTGCCACAACATGGCTGCTTTCACGGCTTTTTCCTTGGCAAGAAACCTAACATCAGGCTGATTTGCCTTCCCAGGGTTACTGTTAGGCTTAGGCCTAGGGCTAGGATTTTTGAAACTAGGAAGCCCTTAGCTCCAGGCACACTGCAGCTGTTCAAGGCCTCCCAAGGGGAGTACAAAAGTGCAACAACATGGCAGCTTTCACAGCTTTTTCCTTGGCACCATCCCTATACCTAGGCTGATTTATCTGCCTAGGGTTAGGGTTAGGGTTCAGCCTAGGGCTTGAATTTTTTTAACCAGGAAGCCCTGAGTTCCAGGCTTACTTCATCTGCCAAAGGCATCCCAAAGGGAGTGCAGAAGTGCCACAACATGGCTGCTTTCACGGCTTTTCCCTTAGGAAGAACCCTAATACCCGGCTGATTTACCTTCCTAGGGTTACTGTTAGGCTTAGGCCTAGGACTTTTAAAACCAGGAAGCCCTGGGCTCCAGGCACACTGCAGCTGCGAAAGGCATCCCAAGGGGAGCGCAAAAGTGACGCAACTTGGCTGCCACCACTGATATTTCCATGAGACCATCCCGAACCATAGGTTGATTTTCCTTCCTAGGGTTAAGGTTTGAGTTACGCCTAGGGTAAGGGCTCTATTAACCAGAAAGCCCTGAGTTCCAAGAACACAGCAGCTGCGAAGGACTAGCCAAGAAGAGCGCAAAAGTACCACAACATGCCTGCCTCCACAGCTTTTTCCTTGTGGACATGCCTAATTCCTGGCTGATTTGCCTTTCTCGTCATAGGGTTGGGGTTCGGCCTAGGGCTAGGATTGTTAAAAGCAGGAAGCCCTGAGTTCCAGGCACACTGGAGCTGTGAAAGGCATCCAAAAGGGAGTGCAAAAGTGCCACAACATGGCTGCTTTCACGGCTTTTTCCTTGGCAAGACGCCTAACACCAGGCTGATTTACCTTCCCAGGGTTACTGTTAGGCTTAGGCCTAGGGCTAGGATTTTTAAAACTAGGAAGCCCTTAGCTCCAGGCACACTGCAGCTGTTCAAGGCATCCCAAGGGGAGTACAAAAGTGCAACAACATGGCAGCTTTCACAGCTTTTTCCTTGGCACCATCCCTATACCTAGGCTGATTTATCTGCCTAGGGTTAGGGTTAGGGTTCAGCCTAGGGCTTGAATTTCTTTAACCAGGAAGCCCTGAGTTCCAGGCTTACTTCATCTGCCAAAGGCATCCCAAAGGGAGCGCAGAAGTGCCACAACATGGCTGCTTTCACGGCTTTTCCCTTAGGAAGAACCCTAATACCCGGCTGATTTACCTTCCTAGGGTTACTGTTAGGCTTAGGCCTAGGACTTTTAAAACCAGGAAGCCCTGGGCTCCAGGCACACTGCAGCTGCAAAAGGCATCCCAAGGGGAGCGCAAAAGTGACGCAACTTGGCTGCCACCACTGATATTTCCATGAGACCATCCCGAACCATAGGCTGATTTTCCTTCCTAGGGTTAAGGTTTGAGTTACGCCTAGGGTAAGGGTTCTATTAACCAGAAAGCCCTGAGTTCCAAGAACACAGCAGCTGCGAAGGACTAGCCAAGAAGAGCGCAAAAGTACCACAACATGCCTGCCTCCACAGCTTTTTCCTTGGGGACATGCCTAATTCCTGGCTGATTTGCCTTTCTCGTCATAGGGTTGGGGTTCGGCCAAGGGCTAGGATTTTTAAAATCAGGAAGCCCTGAGTTCCAGGCACACTGGAGCTGTGAAAGGCATCCAAAAGGGAGTGCAAAAGTGCCACAACATGGCTGTTTCACGGCTTTTTCCTTGGCAAGAAGCCTAACACCAGGCTGATTTACTTTCCCAGGGTTACTGTTAGGCTTAGGCCTAGGGCTAGGATTTTTGAAACTAGGAAGCCCTTAGCTCCAGGCACACTGCAGCTGTTCAAGGCATCCCAAGGGGAGTACAAAAGTGCAACAACATGGCAGCTTTCACAGCTTTTTCCTTGGCACCATCCCTATACCTAGGCTGATTTATCTGCCTAGGGTTAGGGTTAGGGTTCAGCCTAGGGCTTGGATTTCTTTAACCAGGAGGCCCTGAGTTCCAGGCTTACTTCATCTGCCAAAGGCATCCCAGAGCGAGTGCAGAAGTGCCACAACATGGCTGCTTTCACGCCTTTTTCCTTGGCAAGAAGCCTAACATCAGGCTGGTTTACCTTCCCAGGGTTACTGTTAGGCTTAGGCCTAGGGCTAGGATTTTTGAAACTAGGAAGCCCTTGGCTCCAGGCACACTGCAGCTGTTCAAGGCATCCCAAGGGGAGTACAAAAGTGCAACAACATGGCAGCTTTCACAGCTTTTTCCTTGGCACCATCCCTATACCTAGGCTGATTTATCTGCCTAGGGTTAGGGTTAGGGTTCAGCCTAGGGCTTGAATTTTTTTAACCAGGAAGCCCTGAGTTCCAGGCTTACTTCATCTGCCAAAGGCATCCCAAAGGGAGTGCAGAAGTGCCACAACATGGCTGCTTTCACGGCTTTTCCCTTAGGAAGAACCCTAATACCCGGCTGATTTACCTTCCTAGGGTTACTGTTAGGCTTAGGCCTAGGACTTTTAAAACCAGGAAGCCCTGGCCTCCAGGCACACTGCAGCTGCGAAAGGCATCCCAAGGGGAGCGCAAAAGTGACGCAACTTGGCTGCCACCACTGATATTTCCATGAGACCATCCCGAACCATAGGTTGATTTTCCTTCCTAGGGTTAAGGTTTGAGTTACGCCTAGGGTAAGGGCTCTATTAACCAGAAAGCCCTGAGTTCCAAGAACACAGCAGCTGCGAAGGACTAGCCAAGAAGAGCGCAAAAGTACCACAACATGCCTGCCTCCACAGCTTTTTCCTTGGGGACATGCCTAATTCCTGGCTGATTTCCTTTTCTCGTCATAGGGTTGGGGTTCGGCCTAGGGCTAGGATTTTTAAAATCAGGAAGCCCTGAGTTCCAGGCACACTGGAGCTGTGAAAGGCATCCAAAAGGGAGTGCAAAAGTGCCACAACATGGCTGCTTTCACGGCTTTTTCCTTGGCAAGACGCCTAACACCAGGCTGATTTACCTTCCCAGGGTTACTGTTAGGCTTAGGCCTAGGGCTAGGATTTTTAAAACTAGGAAGCCCTTAGCTCCAGGCACACTGCAGCTGTTCAAGGCATCCCAAGGGGAGTACAAAAGTGCAACAACATGGCAGCTTTCACAGCTTTTTCCTTGGCACCATCCCTATACCTAGGCTGATTTATCTGCCTAGGGTTAGGGTTAGGGTTCAGCCTAGGGCTTGGATTTCTTTAACCAGGAAGCCCTGAGTTCCAGGCTTACTTCATCTGCCAAAGGCATCCCAAAGGGAGTGCAGAAGTGCCACAACATGGCTGCTTTCACGGCTTTTCCCTTAGGAAGAACCCTAATACCCGGCTGATTTACCTTCCTAGGGTTACTGTTAGGCTTAGGCCTAGGGCTAGGATTTTTGAAACTAGGAAGCCCTTAGCTCCAGGCACACTGCAGCTGTTCAAGGCATCCCAAGGGGAGTACAATAGTGCAACAACATGGCAGCTTTCACAGCTTTTTCCTTGGCACCATCCCTATACCTAGGCTGATTTATCTGCCTAGGGTTAGGGTTAGGGTTCAGCCTAGGGCTTGGATTTCTTTAACCAGGAAGCCCTGAGTTCCAGGCTTACTTCATCTGCCAAAGGCATCCCAAAGGGAGTGCAAAAGTGCCACAACATGGCTGCTTTCACGGCTTTTTCCTTGGCAAGAAGCCTAACATCAGGCTGATTTACCTTCCCAGGGTTACTGTTAGGCTTAGGCCTAGGGCTAGGATTTTTGAAACTAGGAAGCCCTTAGCTCCAGGCACACTGCAGCTGTTCAAGGCATCCCAAGGGGAGTACAAAAGTGCAACAACATGGCAGCTTTCACAGCTTTTTTCTTGGCACCATCCCTATACCTAGGCTGATTTATCTGCCTAGGGTTAGGGTTAGGGTTCAGCCTAGGGCTTGAATTTTTTTAACCAGGAAGCCCTGAGTTCCAGGCTTACTTCATCTGCCAAAGGCATCCCAAAGGGAGTGCAGAAGTGCCACAACATGGCTGCTTTCACGGCTTTTCCCTTAGGAAGAACCCTAATACCCGGCTGATTTACCTTCCTAGGGTTACTGTTAGGCTTAGGCCTAGGACTTTTAAAACCAGGAAGCCCTGGGCTCCAGGCACACTGCAGCTGCGAAAGGCATCCCAAGGGCAGCGCAAAAGTGACGCAACTTGGCTGCCACCACTGATATTTCCATGAGACCATCCCGAACCATAGGTTGATTTTCCTTCCTAGGGTTAAGGTTTGAGTTACGCCTAGGGTAAGGGTTCTATTAACCAGAAAGCCCTGAGTTCCAAGAACACAGCAGCTGCAAAGGACTAGCCAAGAAGAGCGCAAAAGTACCACAACATGCCTGCCTCCACAGCTTTTTCCTTGGGGACATGCCTAATTCCTGGCTGATTTGCCTTTCTCGTCATAGGGTTGCGGTTCGGCCTAGGGCTAGGATTTTTAAAATCAGGAAGCCCTGAGTTCCAGGCACACTGGAGCTGTGAAAGGCATCCAAAAGGGAGTGCAAAAGTGCCACAACATGGCTGCTTTCACGGCTTTTTCCTTGGCAAGAAGCCTAACACCAGGCTGATTTACTTTCCCAGGGTTACTGTTAGGCTTAGGCCTAGGGCTAGGATTTTTGAAACTAGGAAGCCCTTAGCTCCAGGCACACTGCAGCTGTTCAAGGCATCCCAAGGGGAGTACAAAAGTGCAACAACATGGCAGCTTTCACAGCTTTTTCCTTGGCAAGAAGCCTAACATCAGGCTGATTTACTTTCCCAGGGTTACTGTTAGGCTTAGGCCTAGGGCTAGGATTTTTAAAACTAGGAAGCCCTTAGCTCCAGGCACACTGCAGCTGTTCAAGGCATCCCAAGGGGAGTACAAAAGTGCAACAACATGGCAGCTTTCACAGCTTTTTCCTTGGCACCATCCCTATACCTAGGCTGATTTATCTGCCTAGGGTTAGGGTTAGGGTTCAGCCTAGGGCTTGGATTTCTTTAACCAGGAAGCCCTGAGTTCCAGGCTTACTTCATCTGCCAAAGGCATCCCAAAGGGAGTGCAGAAGTGCCACAACATGGCTGCTTTCACGGCTTTTTCCTTGGCAAGAAGCCTAACATCAGGCTGATTTACCTTCCCAGGGTTACTGTTAGGCTTAGGCCTAGGGCTAGGATTTTTGAAACTAGGAAGCCTTGGCTCCAGGCACACTGCAGCTGTTCAAGGCATCCCAAGGGGAGTACAAAAGTGCAACAACATGGCAGCTTTCACAGCTTTTTCCTTGGCACCATCCCTATACCTAGGCTGATTTATCTGCCTAGGGTTAGGGTTAGGGTTCAGCCTAGGGCTTGAATTTTTTTAACCAGGAAGCCCTGAGTTCCAGGCTTACTTCATCTGCCAAAGGCATCCCAAAGGGAGTGCAGAAGTGCCACAACATGGCTGCTTTCACGGCTTTTCCCTTAGGAAGAACCCTAATACCTGGCTGATTTACCTTCCTAGGGTTACTGTTAGGCTTAGGCCTAGGACTTTTAAAACCAGGAAGCCCTGGGCTCCAGGCACACTGCAGCTGCGAAAGGCATCCCAAGGGGAGCGCAAAAGTGACGCAACTTGGCTGCCACCACTGATATTTCCATGAGACCATCCCGAACCATAGGTTGATTTTCCTTCCTAGGGTTAAGGTTTGAGTTACGCCTAGGGTAAGGGTTCTATTAACCAGAAAGCCCTGAGTTCCAAGAACACAGCAGCTGCGAAGGACTAGCCAAGAAGAGCGCAAAAGTACCACAACATGCCTGCCTCCACAGCTTTTTCCTTGGGGACATGCCTAATTCCTGGCTGATTTGCCTTTCTCGTCATAGGGTTGGGGTTCGGCCTAGGGCTAGGATTTTTAAAAGCAGGAAGCCCTGAGTTCCAGGCACACTGGAGCTGTGAAAGGCATCCAAAAGGGAGTGCAAAAGTGCCACAACATGGCTGCTTTCACGCCTTTTTCCTTGGCAAGACGCCTAACACCAGGCTGATTTACTTTCCCAGGGTTACTGTTAGGCTTAGGCCTAGGGCTAGGATTTTTAAAACTAGGAAGCCCTTAGCTCCAGGCACACTGCAGCTGTTCAAGGCATCCCAAGGGGAGTACAAAAGTGCAACAACATGGCAGCTTTCACAGCTTTTTCCTTGGCACCATCCCTATACCTAGGCTGATTTATCTGCCTAGGGTTAGGGTTAGGGTTCAGCCTAGGGCTTGAATTTCTTTAACCAGGAAGCCCTGAGTTCCAGGCTTGCTTCATCTGCCAAAGGCATCCCAAAGGGAGTGCAGAAGTGCCACAACATGGCTGCTTTAACGGCTTTTCCCTTAGGAAGAACCCTAATACCCGGCTGATTTACCTTCCTAGGGTTACTGTTAGGCTTAGGCCTAGGACTTGTAAAACCAGGAAGCCCTGGGCTCCAGGCACACTGCAGCTGCAAAAGGCATCCCAAGGGGAGCGCAAAAGTGACGCAACTTGGCTGCCACCACTGATATTTCCATGAGAGCATCCCGAATCATAGGCTGATTTCCCTTCCTAGGGTTAAGGTTTGAGTTACGCCTAGGGTAAGGGCTCTATTAACCAGAAAGCCCTGAGTTCCAAGAACACAGCAGCTGCGAAGGACTAGCCAAGAAGAGCGCAAAAGTAGCACAACATGCCTGCCTCCACAGCTTTTTCCTTGGGGACATGCCTAATTCCTGGCTGATTTGCCTTTCTCGTCTTAGGGTTGGGGTTCGGCCTAGGGCTAGGATTTTTAAAATCAGGAAGCCCTGAGTTCCAGGCACACTGGAGCTGTGAAAGGCATCCAAAAGGGAGTGCAAAAGTGCCACAACATGGCTGCTTTCACGGCTTTTTCCTTGGCAAGAAACCTAACATCATGCTGATTTACTTTCCCAGGGTTACTGTTAGGCTTAGGCCTAGGGCTAGGATTTTTGAAACTAGGAAGCCCTGGGCTCCAGGCACACTGCAGCTGTTCAAGGCATCCCAAGGGGAGTACAAAAGTGCAACAACATGGCAGCTTTCACAGCTTTTTCCTTGGCACCATCCCTATACCTAGGCTGATTTATCTGCCTAGGGTTAGGGTTAGGGTTCAGCCTAGGGCTTGGATTTCTTTAACCAGGAAGCCCTGAGTTCCAGGCTTACTTCATCTGCCAAAGGCATCCCAAAGGGAGTGCAGAAGTGCCACAACATGGCTGCTTTCACGGCTTTTTCCTTGGCATGAAGCCTAACATCAGGCTGATTTACCTTCCTAGGGTTACTGTTCGGCTTAGGCCTAGGGCTAGGATTTTTGAAACTAGGAAGCCCTTAGCTCCAGGCACACTGCAGCTGTTCAAGGCATCCCAAGGGGACTACAAAAGTGCAACAACATGGCTGCTTTCACGGCTTTTCCCTTAGGAAGAACCCTAATACCCGGCTGATTTACCTTCCTAGGGTTACTGTTATGCTTAGGCCTAGGACTTTTAAAACCAGGAAGCCCTGGGCTCCAGGCACACTGCAGCTGCGAAAGGCATCCCAAGGGGAGCGCAAAAGTGACGCAACTTGGCTGCCACCACTGATATTTCCATGAGACCATCCCGAAACATAGGTTGATTTTCCTTCCTAGGGTTAAGGTTTGAGTTACGCCTAGGGTAAGGGCTCTATTAACCAGAAAGCCCTGAGTTCCAAGAACACAGCAGCTGCGAAGGACTAGCCAAGAAGAGCGCAAAAGTACCACAACATGCCTGCCTCCACAGCTTTTTCCTTGGGGACATGCCTAATTCCTGGCTGATTTGCCTTTCTCGTCTTAGGGTTGGGGTTCGGCCTAGGGCTAGGATTTTTAAAAGCAGGAAGCCCTGAGTTCCAGGCACACTGGAGCTGTGAAAGGCATCCAAAAGGGAGTGCAAAAGTGCCACAACATGGCTGCTTTCACGGCTTTTTCCTTGGCAAGAAGCCTAACACCAGGCTGATTTGCCTTCCCAGGGTTACTGTTAGGCTTAGGCCTAGGGCTAGGATTTTTAAAACTAGGAAGCCCTTAGCTCCAGGCACACTGCAGCTGTTCAAGGCATCCCAAGGGGAGTACAAAAGTGCAACAACATGGCAGCTTTCACAGCTTTTTCCTTGGCACCATCCCTATACCTAGGCTGATTTATCTGCCTAGGGTTAGGGTTAGGGTTCAGCCTAGGGCTTGGATTTCTTTAACCAGGAAGCCCTGAGTTCCAGGCTTACTTCATCTGCCAAAGGCATCCCAAAGGGAGTGCAGAAGTGCCACAACATGGCTGCTTTCACGGCTTTTTCCTTGGCAAGAAGCCTAACATCAGGCTGATTTACTTTCCCAGGGTTACTGTTCGGCTTAGGCCTAGGGCTAGGATTTTTGAAACTAGGAAGCCCTTAGCTCCAGGCACACTGCAGCTGTTCAAGGCATCCCAAGGGGAGTACAAAAGTGCAACAACATGGCAGCTTTCACAGCTTTTTCCTTGGCACCATCCCTATACCTAGGCTGATTTATCTGCCTAGGGTTAGGGTTAGGGTTCAGCCTAGGGCTTGAATTTCTTTTACCAGGAAGCCCTGAGTTCCAGGCTTACTTCATCTGCCAAAGGCATCCCAAAGGGAGTGCAGAAGTGCCACAACATGGCTGCTTTCACGGCTTTTCCCTTAGGAAGAACCCTAATACCCGGCTGATTTACCTTCCTAGGGTTACTGTTAGGCTTAGGCCTAGGACTTTTAAAACCAGGAAGCCCTGGGCTCCAGGCACACTGCAGCTGCGAAAGGCATCCCAAGGGGAGCGCAAAAGTGACGCAACTTGGCTGCCACCACTGATATTTCCATGAGAGCATCCCGAACCATAGGCTGATTTTCCTTCCTAGGGTTAAGGTTTGAGTTACGCCTAGGGTAAGGGTTCTATTAACCAGAAAGCCCTGAGTTCCAAGAACACAGCAGCTGCGAAGGACTAGCCAAGAAGAGCGCAAAAGTACCACAACATGCCTGCCTCCACAGCTTTTTCCTTGGGGACATGCCTAATTCCTGGCTGATTTGCCTTTCTCGTCTTAGGGTTGGGGTTCGGCCTAGGGCTAGGATTTTTAAAATCAGGAAGCCCTGAGTTCCAGGCACACTGCAGCTGTGAAAGGCATCCAAAAGGGAGTGCAAAAGTGCCACAACATGGCTGCTTTCACGGCTTTTTCCTTGGCAAGAAACCTAACATCATGCTGATTTACTTTCCCAGGGTTACTGTTAGGCTTAGGCCTAGGGCTAGGATTTTTGAAACTAGGAAGCCCTGGGCTCCAGGCACACTGCAGCTGTTCAAGGCATCCCAAGGGGAGTACAAAAGTGCAACAACATGGCAGCTTTCACAGCTTTTTCCTTGGCACCATCCCTATACCTAGGCTGATTTATCTGCCTAGGGTTAGGGTTAGGGTTCAGCCTAGGGCTTGGATTTCTTTAACCAGGAAGCCCTGAGTTCCAGGCTTACTTCATCTGCCAAAGGCATCCCAAAGGGAGTGCAGAAGTGCCACAACATGGCTGCTTTCACGGCTTTTCCCTTAGGAAGAACCCTAATACCCGGCTGATTTACCTTCCTAGGGTTACTGTTAGGCTTAGGCCTAGGACTTTTAAAACCAGGAAGCCCTGGGCTCCAGGCACACTGCAGCTGCAAAAGGCATCCCAAGGGGAGCGCAAAAGTGACGCAACTTGGCTGCCACCACTGATATTTCCATGAGACCATCCCGAACCATAGGCTGATTTTCCTTCCTAGGGTTAAGGTTTGAGTTACGCCTAGGGTAAGGGTTCTATTAACCAGAAAGCCCTGAGTTCCAAGAACACAGCAGCTGCGAAGGACTAGCCAAGAAGAGCGCAAAAGTACCACAACATGCCTGCCTCCACAGCTTTTTCCTTGGGGACATGCCTAATTCCTGGCTGATTTGCCTTTCTCGTCTTAGGGTTGGGGTTCGGCCTAGGGCTAGGATTTTTAAAATCAGGAAGCCCTGAGTTCCAGGCACACTGGAGCTGTGAAAGGCATCCAAAAGGGAGTGCAAAAGTGCCACAACATGGCTGCTTTCACGGCTTTTTCCTTGGCAAGAAGCCTAACACCAGGCTGATTTACTTTCCCAGGGTTACTGTTAGGCTTAGGCCTAGGGCTAGGATTTTTGAAACTAGGAAGCCCTTAGCTCCAGGCACACTGCAGCTGTTCAAGGCATCCCAAGGGGAGTACAAAAGTGCAACAACATGGCAGCTTTCACAGCTTTTTCCTTGGCACCATCCCTATACCTGGGCTGATTTATCTGCCTAGAGCTAGGGTTAGGGTTCAGCCTAGGGCTTGGATTTCTTTAACCAGGAAGCCCTGAGTTCCAGGCTTACTTCATCTGCCAAAGGCATCCCAAAGGGAGTGCAGAAGTGCCACAACATGGCTGCTTTCACGGCTTTTTCCTTGGCAAGAAACCTAACATCAGGCTGATTTGCCTTCCCAGGGTTACTGTTAGGCTTAGGCCTAGGGCTAGGATTTTTGAAACTAGGAAGCCCTTAGCTCCAGGCACACTGCAGCTGTTCAAGGCCTCCCAAGGGGAGTACAAAAGTGCAACAACATGGCAGCTTTCACAGCTTTTTCCTTGGCACCATCCCTATACCTAGGCTGATTTATCTGCCTAGGGTTAGGGTTAGGGTTCAGCCTAGGGCTTGAATTTTTTTAACCAGGAAGCCCTGAGTTCCAGGCTTACTTCATCTGCCAAAGGCATCCCAAAGGGAGTGCAGAAGTGCCACAACATGGCTGCTTTCACGGCTTTTCCCTTAGGAAGAACCCTAATACCCGGCTGATTTACCTTCCTAGGGTTACTGTTAGGCTTAGGCCTAGGACTTTTAAAACCAGGAAGCCCTGGGCTCCAGGCACACTGCAGCTGCGAAAGGCATCCCAAGGGGAGCGCAAAAGTGACGCAACTTGGCTGCCACCACTGATATTTCCATGAGACCATCCCGAACCATAGGTTGATTTTCCTTCCTAGGGTTAAGGTTTGAGTTACGCCTAGGGTAAGGGCTCTATTAACCAGAAAGCCCTGAGTTCCAAGAACACAGCAGCTGCGAAGGACTAGCCAAGAAGAGCGCAAAAGTACCACAACATGCCTGCCTCCACAGCTTTTTCCTTGGGGACATGCCTAATTCCTGGCTGATTTGCCTTTCTCGTCATAGGGTTGGGGTTCGGCCTAGGGCTAGGATTTTTAAAATCAGGAAGCCCTGAGTTCCAGGCACACTGGAGCTGTGAAAGGCATCCAAAAGGGAGTGCAAAAGTGCCACAACATGGCTGCTTTCACGCCTTTTTCCTTGGCAAGAAGCCTAACATCAGGCTGGTTTACCTTCCCAGGGTTACTGTTAGGCTTAGGCCTAGGCCTAGGATTTTTGAAACTAGGAAGCCCTTGGCTCCAGGCACACTGCAGCTGTTCAAGGCATCCCAAGGGGAGTACAAAAGTGCAACAACATGGCAGCTTTCACAGCTTTTTCCTTGGCACCATCCCTATACCTAGGCTGATTTATCTGCCTAGGGTTAGGGTTAGGGTTCAGCCTAGGGCTTGGATTTCTTTAACCAGGAAGCCCTGAGTTCCAGGCTTACTTCATCTGCCAAAGGCATCCCAGAGCGAGTGCAGAAGTGCCACAACATGGCTGCTTTCACGCCTTTTTCCTTGGCAAGAAGCCTAACATCAGGCTGGTTTACCTTCCCAGGGTTACTGTTAGGCTTAGGCCTAGGGCTAGGATTTTTGAAACTAGGAAGCCCTTGGCTCCAGGCACACTGCAGCTGTTCAAGGCATCCCAAGGGGAGTACAAAAGTGCAACAACATGGCAGCTTTCACAGCTTTTTCCTTGGCACCATCCCTATACCTAGGCTGATTTATCTGCCTAGGGTTAGGGTTAGGGTTCAGCCTAGGGCTTGAATTTTTTTAACCAGGAAGCCCTGAGTTCCAGGCTTACTTCATCTGCCAAAGGCATCCCAAAGGGAGTGCAGAAGTGCCACAACATGGCTGCTTTCACGGCTTTTCCCTTAGGAAGAACCCTAATACCCGGCTGATTTACCTTCCTAGGGTTACTGTTAGGCTTAGGCCTAGGACTTTTAAAACCAGGAAGCCCTGGCCTCCAGGCACACTGCAGCTGCGAAAGGCATCCCAAGGGGAGCGCAAAAGTGACGCAACTTGGCTGCCACCACTGATATTTCCATGAGACCATCCCGAACCATAGGTTGATTTTCCTTCCTAGGGTTAAGGTTTGAGTTACGCCTAGGGTAAGGGCTCTATTAACCAGAAAGCCCTGAGTTCCAAGAACACAGCAGCTGCGAAGGACTAGCCAAGAAGAGCGCAAAAGTACCACAACATGCCTGCCTCCACAGCTTTTTCCTTGGGGACATGCCTAATTCCTGGCTGATTTCCTTTTCTCGTCATAGGGTTGGGGTTCGGCCTAGGGCTAGGATTTTTAAAATCAGGAAGCCCTGAGTTCCAGGCACACTGGAGCTGTGAAAGGCATCCAAAAGGGAGTGCAAAAGTGCCACAACATGGCTGCTTTCACGGCTTTTTCCTTGGCAAGACGCCTAACACCAGGCTGATTTACCTTCCCAGGGTTACTGTTAGGCTTAGGCCTAGGGCTAGGATTTTTAAAACTAGGAAGCCCTTAGCTCCAGGCACACTGCAGCTGTTCAAGGCATCCCAAGGGGAGTACAAAAGTGCAACAACATGGCAGCTTTCACAGCTTTTTCCTTGGCACCATCCCTATACCTAGGCTGATTTATCTGCCTAGGGTTAGGGTTAGGGTTCAGCCTAGGGCTTGGATTTCTTTAACCAGGAAGCCCTGAGTTCCAGGCTTACTTCATCTGCCAAAGGCATCCCAAAGGGAGTGCAAAAGTGCCACAACATGGCTGCTTTCACGGCTTTTTCCTTGGCAAGAAGCCTAACATCAGGCTGATTTACCTTCCCAGGGTTACTGTTAGGCTTAGGCCTAGGGCTAGGATTTTTGAAACTAGGAAGCCCTTAGCTCCAGGCACACTGCAGCTGTTCAAGGCATCCCAAGGGGAGTACAAAAGTGCAACAACATGGCAGCTTTCACAGCTTTTTTCTTGGCACCATCCCTATACCTAGGCTGATTTATCTGCCTAGGGTTAGGGTTAGGGTTCAGCCTAGGGCTTGAATTTTTTTAACCAGGAAGCCCTGAGTTCCAGGCTTACTTCATCTGCCAAAGGCATCCCAAAGGGAGTGCAGAAGTGCCACAACATGGCTGCTTTCACGGCTTTTCCCTTAGGAAGAACCCTAATACCCGGCTGATTTACCTTCCTAGGGTTACTGTTAGGCTTAGGCCTAGGACTTTTAAAACCAGGAAGCCCTGGGCTCCAGGCACACTGCAGCTGCGAAAGGCATCCCAAGGGCAGCGCAAAAGTGACGCAACTTGGCTGCCACCACTGATATTTCCATGAGACCATCCCGAACCATAGGTTGATTTTCCTTCCTAGGGTTAAGGTTTGAGTTACGCCTAGGGTAAGGGTTCTATTAACCAGAAAGCCCTGAGTTCCAAGAACACAGCAGCTGCAAAGGACTAGCCAAGAAGAGCGCAAAAGTACCACAACATGCCTGCCTCCACAGCTTTTTCCTTGGGGACATGCCTAATTCCTGGCTGATTTGCCTTTCTCGTCATAGGGTTGCGGTTCGGCCTAGGGCTAGGATTTTTAAAATCAGGAAGCCCTGAGTTCCAGGCACACTGGAGCTGTGAAAGGCATCCAAAAGGGAGTGCAAAAGTGCCACAACATGGCTGCTTTCACGGCTTTTTCCTTGGCAAGAAGCCTAACACCAGGCTGATTTACTTTCCCAGGGTTACTGTTAGGCTTAGGCCTAGGGCTAGGATTTTTGAAACTAGGAAGCCCTTAGCTCCAGGCACACTGCAGCTGTTCAAGGCATCCCAAGGGGAGTACAAAAGTGCAACAACATGGCAGCTTTCACAGCTTTTTCCTTGGCAAGAAGCCTAACATCAGGCTGATTTACTTTCCCAGGGTTACTGTTAGGCTTAGGCCTAGGGCTAGGATTTTTAAAACTAGGAAGCCCTTAGCTCCAGGCACACTGCAGCTGTTCAAGGCATCCCAAGGGGAGTACAAAAGTGCAACAACATGGCAGCTTTCACAGCTTTTTCCTTGGCACCATCCCTATACCTAGGCTGATTTATCTGCCTAGGGTTAGGGTTAGGGTTCAGCCTAGGGCTTGGATTTCTTTAACCAGGAAGCCCTGAGTTCCAGGCTTACTTCATCTGCCAAAGGCATCCCAAAGGGAGTGCAGAAGTGCCACAACATGGCTGCTTTCACGGCTTTTTCCTTGGCAAGAAGCCTAACATCAGGCTGATTTACCTTCCCAGGGTTACTGTTAGGCTTAGGCCTAGGGCTAGGATTTTTGAAACTAGGAAGCCTTGGCTCCAGGCACACTGCAGCTGTTCAAGGCATCCCAAGGGGAGTACAAAAGTGCAACAACATGGCAGCTTTCACAGCTTTTTCCTTGGCACCATCCCTATACCTAGGCTGATTTATCTGCCTAGGGTTAGGGTTAGGGTTCAGCCTAGGGCTTGAATTTTTTTAACCAGGAAGCCCTGAGTTCCAGGCTTACTTCATCTGCCAAAGGCATCCCAAAGGGAGTGCAGAAGTGCCACAACATGGCTGCTTTCACGGCTTTTCCCTTAGGAAGAACCCTAATACCTGGCTGATTTACCTTCCTAGGGTTACTGTTAGGCTTAGGCCTAGGACTTTTAAAACCAGGAAGCCCTGGGCTCCAGGCACACTGCAGCTGCGAAAGGCATCCCAAGGGGAGCGCAAAAGTGACGCAACTTGGCTGCCACCACTGATATTTCCATGAGACCATCCCGAACCATAGGTTGATTTTCCTTCCTAGGGTTAAGGTTTGAGTTACGCCTAGGGTAAGGGTTCTATTAACCAGAAAGCCCTGAGTTCCAAGAACACAGCAGCTGCGAAGGACTAGCCAAGAAGAGCGCAAAAGTACCACAACATGCCTGCCTCCACAGCTTTTTCCTTGGGGACATGCCTAATTCCTGGCTGATTTGCCTTTCTCGTCATAGGGTTGGGGTTCGGCCTAGGGCTAGGATTGTTAAAAGCAGGAAGCCCTGAGTTCCAGGCACACTGGAGCTGTGAAAGGCATCCAAAAGGGAGTGCAAAAGTGCCACAACATGGCTGCTTTCACGCCTTTTTCCTTGGCAAGACGCCTAACACCAGGCTGATTTACTTTCCCAGGGTTACTGTTAGGCTTAGGCCTAGGGCTAGGATTTTTAAAACTAGGAAGCCCTTAGCTCCAGGCACACTGCAGCTGTTCAAGGCATCCCAAGGGGAGTACAAAAGTGCAACAACATGGCAGCTTTCACAGCTTTTTCCTTGGCACCATCCCTATACCTAGGCTGATTTATCTGCCTAGGGTTAGGGTTAGGGTTCAGCCTAGGGCTTGAATTTCTTTAACCAGGAAGCCCTGAGTTCCAGGCTTGCTTCATCTGCCAAAGGCATCCCAAAGGGAGTGCAGAAGTGCCACAACATGGCTGCTTTAACGGCTTTTCCCTTAGGAAGAACCCTAATACCCGGCTGATTTACCTTCCTAGGGTTACTGTTAGGCTTAGGCCTAGGACTTGTAAAACCAGGAAGCCCTGGGCTCCAGGCACACTGCAGCTGCAAAAGGCATCCCAAGGGGAGCGCAAAAGTGACGCAACTTGGCTGCCACCACTGATATTTCCATGAGAGCATCCCGAATCATAGGCTGATTTCCCTTCCTAGGGTTAAGGTTTGAGTTACGCCTAGGGTAAGGGCTCTATTAACCAGAAAGCCCTGAGTTCCAAGAACACAGCAGCTGCGAAGGACTAGCCAAGAAGAGCGCAAAAGTAGCACAACATGCCTGCCTCCACAGCTTTTTCCTTGGGGACATGCCTAATTCCTGGCTGATTTGCCTTTCTCGTCTTAGGGTTGGGGTTCGGCCTAGGGCTAGGATTTTTAAAATCAGGAAGCCCTGAGTTCCAGGCACACTGGAGCTGTGAAAGGCATCCAAAAGGGAGTGCAAAAGTGCCACAACATGGCTGCTTTCACGGCTTTTTCCTTGGCAAGAAACCTAACATCATGCTGATTTACTTTCCCAGGGTTACTGTTAGGCTTAGGCCTAGGGCTAGGATTTTTGAAACTAGGAAGCCCTGGGCTCCAGGCACACTGCAGCTGTTCAAGGCATCCCAAGGGGAGTACAAAAGTGCAACAACATGGCAGCTTTCACAGCTTTTTCCTTGGCACCATCCCTATACCTAGGCTGATTTATCTGCCTAGGGTTAGGGTTAGGGTTCAGCCTAGGGCTTGGATTTCTTTAACCAGGAAGCCCTGAGTTCCAGGCTTACTTCATCTGCCAAAGGCATCCCAAAGGGAGTGCAGAAGTGCCACAACATGGCTGCTTTCACGGCTTTTTCCTTGGCATGAAGCCTAACATCAGGCTGATTTACCTTCCTAGGGTTACTGTTCGGCTTAGGCCTAGGGCTAGGATTTTTGAAACTAGGAAGCCCTTAGCTCCAGGCACACTGCAGCTGTTCAAGGCATCCCAAGGGGACTACAAAAGTGCAACAACATGGCTGCTTTCACGGCTTTTCCCTTAGGAAGAACCCTAATACCCGGCTGATTTACCTTCCTAGGGTTACTGTTATGCTTAGGCCTAGGACTTTTAAAACCAGGAAGCCCTGGGCTCCAGGCACACTGCAGCTGCGAAAGGCATCCCAAGGGGAGCGCAAAAGTGACGCAACTTGGCTGCCACCACTGATATTTCCATGAGACCATCCCGAAACATAGGTTGATTTTCCTTCCTAGGGTTAAGGTTTGAGTTACGCCTAGGGTAAGGGCTCTATTAACCAGAAAGCCCTGAGTTCCAAGAACACAGCAGCTGCGAAGGACTAGCCAAGAAGAGCGCAAAAGTACCACAACATGCCTGCCTCCACAGCTTTTTCCTTGGGGACATGCCTAATTCCTGGCTGATTTGCCTTTCTCGTCTTAGGGTTGGGGTTCGGCCTAGGGCTAGGATTTTTAAAAGCAGGAAGCCCTGAGTTCCAGGCACACTGGAGCTGTGAAAGGCATCCAAAAGGGAGTGCAAAAGTGCCACAACATGGCTGCTTTCACGGCTTTTTCCTTGGCAAGAAGCCTAACACCAGGCTGATTTGCCTTCCCAGGGTTACTGTTAGGCTTAGGCCTAGGGCTAGGATTTTTAAAACTAGGAAGCCCTTAGCTCCAGGCACACTGCAGCTGTTCAAGGCATCCCAAGGGGAGTACAAAAGTGCAACAACATGGCAGCTTTCACAGCTTTTTCCTTGGCACCATCCCTATACCTAGGCTGATTTATCTGCCTAGGGTTAGGGTTAGGGTTCAGCCTAGGGCTTGGATTTCTTTAACCAGGAAGCCCTGAGTTCCAGGCTTACTTCATCTGCCAAAGGCATCCCAAAGGGAGTGCAGAAGTGCCACAACATGGCTGCTTTCACGGCTTTTTCCTTGGCAAGAAGCCTAACATCAGGCTGATTTACTTTCCCAGGGTTACTGTTCGGCTTAGGCCTAGGGCTAGGATTTTTGAAACTAGGAAGCCCTTAGCTCCAGGCACACTGCAGCTGTTCAAGGCATCCCAAGGGGAGTACAAAAGTGCAACAACATGGCAGCTTTCACAGCTTTTTCCTTGGCACCATCCCTATACCTAGGCTGATTTATCTGCCTAGGGTTAGGGTTAGGGTTCAGCCTAGGGCTTGAATTTCTTTTACCAGGAAGCCCTGAGTTCCAGGCTTACTTCATCTGCCAAAGGCATCCCAAAGGGAGTGCAGAAGTGCCACAACATGGCTGCTTTCACGGCTTTTCCCTTAGGAAGAACCCTAATACCCGGCTGATTTACCTTCCTAGGGTTACTGTTAGGCTTAGGCCTAGGACTTTTAAAACCAGGAAGCCCTGGGCCCCAGGCACACTGCAGCTGCGAAAGGCATCCCAAGGGGAGCGCAAAAGTGACGCAACTTGGCTGCCACCACTGATATTTCCATGAGACCATCCCGAACCATAGGTTGATTTTCCTTCCTAGGGTTAAGGTTTGAGTTACGCCTAGGGTAAGGGTTCTATTAACCAGAAAGCCCTGAGTTCCAAGAACACAGCAGCTGCGAAGGACTAGCCAAGAAGAGCGCAAAAGTACCACAACATGCCTGCCTCCACAGCTTTTTCCTTGGGGACATGCCTAATTCCTGGCTGATTTGCCTTTCTCGTCTTAGGGTTGCGGTTCGGCCTAGGGCTAGGATTTTTAAAAGCAGGAAGCCCTGAGTTCCAGGCACACTGGAGCTGTGAAAGGCATCCAAAAGGGATTGCAAAAGTGCCACAACATGGCTGCTTTCACGGCTTTTTCCTTGGCAAGACGCCTAACACCAGGCTGACTTACCTTCCCAGGGTTACTATTAGGCTTAAGCCTAGGGCTAGGATTTTTGAAACTAGGAAGCCCTTAGCTCCAGGCACACTGCAGCTGTTCAAGGCATCCCAAGGGGAGTACAAAAGTGCAACAACATGGCAGCTTTCACAGCTTTTTCCTTGGCACCATCCCTATACCTAGGCTGATTTATCTGCCTAGGGTTAGGGTTAGGGTTCAGCCTAGGGCTTGGATTTCTTTAACCAGGAAGCCCTGAGTTCCAGGCTTACTTCATCTGCCAAAGGCATCCCAAAGGGAGTGCAGAAGTGCCACAACATGGCTGCTTTCACGGCTTTTCCCTTAGGAAGAACCCTAATACCCGGCTGATTTACCTTCCTAGGGTTACTGTTAGGCTTAGGCCTAGGACTTTTAAAACCAGGAAGCCCTGGGCTCCAGGCACACTGCAGCTGCAAAAGGCATCCCAAGGGGAGCGCAAAAGTGACGCAACTTGGCTGCCACCACTGATATTTCCATGAGACCATCCCGAACCATAGGCTGATTTTCCTTCCTAGGGTTAAGGTTTGAGTTACGCCTAGGGTAAGGGTCTATTAACCAGAAAGCCCTGAGTTCCAAGAACACAGCAGCTGCGAAGGACTAGCCAAGAAGAGCGCAAAAGTACCACAACATGCCTGCCTCCACAGCTTTTTCCTTGGGGACATGCCTAATTCCTGGCTGATTTGCCTTTCTCGTCTTAGGGTTGGGGTTCGGCCTAGGGCTAGGATTTTTAAAATCAGGAAGCCCTGAGTTCCAGGCACACTGCAGCTGTGAAAGGCATCCAAAAGGGAGTGCAAAAGTGCCACAACATGGCTGCTTTCACGGCTTTTTCCTTGGCAAGAAACCTAACATCAGGCTGATTTACTTTCCCAGGGTTACTGTTAGGCTTAGGCCTAGGGCTAGGATTTTTGAAACTAGGAAGCCCTGGGCTCCAGGCACACTGCAGCTGTTCAAGGCATCCCAAGGGGAGTACAAAAGTGCAACAACATGGCAGCTTTCACAGCTTTTTCCTTGGCACCATCCCTATACCTAGGCTGATTTATCTGCCTAGGGTTAGGGTTAGGGTTCAGCCTAGGGCTTGGATTTCTTTAACCAGGAAGCCCTGAGTTCCAGGCTTACTTCATCTGCCAAAGGCATCCCAAAGGGAGTGCAGAAGTGCCACAACATGGCTGCTTTCACGGCTTTTCCCTTAGGAAGAACCCTAATACCCGGCTGATTTACCTTCCTAGCGTTACTGTTAGGCTTAGGCCTAGGACTTTTAAAACCAGGAAGCCCTGGGCTCCAGGCACACTGCAGCTGCAAAAGGCATCCCAAGGGGAGCGCAAAAGTGACGCAACTTGGCTGCCACCACTGATATTTCCATGAGACCATCCCGAACCATAGGCTGATTTTCCTTCCTAGGGTTAAGGTTTGAGTTACGCCTAGGGTAAGGGTTCTATTAACCAGAAAGCCCTGAGTTCCAAGAACACAGCAGCTGCGAAGGACTAGCCAAGAAGAGCGCAAAAGTACCACAACATGCCTGCCTCCACAGCTTTTTCCTTGGGGACATGCCTAATTCCTGGCTGATTTGCCTTTCTCGTCTTAGGGTTGGGGTTCGGCCTAGGGCTAGGATTTTTAAAAGCAGGAAGCCCTGAGTTCCAGGCACACTGGAGCTGTGAAAGGCATCCAAAAGGGAGTGCAAAAGTGCCACAACATGGCTGTTTCACGGCTTTTTCCTTGGCAAGAAGCCTAACATCAGGCTGATTTACTTTCCCAGGGTTACTGTTAGGCTTAGGCCTAGGGCTAGGAGTTTTGAAACTAGGAAGCCCTTAGCTCCAGGCACACTGCAGCTGTTCAAGGCATCCCAAGGGGAGTACAAAAGTGCAACAACATGGCAGCTTTCACAGCTTTTTCCTTGGCACCATCCCTATACCTAGGCTGATTTATCTGCCTAGGGTTAGGGTTAGGGTTCAGCCTAGGGCTTGGATTTCTTTAACCAGGAAGCCCTGAGTTCCAGGCTTACTTCATCTGCCAAAGGCATCCCAAAGGGAGTGCAGAAGTGCCACAACATGGCTGCTTTCACGGCTTTTCCCTTAGGAAGAACCCTAATACCCGGCTGATTTACCTTCCTAGGGTTACTGTTAGGCTTAGGCCTAGGACTTTTAAAACCAGGAAGCCCTGGGCTCCAGGCACACTGCAGCTGCGAAAGGCATCCCAAGGGGAGCGCAAAAGTGACGCAACTTGGCTGCCACCACTGATATTTCCATGAGACCATCCCTAACCATAGGTTGATTTTCCTTCCTAGGGTTAAGGTTTGAGTTACGCCTAGGGTAAGGGCTCTATTAACCAGAAAGCCCTGAGTTCCAAGAACACAGCAGCTGCGAAGGACTAGCCAAGAAGAGCGCAAAAGTACCACAACATGCCTGCCTCCACAGCTTTTTCCTTGGGGACATGCCTAATTCCTGGCTGATTTGCCTTTCTCGTCTTAGGGTTGGGGTTCGGCCTAGGGCTAGGATTTTTAAAAGCAGGAAGCCCTGAGTTCCAGGCACACTGGAGCTGTGAAAGGCATCCAAAAGGGAGTGCAAAAGTGCCACAACATGGCTGCTTTCACAGCTTTTTCCTTGGCAAGAAACCTAACATCAGGCTGATTTACTTTCCCAGGGTTACTGTTAGGCTTAGGCCTAGGGCTAGGAGTTTTGAAACTAGGAAGCCCTTAGCTCCAGGCACACTGCAGCTGTTCAAGGCATCCCAAGGGGAGTACAAAAGTGCAACAACATGGCAGCTTTCACAGCTTTTTCCTTGGCACCATCCCTATACCTAGGCTGATTTATCTGCCTAGGGTTAGGGTTAGGGTTCAGCCTAGGGCTTGGATTTCTTTAACCAGGAAGCCCTGAGTTCCAGGCTTACTTCATCTGCCAAAGGCATCCCAAAGGGAGTGCAGAAGTGCCACAACATGGCTGCTTTCACGGCTTTTCCCTTAGGAAGAACCCTAATACCCGGCTGATTTACCTTCCTAGGGTTACTGTTAGGCTTAGGCCTAGGACTTTTAAAACCAGGAAGCCCTGGGCTCCAGGCACACTGCAGCTGCAAAAGGCATCCCAAGGGGAGCGCAAAAGTGACGCAACTTGGCTGCCACCACTGATATTTCCATGAGACCATCCCGAACCATAGGCTGATTTTCCTTCCTAGGGTTAAGGTTTGAGTTACGCCTAGGGTAAGGGTTCTATTAACCAGAAAGCCCTGAGTTCCAAGAACACAGCAGCTGCGAAGGACTAGCCAAGAAGAGCGCAAAAGTACCACAACATGCCTGCCTCCACAGCTTTTTCCTTGGGGACATGCCTAATTCCTGGCTGATTTGCCTTTCTCGTCTTAGGGTTGGGGTTCGGCCTAGGGCTAGGATTTTTAAAATCAGGAAGCCCTGAGTTCCAGGCACACTGGAGCTGTGAAAGGCATCCAAAAGGGAGTGCAAAAGTGCCACAACATGGCTGCTTTCACGGCTTTTTCCTTGGCAAGAAGCCTAACACCAGGCTGATTTACTTTCCCAGGGTTACTGTTAGGCTTAGGCCTAGGGCTAGGATTTTTGAAACTAGGAAGCCCTTAGCTCCAGGCACACTGCAGCTGTTCAAGGCATCCCAAGGGGAGTACAAAAGTGCAACAACATGGCAGCTTTCACAGCTTTTTCCTTGGCACCATCCCTATACCTAGGCTGATTTATCTGCCTAGGGTTAGGGTTAGGGTTCAGCCTAGGGCTTGAATTTTTTTTACCAGGAAGCCCTGAGTTCCAGGCTTACTTCATCTGCCAAAGGCATCCCAAAGGGAGTGCAGAAGTGCCACAACATGGCTGCTTTCACGGCTTTTCCCTTAGGAAGAACCCTAATACCCGGCTGATTTACCTTCCTAGGGTTACTGTTAGGCTTAGGCCTAGGACTTTTAAAACCAGGAAGCCCTGGGCTCCAGGCACACTGCAGCTGCGAAAGGCATCCCAAGGGGAGCGCAAAAGTGACGCAACTTGGCTGCCACCACTGATATTTCCATGAGACCATCCCGAACCATAGGCTGATTTTCCTTCCTAGGGTTAAGGTTTGAGTTACGCCTAGGGTAAGGGTTCTATTAACCAGAAAGCCCTGAGTTCCAAGAACACAGCAGCTGCGAAGGACTAGCCAAGAAGAGCGCAAAAGTACCACAACATGCCTGCCTCCACAGCTTTTTCCTTGGGGACATGCCTAATTCCTGGCTGATTTGCCTTTCTCGTCTTAGGGTTGGGGTTCGGCCTAGGGCTAGGATTTTTAAAATCAGGAAGCCCTGAGTTCCAGGCACACTGGAGCTGTGAAAGGCATCCAAAAGGGAGTGCAAAAGTGCCACAACATGGCTGCTTTCACGGCTTTTTCCTTGGCAAGAAACCTAACATCATGCTGATTTACTTTCCCAGGGTTACTGTTAGGCTTAGGCCTAGGGCTAGGATTTTTGAAACTAGGAAGCCCTGGGCTCCAGGCACACTGCAGCTGTTCAAGGCATCCCAAGGGGAGTACAAAAGTGCAACAACATGGCAGCTTTCACAGCTTTTTCCTTGGCACCATCCCTATACCTAGGCTGATTTATCTGCCTAGGGTTAGGGTTAGGGTTCAGCCTAGGGCTTGGATTTCTTTAACCAGGAAGCCCTGAGTTCCAGGCTTACTTCATCTGCCAAAGGCATCCCAAAGGGAGTGCAGAAGTGCCACAACATGGCTGCTTTCACGGCTTTTCCCTTAGGAAGAACCCTAATACCCGGCTGATTTACCTTCCTAGGGTTACTGTTAGGCTTAGGCCTAGGACTTTTAAAACCAGGAAGCCCTGGGCTCCAGGCACACTGCAGCTGCAAAAGGCATCCCAAGGGGAGCGCAAAAGTGACGCAACTTGGCTGCCACCACTGATATTTCCATGAGACCATCCCGAACCATAGGCTGATTTTCCTTCCTAGGGTTAAGGTTTGAGTTACGCCTAGGGTAAGGGTTCTATTAACCAGAAAGCCCTGAGTTCCAAGAACACAGCAGCTGCGAAGGACTAGCCAAGAAGAGCGCAAAAGTACCACAACATGCCTGCCTCCACAGCTTTTTCCTTGGGGACATGCCTAATTCCTGGCTGATTTGCCTTTCTCGTCTTAGGGTTGGGGTTCGGCCTAGGGCTAGGATTTTTAAAATCAGGAAGCCCTGAGTTCCAGGCACACTGGAGCTGTGAAAGGCATCCAAAAGGGAGTGCAAAAGTGCCACAACATGGCTGCTTTCACGGCTTTTTCCTTGGCAAGAAGCCTAACACCAGGCTGATTTACTTTCCCAGGGTTACTGTTAGGCTTAGGCCTAGGGCTAGGATTTTTGAAACTAGGAAGCCCTTAGCTCCAGGCACACTGCAGCTGTTCAAGGCATCCCAAGGGGAGTACAAAAGTGCAACAACATGGCAGCTTTCACAGCTTTTTCCTTGGCACCATCCCTATACCTGGGCTGATTTATCTGCCTAGAGCTAGGGTTAGGGTTCAGCCTAGGGCTTGGATTTCTTTAACCAGGAAGCCCTGAGTTCCAGGCTTACTTCATCTGCCAAAGGCATCCCAAAGGGAGTGCAGAAGTGCCACAACATGGCTGCTTTCACGGCTTTTTCCTTGGCAAGAAACCTAACATCAGGCTGATTTGCCTTCCCAGGGTTACTGTTAGGCTTAGGCCTAGGGCTAGGATTTTTGAAACTAGGAAGCCCTTAGCTCCAGGCACACTGCAGCTGTTCAAGGCCTCCCAAGGGGAGTACAAAAGTGCAACAACATGGCAGCTTTCACAGCTTTTTCCTTGGCACCATCCCTATACCTAGGCTGATTTATCTGCCTAGGGTTAGGGTTAGGGTTCAGCCTAGGGCTTGAATTTTTTTAACCAGGAAGCCCTGAGTTCCAGGCTTACTTCATCTGCCAAAGGCATCCCAAAGGGAGTGCAGAAGTGCCACAACATGGCTGCTTTCACGGCTTTTCCCTTAGGAAGAACCCTAATACCCGGCTGATTTACCTTCCTAGGGTTACTGTTAGGCTTAGGCCTAGGACTTTTAAAACCAGGAAGCCCTGGGCTCCAGGCACACTGCAGCTGCGAAAGGCATCCCAAGGGGAGCGCAAAAGTGACGCAACTTGGCTGCCACCACTGATATTTCCATGAGACCATCCCGAACCATAGGTTGATTTTCCTTCCTAGGGTTAAGGTTTGAGTTACGCCTAGGGTAAGGGCTCTATTAACCAGAAAGCCCTGAGTTCCAAGAACACAGCAGCTGCGAAGGACTAGCCAAGAAGAGCGCAAAAGTACCACAACATGCCTGCCTCCACAGCTTTTTCCTTGGGGACATGCCTAATTCCTGGCTGATTTGCCTTTCTCGTCATAGGGTTGGGGTTCGGCCTAGGGCTAGGATTTTTAAAATCAGGAAGCCCTGAGTTCCAGGCACACTGGAGCTGTGAAAGGCATCCAAAAGGGAGTGCAAAAGTGCCACAACATGGCTGCTTTCACGCCTTTTTCCTTGGCAAGAAGCCTAACATCAGGCTGGTTTACCTTCCCAGGGTTACTGTTAGGCTTAGGCCTAGGCCTAGGATTTTTGAAACTAGGAAGCCCTTGGCTCCAGGCACACTGCAGCTGTTCAAGGCATCCCAAGGGGAGTACAAAAGTGCAACAACATGGCAGCTTTCACAGCTTTTTCCTTGGCACCATCCCTATACCTAGGCTGATTTATCTGCCTAGGGTTAGGGTTAGGGTTCAGCCTAGGGCTTGGATTTCTTTAACCAGGAAGCCCTGAGTTCCAGGCTTACTTCATCTGCCAAAGGCATCCCAAAGGGAGTGCAGAAGTGCCACAACATGGCTGCTTTCACGGCTTTTCCCTTAGGAAGAACCCTAATACCCGGCTGATTTACCTTCCTAGGGTTACTGTTAGGCTTAGGCCTAGGACTTTTAAAACCAGGAAGCCCTGGGCTCCAGGCACACTGCAGCTGCGAAAGGCATCCCAAGGGGAGCGCAAAAGTGACGCAACTTGGCTGCCACCACTGATATTTCCATGAGACCATCCCTAACCATAGGTTGATTTTCCTTCCTAGGGTTAAGGTTTGAGTTACGCCTAGGGTAAGGGCTCTATTAACCAGAAAGCCCTGAGTTCCAAGAACACAGCAGCTGCGAAGGACTAGCCAAGAAGAGCGCAAAAGTACCACAACATGCCTGCCTCCACAGCTTTTTCCTTGGGGACATGCCTAATTCCTGGCTGATTTGCCTTTCTCGTCTTAGGGTTGGGGTTCGGCCTAGGGCTAGGATTTTTAAAAGCAGGAAGCCCTGAGTTCCAGGCACACTGGAGCTGTGAAAGGCATCCAAAAGGGAGTGCAAAAGTGCCACAACATGGCTGCTTTCACGGCTTTTTCCTTGGCAAGAAGCCTAACATCAGGCTGACATACTTTCCCAGGGTTACTGTTAGGCTTAGGCCTAGGGCTAGGATTTTTGAAACTAGGAAGCCCTGGGCTCCAGGCACACTGCAGCTGTTCAAGGCATCCCAAGGGGAGTACAAAAGTGCAACAACATGGCAGCTTTCACAGCTTTTTCCTTGGCACCATCCCTATACCTAGGCTGATTTATCTGCCTAGGGTTAGGGTTAGGGTTCAGCCTAGGGCTTGGATTTCTTTAACCAGGAAGCCCTGAGTTCCAGGCTTACTTCATCTGCCAAAGGCATCCCAAAGGGAGTGCAGAAGTGCCACAACATGGCTGCTTTCACGGCTTTTCCCTTAGGAAGAACCCTAATACCCGGCTGATTTACCTTCCTAGGGTTACTGTTAGGCTTAGGCCTAGGACTTTTAAAACCAGGAAGCCCTGGGCTCCAGGCACACTGCAGCTGCGAAAGGCATCCCAAGGGGAGCGCAAAAGTGACGCAACTTGGCTGCCACCACTGATATTTCCATGAGACCATCCCGAACCATAGGCTGATTTTCCTTCCTAGGGTTAAGGTTTGAGTTACGCCTAGGGTATGGGTCTATTAACCAGAAAGCCCTGAGTTCCAAGAACACAGCAGCTGCGAAGGACTAGCCAAGAAGAGCGCAAAAGTACCACAACATGCCTGCCTCCACAGCTTTTTCCTTGGGGACATGCCTAATTCCTGGCTGATTTGCCTTTCTCGTCTTAGGGTTGGGGTTCGGCCTAGGGCTAGGATTTTTAAAATCAGGAAGCCCTGAGTTCCAGGCACACTGGAGCTGTGAAAGGCATCCAAAAGGGAGTGCAAAAGTGCCACAACATGGCTGCTTTCACAGCTTTTTCCTTGGCAAGAAACCTAACATCAGGCTGATTTACTTTCCCAGGGTTACTGTTAGGCTTAGGCCTAGGGCTAGGAGTTTTGAAACTAGGAAGCCCTTAGCTCCAGGCACACTGCAGCTGTTCAAGGCATCCCAAGGGGAGTACAAAAGTGCAACAACATGGCAGCTTTCACAGCTTTTTCCTTGGCACCATCCCTATACCTAGGCTGATTTATCTGCCTAGGGTTAGGGTTAGGGTTCAGCCTAGGGCTTGGATTTCTTTAACCAGGAAGCCCTGAGTTCCAGGCTTACTTCATCTGCCAAAGGCATCCCAAAGGGAGTGCAGAAGTGCCACAACATGGCTGCTTTCACGGCTTTTCCCTTAGGAAGAACCCTAATACCCGGCTGATTTACCTTCCTAGGGTTACTGTTAGGCTTAGGCCTAGGACTTTTAAAACCAGGAAGCCCTGGGCTCCAGGCACACTGCAGCTGCAAAAGGCATCCCAAGGGGAGCGCAAAAGTGACGCAACTTGGCTGCCACCACTGATATTTCCATGAGACCATCCCGAACCATAGGCTGATTTTCCTTCCTAGGGTTAAGGTTTGAGTTACGCCTAGGGTAAGGGTTCTATTAACCAGAAAGCCCTGAGTTCCAAGAACACAGCAGCTGCGAAGGACTAGCCAAGAAGAGCGCAAAAGTACCACAACATGCCTGCCTCCACAGCTTTTTCCTTGGGGACATGCCTAATTCCTGGCTGATTTGCCTTTCTCGTCTTAGGGTTGGGGTTCGGCCTAGGGCTAGGATTTTTAAAATCAGGAAGCCCTGAGTTCCAGGCACACTGGAGCTGTGAAAGGCATCCAAAAGGGAGTGCAAAAGTGCCACAACATGGCTGCTTTCACGGCTTTTTCCTTGGCAAGAAACCTAACATCAGGCTGATTTGCCTTCCCAGGGTTACTGTTAGGCTTAGGCCTAGGGCTAGGATTTTTGAAACTAGGAAGCCCTGGGCTCCAGGCACACTGCAGCTGTTCAAGGCCTCCCAAGGGGAGTACAAAAGTGCAACAACATGGCAGCTTTCACAGCTTTTTCCTTGGCACCATCCCTATACCTAGGCTGATTTATCTGCCTAGGGTTAGGGTTAGGGTTCAGCCTAGGGCTTGAATTTTTTTAACCAGGAAGCCCTGAGTTCCAGGCTTACTTCATCTGCCAAAGGCATCCCAAAGGGAGTGCAGAAGTGCCACAACATGGCTGCTTTCACGGCTTTTCCCTTAGGAAGAACCCTAATACCCGGCTGATTTACCTTCCTAGGGTTACTGTTAGGCTTAGGCCTAGGACTTTTAAAACCAGGAAGCCCTGGGCTCCAGGCACACTGCAGCTGCGAAAGGCATCCCAAGGGGAGCGCAAAAGTGACGCAACTTGGCTGCCACCACTGATATTTCCATGAGACCATCCCGAACCATAGGTTGATTTTCCTTCCTAGGGTTAAGGTTTGAGTTACGCCTAGGGTAAGGGCTCTATTAACCAGAAAGCCCTGAGTTCCAAGAACACAGCAGCTGCGAAGGACTAGCCAAGAAGAGCGCAAAAGTACCACAACATGCCTGCCTCCACAGCTTTTTCCTTGTGGACATGCCTAATTCCTGGCTGATTTGCCTTTCTCGTCATAGGGTTGGGGTTCGGCCTAGGGCTAGGATTTTTAAAATCAGGAAGCCCTGAGTTCCAGGCACACTGGAGCTGTGAAAGGCATCCAAAAGGGAGTGCAAAAGTGCCACAACATGGCTGCTTTCACGGCTTTTTCCTTGGCAAGACGCCTAACACCAGGCTGATTTACCTTCCCAGGGTTACTGTTAGGCTTAGGCCTAGGGCTAGGATTTTTAAAACTAGGAAGCCCTTAGCTCCAGGCACACTGCAGCTGTTCAAGGCATCCCAAGGGGAGTACAAAAGTGCAACAACATGGCAGCTTTCACAGCTTTTTCCTTGGCACCATCCCTATACCTAGGCTGATTTATCTGCCTAGGGTTAGGGTTAGGGTTCAGCCTAGGGCTTGAATTTCTTTAACCAGGAAGCCCTGAGTTCCAGGCTTACTTCATCTGCCAAAGGCATCCCAAAGGGAGCGCAGAAGTGCCACAACATGGCTGCTTTCACGGCTTTTCCCTTAGGAAGAACCCTAATACCCGGCTGATTTACCTTCCTAGGGTTACTGTTAGGCTTAGGCCTAGGACTTTTAAAACCAGGAAGCCCTGGGCTCCAGGCACACTGCAGCTGCAAAAGGCATCCCAAGGGGAGCGCCAAAGTGACGCAACTTGGCTGCCACCACTGATATTTCCATGAGACCATCCCGAACCATAGGCTGATTTTCCTTCCTAGGGTTAAGGTTTGAGTTACGCCTAGGGTAAGGGTTCTATTAACCAGAAAGCCCTGAGTTCCAAGAACACAGCAGCTGCGAAGGACTAGCCAAGAAGAGCGCAAAAGTACCACAACATGCCTGCCTCCACAGCTTTTTCCTTGGGGACATGCCTAATTCCTGGCTGATTTGCCTTTCTCGTCATAGGGTTGGGGTTCGGCCAAGGGCTAGGATTTTTAAAATCAGGAAGCCCTGAGTTCCAGGCACACTGGAGCTGTGAAAGGCATCCAAAAGGGAGTGCAAAAGTGCCACAACATGGCTGTTTCACGGCTTTTTCCTTGGCAAGAAGCCTAACACCAGGCTGATTTACTTTCCCAGGGTTACTGTTAGGCTTAGGCCTAGGGCTAGGATTTTTGAAACTAGGAAGCCCTTAGCTCCAGGCACACTGCAGCTGTTCAAGGCATCCCAAGGGGAGTACAAAAGTGCAACAACATGGCAGCTTTCACAGCTTTTTCCTTGGCACCATCCCTATACCTAGGCTGATTTATCTGCCTAGGGTTAGGGTTAGGGTTCAGCCTAGGGCTTGGATTTCTTTAACCAGGAGGCCCTGAGTTCCAGGCTTACTTCATCTGCCAAAGGCATCCCAGAGCGAGTGCAGAAGTGCCACAACATGGCTGCTTTCACGCCTTTTTCCTTGGCAAGAAGCCTAACATCAGGCTGGTTTACCTTCCCAGGGTTACTGTTAGGCTTAGGCCTAGGGCTAGGATTTTTGAAACTAGGAAGCCCTTGGCTCCAGGCACACTGCAGCTGTTCAAGGCATCCCAAGGGGAGTACAAAAGTGCAACAACATGGCAGCTTTCACAGCTTTTTCCTTGGCACCATCCCTATACCTAGGCTGATTTATCTGCCTAGGGTTAGGGTTAGGGTTCAGCCTAGGGCTTGAATTTTTTTAACCAGGAAGCCCTGAGTTCCAGGCTTACTTCATCTGCCAAAGGCATCCCAAAGGGAGTGCAGAAGTGCCACAACATGGCTGCTTTCACGGCTTTTCCCTTAGGAAGAACCCTAATACCCGGCTGATTTACCTTCCTAGGGTTACTGTTAGGCTTAGGCCTAGGACTTTTAAAACCAGGAAGCCCTGGCCTCCAGGCACACTGCAGCTGCGAAAGGCATCCCAAGGGGAGCGCAAAAGTGACGCAACTTGGCTGCCACCACTGATATTTCCATGAGACCATCCCGAACCATAGGTTGATTTTCCTTCCTAGGGTTAAGGTTTGAGTTACGCCTAGGGTAAGGGCTCTATTAACCAGAAAGCCCTGAGTTCCAAGAACACAGCAGCTGCGAAGGACTAGCCAAGAAGAGCGCAAAAGTACCACAACATGCCTGCCTCCACAGCTTTTTCCTTGGGGACATGCCTAATTCCTGGCTGATTTCCTTTTCTCGTCATAGGGTTGGGGTTCGGCCTAGGGCTAGGATTTTTAAAATCAGGAAGCCCTGAGTTCCAGGCACACTGGAGCTGTGAAAGGCATCCAAAAGGGAGTGCAAAAGTGCCACAACATGGCTGCTTTCACGGCTTTTTCCTTGGCAAGACGCCTAACACCAGGCTGATTTACCTTCCCAGGGTTACTGTTAGGCTTAGGCCTAGGGCTAGGATTTTTAAAACTAGGAAGCCCTTAGCTCCAGGCACACTGCAGCTGTTCAAGGCATCCCAAGGGGAGTACAAAAGTGCAACAACATGGCAGCTTTCACAGCTTTTTCCTTGGCACCATCCCTATACCTAGGCTGATTTATCTGCCTAGGGTTAGGGTTAGGGTTCAGCCTAGGGCTTGGATTTCTTTAACCAGGAAGCCCTGAGTTCCAGGCTTACTTCATCTGCCAAAGGCATCCCAAAGGGAGTGCAGAAGTGCCACAACATGGCTGCTTTCACGGCTTTTCCCTTAGGAAGAACCCTAATACCCGGCTGATTTACCTTCCTAGGGTTACTGTTAGGCTTAGGCCTAGGGCTAGGATTTTTGAAACTAGGAAGCCCTTAGCTCCAGGCACACTGCAGCTGTTCAAGGCATCCCAAGGGGAGTACAATAGTGCAACAACATGGCAGCTTTCACAGCTTTTTCCTTGGCACCATCCCTATACCTAGGCTGATTTATCTGCCTAGGGTTAGGGTTAGGGTTCAGCCTAGGGCTTGGATTTCTTTAACCAGGAAGCCCTGAGTTCCAGGCTTACTTCATCTGCCAAAGGCATCCCAAAGGGAGTGCAAAAGTGCCACAACATGGCTGCTTTCACGGCTTTTTCCTTGGCAAGAAGCCTAACATCAGGCTGATTTACCTTCCCAGGGTTACTGTTAGGCTTAGGCCTAGGGCTAGGATTTTTGAAACTAGGAAGCCCTTAGCTCCAGGCACACTGCAGCTGTTCAAGGCATCCCAAGGGGAGTACAAAAGTGCAACAACATGGCAGCTTTCACAGCTTTTTTCTTGGCACCATCCCTATACCTAGGCTGATTTATCTGCCTAGGGTTAGGGTTAGGGTTCAGCCTAGGGCTTGAATTTTTTTAACCAGGAAGCCCTGAGTTCCAGGCTTACTTCATCTGCCAAAGGCATCCCAAAGGGAGTGCAGAAGTGCCACAACATGGCTGCTTTCACGGCTTTTCCCTTAGGAAGAACCCTAATACCCGGCTGATTTACCTTCCTAGGGTTACTGTTAGGCTTAGGCCTAGGGCTAGGATTTTTGAAACTAGGAAGCCCTTAGCTCCAGGCACACTGCAGCTGTTCAAGGCATCCCAAGGGGAGTACAATAGTGCAACAACATGGCAGCTTTCACAGCTTTTTCCTTGGCACCATCCCTATACCTAGGCTGATTTATCTGCCTAGGGTTAGGGTTAGGGTTCAGCCTAGGGCTTGGATTTCTTTAACCAGGAAGCCCTGAGTTCCAGGCTTACTTCATCTGCCAAAGGCATCCCAAAGGGAGTGCAAAAGTGCCACAACATGGCTGCTTTCACGGCTTTTTCCTTGGCAAGAAGCCTAACATCAGGCTGATTTACCTTCCCAGGGTTACTGTTAGGCTTAGGCCTAGGGCTAGGATTTTTGAAACTAGGAAGCCCTTAGCTCCAGGCACACTGCAGCTGTTCAAGGCATCCCAAGGGGAGTACAAAAGTGCAACAACATGGCAGCTTTCACAGCTTTTTTCTTGGCACCATCCCTATACCTAGGCTGATTTATCTGCCTAGGGTTAGGGTTAGGGTTCAGCCTAGGGCTTGAATTTTTTTAACCAGGAAGCCCTGAGTTCCAGGCTTACTTCATCTGCCAAAGGCATCCCAAAGGGAGTGCAGAAGTGCCACAACATGGCTGCTTTCACGGCTTTTCCCTTAGGAAGAACCCTAATACCCGGCTGATTTACCTTCCTAGGGTTACTGTTAGGCTTAGGCCTAGGACTTTTAAAACCAGGAAGCCCTGGGCTCCAGGCACACTGCAGCTGCGAAAGGCATCCCAAGGGCAGCGCAAAAGTGACGCAACTTGGCTGCCACCACTGATATTTCCATGAGACCATCCCGAACCATAGGTTGATTTTCCTTCCTAGGGTTAAGGTTTGAGTTACGCCTAGGGTAAGGGTTCTATTAACCAGAAAGCCCTGAGTTCCAAGAACACAGCAGCTGCAAAGGACTAGCCAAGAAGAGCGCAAAAGTACCACAACATGCCTGCCTCCACAGCTTTTTCCTTGGGGACATGCCTAATTCCTGGCTGATTTGCCTTTCTCGTCATAGGGTTGCGGTTCGGCCTAGGGCTAGGATTTTTAAAATCAGGAAGCCCTGAGTTCCAGGCACACTGGAGCTGTGAAAGGCATCCAAAAGGGAGTGCAAAAGTGCCACAACATGGCTGCTTTCACGGCTTTTTCCTTGGCAAGAAGCCTAACACCAGGCTGATTTACTTTCCCAGGGTTACTGTTAGGCTTAGGCCTAGGGCTAGGATTTTTGAAACTAGGAAGCCCTTAGCTCCAGGCACACTGCAGCTGTTCAAGGCATCCCAAGGGGAGTACAAAAGTGCAACAACATGGCAGCTTTCACAGCTTTTTCCTTGGCAAGAAGCCTAACATCAGGCTGATTTACTTTCCCAGGGTTACTGTTAGGCTTAGGCCTAGGGCTAGGATTTTTAAAACTAGGAAGCCCTTAGCTCCAGGCACACTGCAGCTGTTCAAGGCATCCCAAGGGGAGTACAAAAGTGCAACAACATGGCAGCTTTCACAGCTTTTTCCTTGGCACCATCCCTATACCTAGGCTGATTTATCTGCCTAGGGTTAGGGTTAGGGTTCAGCCTAGGGCTTGGATTTCTTTAACCAGGAAGCCCTGAGTTCCAGGCTTACTTCATCTGCCAAAGGCATCCCAAAGGGAGTGCAGAAGTGCCACAACATGGCTGCTTTCACGGCTTTTTCCTTGGCAAGAAGCCTAACATCAGGCTGATTTACCTTCCCAGGGTTACTGTTAGGCTTAGGCCTAGGGCTAGGATTTTTGAAACTAGGAAGCCTTGGCTCCAGGCACACTGCAGCTGTTCAAGGCATCCCAAGGGGAGTACAAAAGTGCAACAACATGGCAGCTTTCACAGCTTTTTCCTTGGCACCATCCCTATACCTAGGCTGATTTATCTGCCTAGGGTTAGGGTTAGGGTTCAGCCTAGGGCTTGAATTTTTTTAACCAGGAAGCCCTGAGTTCCAGGCTTACTTCATCTGCCAAAGGCATCCCAAAGGGAGTGCAGAAGTGCCACAACATGGCTGCTTTCACGGCTTTTCCCTTAGGAAGAACCCTAATACCTGGCTGATTTACCTTCCTAGGGTTACTGTTAGGCTTAGGCCTAGGACTTTTAAAACCAGGAAGCCCTGGGCTCCAGGCACACTGCAGCTGCGAAAGGCATCCCAAGGGGAGCGCAAAAGTGACGCAACTTGGCTGCCACCACTGATATTTCCATGAGACCATCCCGAACCATAGGTTGATTTTCCTTCCTAGGGTTAAGGTTTGAGTTACGCCTAGGGTAAGGGTTCTATTAACCAGAAAGCCCTGAGTTCCAAGAACACAGCAGCTGCGAAGGACTAGCCAAGAAGAGCGCAAAAGTACCACAACATGCCTGCCTCCACAGCTTTTTCCTTGGGGACATGCCTAATTCCTGGCTGATTTGCCTTTCTCGTCATAGGGTTGGGGTTCGGCCTAGGGCTAGGATTGTTAAAAGCAGGAAGCCCTGAGTTCCAGGCACACTGGAGCTGTGAAAGGCATCCAAAAGGGAGTGCAAAAGTGCCACAACATGGCTGCTTTCACGCCTTTTTCCTTGGCAAGACGCCTAACACCAGGCTGATTTACTTTCCCAGGGTTACTGTTAGGCTTAGGCCTAGGGCTAGGATTTTTAAAACTAGGAAGCCCTTAGCTCCAGGCACACTGCAGCTGTTCAAGGCATCCCAAGGGGAGTACAAAAGTGCAACAACATGGCAGCTTTCACAGCTTTTTCCTTGGCACCATCCCTATACCTAGGCTGATTTATCTGCCTAGGGTTAGGGTTAGGGTTCAGCCTAGGGCTTGAATTTCTTTAACCAGGAAGCCCTGAGTTCCAGGCTTGCTTCATCTGCCAAAGGCATCCCAAAGGGAGTGCAGAAGTGCCACAACATGGCTGCTTTAACGGCTTTTCCCTTAGGAAGAACCCTAATACCCGGCTGATTTACCTTCCTAGGGTTACTGTTAGGCTTAGGCCTAGGACTTGTAAAACCAGGAAGCCCTGGGCTCCAGGCACACTGCAGCTGCAAAAGGCATCCCAAGGGGAGCGCAAAAGTGACGCAACTTGGCTGCCACCACTGATATTTCCATGAGAGCATCCCGAATCATAGGCTGATTTCCCTTCCTAGGGTTAAGGTTTGAGTTACGCCTAGGGTAAGGGCTCTATTAACCAGAAAGCCCTGAGTTCCAAGAACACAGCAGCTGCGAAGGACTAGCCAAGAAGAGCGCAAAAGTAGCACAACATGCCTGCCTCCACAGCTTTTTCCTTGGGGACATGCCTAATTCCTGGCTGATTTGCCTTTCTCGTCTTAGGGTTGGGGTTCGGCCTAGGGCTAGGATTTTTAAAATCAGGAAGCCCTGAGTTCCAGGCACACTGGAGCTGTGAAAGGCATCCAAAAGGGAGTGCAAAAGTGCCACAATATGGCTGTTTCACGGCTTTTTCCTTGGCAAGAAGCCTAACATCAGGCTGATTTACTTTCCCAGGGTTACTGTTAGGCTTAGGCCTAGGGCTAGGATTTTTAAAACTAGGAAGCCCTTAGCTCCAGGCACACTGCAGCTGTTCAAGGCATCCCAAGGGGAGTACAAAAGTGCAACAACATGGCAGCTTTCACAGCTTTTTCCTTGGCACCATCCCTATACCTAGGCTGATTTATCTGCCTAGGGTTAGGGTTAGGGTTCAGCCTAGGGCTTGGATTTCTTTAACCAGGAAGCCCTGAGTTCCAGGCTTACTTCATCTGCCAAAGGCATCCCAAAGGGAGTGCAGAAGTGCCACAACATGGCTGCTTTCACGGCTTTTTCCTTGGCAAGAAGCCTAACATCAGGCTGATTTACTTTCCCAGGGTTACTGTTAGGCTTAGGCCTAGGGCTAGGATTTTTGAAACTAGGAAGCCCTTAGCTCCAGGCACACTGCAGCTGTTCAAGGCATCCAAGGGGAGTACAAAAGTGCAACAACATGGCAGCTTTCACAGCTTTTTCCTTGGCACCATCCCTATACCTAGGCTGATTTATCTGCCTAGGGTTAGGGTTAGGGTTCAGCCTAGGGCTTGGATTTCTTTAACCAGGAAGCCCTGAGTTCCAGGCTTACTTCATCTGCCAAAGGCATCCCAAAGGGAGTGCAAAAGTGCCACAACATGGCTGCTTTCACGGCTTTTTCCTTGGCAAGAAGCCTAACATCAGGCTGATTTACTTTCCCAGGGTTACTGTTAGGCTTAGGCCTAGGGCTAGGATTTTTGAAACTAGGAAGCCCTTAGCTCCAGGCACACTGCAGCTCTTCAAGGCATCCCAAGGGGAGTACAAAAGTGCAACAACATGGCAGCTTTCACAGCTTTTTTCTTGGCACCATCCCTATACCTAGGCTGATTTATCTGCCTAGGGTTAGGGTTCAGCCTAGGGCTTGAATTTTTTTAACCAGGAAGCCCTGAGTTCCAGGCTTACTTCATCTGCCAAAGGCATCCCAAAGGGAGTGCAGAAGTGCCACAACATGGCTGCTTTCACGGCTTTTCCCTTAGGAAGAACCCTAATACCCGGCTGATTTACCTTCCTAGGGTTACTGTTAGGCTTAGGCCTAGGACTTTTAAAACCAGGAAGCCCTGGGCTCCAGGCACACTGCAGCTGCAAAAGGCATCCCAAGGGGAGCGCAAAAGTGACGCAACTTGGCTGCCACCACTGATATTTCCATGAGACCATCCCGAACCATAGGTTGATTTTCCTTCCTAGGGTTAAGGTTTGAGTTACGCCTAGGGTAATGGTTCTATTAACCAGAAAGCCCTGAGTTCCAAGAACACAGCAGCTGCGAAGGACTAGCCAAGAAGAGCGCAAAAGTACCACAACATGCCTGCCTCCACAGCTTTTTCCTTGGGGACATGCCTAATTCCTGGCTGATTTGCCTTTCTCGTCTTAGGGTTGGGGTTCGGCCTAGGGCTAGGATTTTTAAAAGCAGGAAGCCCTGAGTTCCAGGCACACTGCAGCTGTGAAAGGCATCCAAAAGGGAGTGCAAAAGTGCCACAACATGGCTGCTTTCACGGCTTTTTCCTTGGCAAGACGCCTAACACCAGGCTGACTTACCTTCCCAGGGTTACTGTTAGGCTTAGGCCTAGGGCTAGGATTTTTAAAACTAGGAAGCCCTGGGCTCCAGGCACACTGCAGCTGTTCAAGGCATCCCAAGGGGAGTACAAAAGTGCAACAACATGGCAGCTTTCACAGCTTTTTCCTTGGCACCATCCCTATACCTAGGCTGATTTATCTGCCTAGGGTTAGGGTTAGGGTTCAGCCTAGGGCTTGGATTTCTTTAACCAGGAAGCCCTGAGTTCCAGGCTTACTTCATCTGCCAAAGGCATCCCAAAGGGAGTGCAGAAGTGCCACAACATGGCTGCTTTCACGGCTTTTCCCTTAGGAAGAACCCTAATACCCGGCTGATTTACCTTCCTAGGGTTACTGTTAGGCTTAGGCCTAGGACTTTTAAAACCAGGAAGCCCTGGGCTCCAGGCACACTGCAGCTGCAAAAGGCATCCCAAGGGGAGCGCAAAAGTGACGCAACTTGGCTGCCACCACTGATATTTCCATGAGACCATCCCGAACCATAGGCTGATTTTCCTTCCTAGGGTTAAGGTTTGAGTTACGCCTAGGGTAAGGGTTCTATTAACCAGAAAGCCCTGAGTTCCAAGAACACAGCAGCTGCGAAGGACTAGCCAAGAAGAGCGCAAAAGTACCACAACATGCCTGCCTCCACAGCTTTTTCCTTGGGGACATGCCTAATTCCTGGCTGATTTGCCTTTCTCGTCTTAGGGTTGGGGTTCGGCCTAGGGCTAGGATTTTTAAAAGCAGGAAGCCCTGAGTTCCAGGCACACTGGAGCTGTGAAAGGCATCCAAAAGGGAGTGCAAAAGTGCCACAACATGGCTGCTTTCACGGCTTTTTCCTTGGCAAGAAGCCTAACATCAGGCTGATTTACTTTCCCAGGGTTACTGTTAGGCTTAGGCCTAGGGCTAGGATTTTTGAAACTAGGAAGCCCTTAGCTCCAGGCACACTGCAGCTGTTCAAGGCATCCCAAGGGGAGTACAAAAGTGCAACAACATGGCAGCTTTCACAGCTTTTTCCTTGGCACCATCCCTATACCTAGGCTGATTTATCTGCCTAGGGTTAGGGTTAGGGTTCAGCCTAGGGCTTGGATTTCTTTAACCAGGAAGCCCTGAGTTCCAGGCTTACTTCATCTGCCAAAGGCATCCCAAAGGGAGTGCAGAAGTGCCACAACATGGCTGCTTTCACGGCTTTTTCCTTGGCAAGACGCCTAACACCAGGCTGACTTACCTTCCCAGGGTTACTGTTAGGCTTAGGCCTAGGGCTAGGATTTTTAAAACTAGGAAGCCCTTAGCTCCAGGCACACTGCAGCTGTTCAAGGCATCCCAAGGGGAGTACAAAAGTGCAACAACATGGCAGCTTTCACAGCTTTTTCCTTGGCACCATCCCTATACCTAGGCTGATTTATCTGCCTAGGGTTAGGGTTAGGGTTCAGCCTAGGGCTTGAATTTCTTTAACCAGGAAGCCCTGAGTTCCAGGCTTACTTCATCTGCCAAAGGCATCCCAAAGGGAGTGCAGAAGTGCCACAACATGGCTGCTTTCATGTTGTTGTTATCTTATTGTATTTCATATTTCTGGAGTCCCATCTTAAAGTCCATACCTTCTTGCTGGTCCTATTATGCAGCTCCTCTCTGCAGCACAGTTCCTCATGGCTTCCATAGGGGCTCCTCCTGGGCTCTCGACCCAACCCCCTTTTATCCCAGAGGCCTTCATGAGCTACAGCTGCTACCCAACCAAGGATCCCACAGCTGTAGCTCATCCAGAGCAACAGGACCCACCTATCTAATACATAGGACTCTCACTACATATATATATTCACAAGGACTCCTTTATAACAATACATATATTCAGGCCCCTACATTTCCCCCCTTTTCTTTTAACAATTTCTCAATTACACAGTTACAATATCCATATCTGTCCCAGCTCCCAGGCTGCCACAGCTCTCGGCTGTCCTATCTTCCACTGTCCCAGCTCTCCAGCTGCCACAGCTCTCGGCTGTCCGGGGGATTCCATACCTAATACATATATTCAGGCCCCTACATTTCCCCCCTTTTCTTTTAACAATTTCTCCATTACACAGTTACAATATCCATATCTGTCCCAGCTCTCAGGCTGCCACAGCTCTCAGCTGTCCTATCTTCATCTGTCCCAGCTCTCAGGCTGCCACAGCTCTCGGCTGTCCTATATTCCACTGTCCCAGCTCTCCGGCTGCCACAGCTCTCGGCTGTCCGGGGGATTCCATACCTAATACATATATTCAGGCCCCTACATTATTGTTGTTGTTATCTTATTGTATTTCATATTTCTGGAGTCCCATCTTAAAGTCCATACCTTCTTGCTGGTCCTATTATGCAGCTCCTCTCTGCAGCACAGTTCCTCATGGCTTCCATAGGGGCTCCTTCTGGGCTCTCGACCCAACCCCCTTTTATCCCAGAGGCCTTCATGAGCTACAGCTGCTACCCAACCAAGGATCCCACAGCTGTAGCTCATCCAGAGCAACAGGACCCACCTATCTAATACATAGGACTCTCACTACATATATATATATTCACAAGGACTCCTTTATAACAATACATATATTCAGGCCCCTACATTTCCCCCCTTTTCTTTTAACAATTTCTCAATTACACAGTTACAATATCCATATCTGTCCCAGCTCCCAGGCTGCCACAGCTCTCGGCTGTCCTATCTTCCACTGTCCCAGCTCTCCGGCTGCCACAGCTCTCAGCTGTCCGGGGGATTCCATACCTAATACATATATTCAGGCCCCTACATTTCCCCCCTTTTCTTTTAACAATTTCTCAATTACACAGTTACAATATCCATATCTGTCCCAGCTCTCAGGCTGCCACAGCTCTCAGCTGTCCTATCTTCCACTGTCCCAGCTCTCCGGCTGCCACAGCTCTCGGCTGTCCAGGGGAGTCCATACCTTCTCCTTGGCTGCATGTTCTTTATCACGTCGCGGTCACCAATTGTTGTTGTTATCTTATTGTATTTCATATTTCTGGAGTCCCATCTTAAAGTCCATACCTTCTTGCTGGTCCTATTATGCAGCTCCTCTCTGCAGCACAGTTCCTCATGGCTTCCATAGGGGCTCCTTCTGGGCTCTCGACCCAACCCCCTTTTATCCCAGAGGCCTTCATGAGCTACAGCTGCTACCCAACCAAGGATCCCACAGCTGTAGCTCATCCAGAGCAACAGGACCCACCTATCTAATACATAGGACTCTCACTACATATATATATATTCACAAGGACTCCTTTATAACAATACATATATTCAGGCCCCTACACTTTCACGGCTTTTCCCTTAGGAAGAACCCTAATACCCGGCTGATTTACCTTCCTAGGGTTACTGTTAGGCTTAGGCCTAGGACTTTTAAAACCAGGAAGCCCTGGGCTCCAGGCACACTGCAGCTGCGAAAGGCATCCCAAGGGGAGCGCAAAAGTGACGCAACTTGGCTGCCACCACTGATATTTCCATGAGACCATCCCGAAACATAGGTTGATTTTCCTTCCTAGGGTTAAGGTTTGAGTTACGCCTAGGGTAAGGGTCTATTAACCAGAAAGCCCTGAGTTCCAAGAACACAGCAGCTGCGAAGGACTAGCCAAGAAGAGCGCAAAAGTAGCACAACATGCCTGCCTCCACCGCTTTTTCCTTGGGGACATGCCTAATTCCTGGCTGATTTGCCTTTCTCGTCTTAGGGTTGGGGTTCGGCCTAGGGCTAGGATTTTTAAAATCAGGAAGCCCTGAGTTCCAGGCACACTGGAGCTGTGAAAGGCATCCAAAAGGGAGTGCAAAAGTGCCACAACATGGCTGCTTTCACAGCTTTTTCCTTGGCAAGAAGCCTAACACCAGGCTGACATACTTTCCCAGGGTTACTGTTAGGCTTAGGCCTAGGGCTAGGATTTTTGAAACTAGGAAGCCCTGGGCTCCAGGCACACTGCAGCTGTTCAAGGCATCCCAAGGGGAGTACAAAAGTGCAACAACATGGCAGCTTTCACAGCTTTTTCCTTGGCAAGAAGCCTAACACCAGGCTGATTTACTTTCCCAGGGTTACTGTTAGGCTTAGGCCTAGGGCTAGGATTTTTGAAACTAGGAAGCCCTTAGCTCCAGGCACACTGCAGCTGTTCAAGGCATCCCAAGGGGAGTACAAAAGTGCAACAACATGGCAGCTTTCACAGCTTTTTCCTTGGCACCATCCCTATACCTAGGCTGATTTATCTGCCTAGGGTTAGGGTTAGGGTTCAGCCTAGGGCTTGGATTTCTTTAACCAGGAAGCCCTGAGTTCCAGGCTTACTTCATCTGCCAAAGGCATCCCAAGGGAGTGCAGAAGTGCCACAACATGGCTGCTTTCACGGCTTTTTCCTTGGCAAGAAGCCTAACATCAGGCTGATTTACTTTCCCAGGGTTACTGTTAGGCTTAGGCCTAGGGCTAGGATTTTTGAAACTAGGAAGCCCTTAGCTCCAGGCACACTGCAGCTGTTCAAGGCATCCCAAGGGGAGTACAAAAGTGCAACAACATGGCAGCTTTCACAGCTTTTTCCTTGGCACCATCCCTATACCTAGGCTGATTTATCTGCCTAGGGTTAGGGTTAGGGTTCAGCCTAGGGCTTGGATTTCTTTAACCAGGAAGCCCTGAGTTCCAGGCTTACTTCATCTGCCAAAGGCATCCCAAAGGGAGTGCAGAAGTGCCACAACATGGCTGCTTTCACGCCTTTTTCCTTGGCAAGACGCCTAACACCAGGCTGACTTACCTTCCCAGGGTTACTGTTAGGCTTAGGCCTAGGGCTAGGATTTTTAAAACTAGGAAGCCCTTAGCTCCAGGCACACTGCAGCTGTTCAAGGCATCCCAAGGGGAGTACAAAAGTGCAACAACATGGCAGCTTTCACAGCTTTTTCCTTGGCACCATCCCTATACCTAGGCTGATTTATCTGCCTAGGGTTAGGGTTAGGGTTCAGCCTAGGGCTTGAATTTCTTTAACCAGGAAGCCCTGAGTTCCAGGCTTACTTCATCTGCCAAAGGCATCCCAAAGGGAGTGCAGAAGTGCCACAACATGGCTGCTTTCATGTTGTTGTTATCTTATTGTATTTCATATTTCTGGAGTCCCATCTTAAAGTCCATACCTTCTTGCTGGTCCTATTATGCAGCTCCTCTCTGCAGCACAGTTCCTCATGGCTTCCATAGGGGCTCCTCCTGGGCTCTCGACCCAACCCCCTTTTATCCCAGAGGCCTTCATGAGCTACAGCTGCTACCCAACCAAGGATCCCACAGCTGTAGCTCATCCAGAGCAACAGGACCCACCTATCTAATACATAGGACTCTCACTACATATATATATTCACAAGGACTCCTTTATAACAATACATATATTCAGGCCCCTACATTTCCCCCCTTTTCTTTTAACAATTTCTCAATTACACAGTTACAATATCCATATCTGTCCCAGCTCCCAGGCTGCCACAGCTCTCGGCTGTCCTATCTTCCACTGTCCCAGCTCTCCAGCTGCCACAGCTCTCGGCTGTCCGGGGGATTCCATACCTAATACATATATTCAGGCCCCTACATTTCCCCCCTTTTCTTTTAACAATTTCTCCATTACACAGTTACAATATCCATATCTGTCCCAGCTCTCAGGCTGCCACAGCTCTCAGCTGTCCTATCTTCATCTGTCCCAGCTCTCAGGCTGCCACAGCTCTCGGCTGTCCTATATTCCACTGTCCCAGCTCTCCGGCTGCCACAGCTCTCGGCTGTCCGGGGGATTCCATACCTAATACATATATTCAGGCCCCTACATTATTGTTGTTGTTATCTTATTGTATTTCATATTTCTGGAGTCCCATCTTAAAGTCCATACCTTCTTGCTGGTCCTATTATGCAGCTCCTCTCTGCAGCACAGTTCCTCATGGCTTCCATAGGGGCTCCTTCTGGGCTCTCGACCCAACCCCCTTTTATCCCAGAGGCCTTCATGAGCTACAGCTGCTACCCAACCAAGGATCCCACAGCTGTAGCTCATCCAGAGCAACAGGACCCACCTATCTAATACATAGGACTCTCACTACATATATATATATTCACAAGGACTCCTTTATAACAATACATATATTCAGGCCCCTACACTTTCACGGCTTTTCCCTTAGGAAGAACCCTAATACCCGGCTGATTTACCTTCCTAGGGTTACTGTTAGGCTTAGGCCTAGGACTTTTAAAACCAGGAAGCCCTGGGCTCCAGGCACACTGCAGCTGCGAAAGGCATCCCAAGGGGAGCGCAAAAGTGACGCAACTTGGCTGCCACCACTGATATTTCCATGAGACCATCCCGAAACATAGGTTGATTTTCCTTCCTAGGGTTAAGGTTTGAGTTACGCCTAGGGTAAGGGTCTATTAACCAGAAAGCCCTGAGTTCCAAGAACACAGCAGCTGCGAAGGACTAGCCAAGAAGAGCGCAAAAGTACCACAACATGCCTGCCTCCACAGCTTTTTCCTTGGGGACATGCCTAATTCCTGGCTGATTTGCCTTTCTCGTCTTAGGGTTGGGGTTCGGCCTAGGGCTAGGATTTTTAAAATCAGGAAGCCCTGAGTTCCAGGCACACTGCAGCTGTGAAAGGCATCCAAAAGGGAGTGCAAAAGTGCCACAACATGGCTGCTTTCACGGCTTTTTCCTTGGCAAGAAGCCTAACACCAGGCTGACATACTTTCCCAGGGTTACTGTTAGGCTTAGGCCTAGGGCTAGGATTTTTGAAACTAGGAAGCCCTTAGCTCCAGGCACACTGCAGCTGTGAAAGGCATCCCAAGGGGAGTACAAAAGTGCAACAACATGGCAGCTTTCACAGCTTTTTCCTTGGCAAGAAGCCTAACACCAGGCTGATTTACTTTCCCAGGGTTACTGTTAGGCTTAGGCCTAGGGCTAGGATTTTTGAAACTAGGAAGCCCTTAGCTCCAGGCACACTGCAGCTGTTCAAGGCATCCCAAGGGGAGTACAAAAGTGCAACAACATGGCAGCTTTCACAGCTTTTTCCTTGGCACCATCCCTATACCTAGGCTGATTTATCTGCCTAGGGTTAGGGTTAGGGTTCAGCCTAGGGCTTGGATTTCTTTAACCAGGAAGCCCTGAGTTCCAGGCTTACTTCATCTGCCAAAGGCATCCCAAGGGAGTGCAGAAGTGCCACAACATGGCTGCTTTCACGGCTTTTTCCTTGGCAAGAAGCCTAACATCAGGCTGATTTACTTTCCCAGGGTTACTGTTAGGCTTAGGCCTAGGGCTAGGATTTTTGAAACTAGGAAGCCCTTAGCTCCAGGCACACTGCAGCTGTTCAAGGCATCCCAAGGGGAGTACAAAAGTGCAACAACATGGCAGCTTTCACAGCTTTTTCCTTGGCACCATCCCTATACCTAGGCTGATTTATCTGCCTAGGGTTAGGGTTAGGGTTCAGCCTAGGGCTTGGATTTCTTTAACCAGGAAGCCCTGAGTTCCAGGCTTACTTCATCTGCCAAAGGCATCCCAAGGGAGTGCAGAAGTGCCACAACATGGCTGCTTTCACGGCTTTTTCCTTGGCAAGAAGCCTAACATCAGGCTGATTTACTTTCCCAGGGTTACTGTTAGGCTTAGGCCTAGGGCTAGGATTTTTGAAACTAGGAAGCCCTTAGCTCCAGGCACACTGCAGCTGTTCAAGGCATCCCAAGGGGAGTACAAAAGTGCAACAACATGGCAGCTTTCACAGCTTTTTCCTTGGCACCATCCCTATACCTAGGCTGATTTATCTGCCTAGGGTTAGGGTTAGGGTTCAGCCTAGGGCTTGGATTTCTTTAACCAGGAAGCCCTGAGTTCCAGGCTTACTTCATCTGCCAAAGGCATCCCAAAGGGAGTGCAGAAGTGCCACAACATGGCTGCTTTCACGCCTTTTTCCTTGGCAAGACGCCTAACACCAGGCTGACTTACCTTCCCAGGGTTACTGTTAGGCTTAGGCCTAGGGCTAGGATTTTTAAAACTAGGAAGCCCTTAGCTCCAGGCACACTGCAGCTGTTCAAGGCATCCCAAGGGGAGTACAAAAGTGCAACAACATGGCAGCTTTCACAGCTTTTTCCTTGGCACCATCCCTATACCTAGGCTGATTTATCTGCCTAGGGTTAGGGTTAGGGTTCAGCCTAGGGCTTGAATTTCTTTAACCAGGAAGCCCTGAGTTCCAGGCTTACTTCATCTGCCAAAGGCATCCCAAAGGGAGTGCAGAAGTGCCACAACATGGCTGCTTTCATGTTGTTGTTATCTTATTGTATTTCATATTTCTGGAGTCCCATCTTAAAGTCCATACCTTCTTGCTGGTCCTATTATGCAGCTCCTCTCTGCAGCACAGTTCCTCATGGCTTCCATAGGGGCTCCTCCTGGGCTCTCGACCCAACCCCCTTTTATCCCAGAGGCCTTCATGAGCTACAGCTGCTACCCAACCAAGGATCCCACAGCTGTAGCTCATCCAGAGCAACAGGACCCACCTATCTAATACATAGGACTCTCACTACATATATATATTCACAAGGACTCCTTTATAACAATACATATATTCAGGCCCCTACATTTCCCCCCTTTTCTTTTAACAATTTCTCAATTACACAGTTACAATATCCATATCTGTCCCAGCTCCCAGGCTGCCACAGCTCTCGGCTGTCCTATCTTCCACTGTCCCAGCTCTCCAGCTGCCACAGCTCTCGGCTGTCCGGGGGATTCCATACCTAATACATATATTCAGGCCCCTACATTTCCCCCCTTTTCTTTTAACAATTTCTCCATTACACAGTTACAATATCCATATCTGTCCCAGCTCTCAGGCTGCCACAGCTCTCAGCTGTCCTATCTTCATCTGTCCCAGCTCTCAGGCTGCCACAGCTCTCGGCTGTCCTATATTCCACTGTCCCAGCTCTCCGGCTGCCACAGCTCTCGGCTGTCCGGGGGATTCCATACCTAATACATATATTCAGGCCCCTACATTATTGTTGTTGTTATCTTATTGTATTTCATATTTCTGGAGTCCCATCTTAAAGTCCATACCTTCTTGCTGGTCCTATTATGCAGCTCCTCTCTGCAGCACAGTTCCTCATGGCTTCCATAGGGGCTCCTTCTGGGCTCTCGACCCAACCCCCTTTTATCCCAGAGGCCTTCATGAGCTACAGCTGCTACCCAACCAAGGATCCCACAGCTGTAGCTCATCCAGAGCAACAGGACCCACCTATCTAATACATAGGACTCTCACTACATATATATATATTCACAAGGACTCCTTTATAACAATACATATATTCAGGCCCCTACACTTTCACGGCTTTTCCCTTAGGAAGAACCCTAATACCCGGCTGATTTACCTTCCTAGGGTTACTGTTAGGCTTAGGCCTAGGACTTTTAAAACCAGGAAGCCCTGGGCTCCAGGCACACTGCAGCTGCGAAAGGCATCCCAAGGGGAGCGCAAAAGTGACGCAACTTGGCTGCCACCACTGATATTTCCATGAGACCATCCCGAAACATAGGTTGATTTTCCTTCCTAGGGTTAAGGTTTGAGTTACGCCTAGGGTAAGGGTCTATTAACCAGAAAGCCCTGAGTTCCAAGAACACAGCAGCTGCGAAGGACTAGCCAAGAAGAGCGCAAAAGTACCACAACATGCCTGCCTCCACAGCTTTTTCCTTGGGGACATGCCTAATTCCTGGCTGATTTGCCTTTCTCGTCTTAGGGTTGGGGTTCGGCCTAGGGCTAGGATTTTTAAAATCAGGAAGCCCTGAGTTCCAGGCACACTGGAGCTGTGAAAGGCATCCAAAAGGGAGTGCAAAAGTGCCACAACATGGCTGCTTTCACGGCTTTTTCCTTGGCAAGAAGCCTAACACCAGGCTGACATACTTTCCCAGGGTTACTGTTAGGCTTAGGCCTAGGGCTAGGATTTTTGAAACTAGGAAGCCCTGGGCTCCAGGCACACTGCAGCTGTTCAAGGCATCCCAAGGGGAGTACAAAAGTGCAACAACATGGCAGCTTTCACAGCTTTTTCCTTGGCACCATCCCTATACCTAGGCTGATTTATCTGCCTAGGGTTAGGGTTAGGGTTCAGCCTAGGGCTTGGATTTCTTTAACCAGGAGGCCCTGAGTTCCAGGCTTACTTCATCTGCCAAAGGCATCCCAGAGCGAGTGCAGAAGTGCCACAACATGGCTGCTTTCACGCCTTTTTCCTTGGCAAGAAGCCTAACATCAGGCTGGTTTACCTTCCCAGGGTTACTGTTAGGCTTAGGCCTAGGGCTAGGATTTTTAAAACTAGGAAGCCCTTGGCTCCAGGCACACTGCAGCTGTTCAAGGCGTCCCAAGGGGAGTACAAAAGTGCAACAACATGGCAGCTTTCACAGCTTTTTCCTTGGCACCATCCCTATACCTAGGCTGATTTATCTGCCTAGGGTTAGGGTTAGGGTTCAGCCTAGGGCTTGAATTTTTTTAACCAGGAAGCCCTGAGTTCCAGGCTTACTTCATCTGCCAAAGGCATCCCAAGGGAGTGCAGAAGTGCCACAACATGGCTGCTTTCACGGCTTTTTCCTTGGCAAGAAGCCTAACATCAGGCTGATTTACTTTCCCAGGGTTACTGTTAGGCTTAGGCCTAGGGCTAGGATTTTTGAAACTAGGAAGCCCTTAGCTCCAGGCACACTGCAGCTGTTCAAGGCATCCCAAGGGGAGTACAAAAGTGCAACAACATGGCAGCTTTCACAGCTTTTTCCTTGGCACCATCCCTATACCTAGGCTGATTTATCTGCCTAGGGTTAGGGTTAGGGTTCAGCCTAGGGCTTGGATTTCTTTAACCAGGAAGCCCTGAGTTCCAGGCTTACTTCATCTGCCAAAGGCATCCCAAAGGGAGTGCAGAAGTGCCACAACATGGCTGCTTTCACGCCTTTTTCCTTGGCAAGACGCCTAACACCAGGCTGACTTACCTTCCCAGGGTTACTGTTAGGCTTAGGCCTAGGGCTAGGATTTTTAAAACTAGGAAGCCCTTAGCTCCAGGCACACTGCAGCTGTTCAAGGCATCCCAAGGGGAGTACAAAAGTGCAACAACATGGCAGCTTTCACAGCTTTTTCCTTGGCACCATCCCTATACCTAGGCTGATTTATCTGCCTAGGGTTAGGGTTAGGGTTCAGCCTAGGGCTTGAATTTCTTTAACCAGGAAGCCCTGAGTTCCAGGCTTACTTCATCTGCCAAAGGCATCCCAAAGGGAGTGCAGAAGTGCCACAACATGGCTGCTTTCATGTTGTTGTTATCTTATTGTATTTCATATTTCTGGAGTCCCATCTTAAAGTCCATACCTTCTTGCTGGTCCTATTATGCAGCTCCTCTCTGCAGCACAGTTCCTCATGGCTTCCATAGGGGCTCCTCCTGGGCTCTCGACCCAACCCCCTTTTATCCCAGAGGCCTTCATGAGCTACAGCTGCTACCCAACCAAGGATCCCACAGCTGTAGCTCATCCAGAGCAACAGGACCCACCTATCTAATACATAGGACTCTCACTACATATATATATATTCACAAGGACTCCTTTATAACAATACATATATTCAGGCCCCTACATTTCCCCCCTTTTCTTTTAACAATTTCTCAATTACACAGTTACAATATCCATATCTGTCCCAGCTCCCAGGCTGCCACAGCTCTCGGCTGTCCTATCTTCCACTGTCCCAGCTCTCCAGCTGCCACAGCTCTCGGCTGTCCGGGGGATTCCATACCTAATACATATATTCAGGCCCCTACATTTCCCCCCTTTTCTTTTAACAATTTCTCCATTACACAGTTACAATATCCATATCTGTCCCAGCTCTCAGGCTGCCACAGCTCTCAGCTGTCCTATCTTCATCTGTCCCAGCTCTCAGGCTGCCACAGCTCTCGGCTGTCCTATATTCCACTGTCCCAGCTCTCCGGCTGCCACAGCTCTCGGCTGTCCGGGGGATTCCATACCTAATACATATATTCAGGCCCCTACATTATTGTTGTTGTTATCTTATTGTATTTCATATTTCTGGAGTCCCATCTTAAAGTCCATACCTTCTTGCTGGTCCTATTATGCAGCTCCTCTCTGCAGCACAGTTCCTCATGGCTTCCATAGGGGCTCCTTCTGGGCTCTCGACCCAACCCCCTTTTATCCCAGAGGCCTTCATGAGCTACAGCTGCTACCCAACCAAGGATCCCACAGCTGTAGCTCATCCAGAGCAACAGGACCCACCTATCTAATACATAGGACTCTCACTACATATATATATATTCACAAGGACTCCTTTATAACAATACATATATTCAGGCCCCTACACTTTCACGGCTTTTCCCTTAGGAAGAACCCTAATACCCGGCTGATTTACCTTCCTAGGGTTACTGTTAGGCTTAGGCCTAGGACTTTTAAAACCAGGAAGCCCTGGGCTCCAGGCACACTGCAGCTGCGAAAGGCATCCCAAGGGGAGCGCAAAAGTGACGCAACTTGGCTGCCACCACTGATATTTCCATGAGACCATCCCGAAACATAGGTTGATTTTCCTTCCTAGGGTTAAGGTTTGAGTTACGCCTAGGGTAAGGGTCTATTAACCAGAAAGCCCTGAGTTCCAAGAACACAGCAGCTGCGAAGGACTAGCCAAGAAGAGCGCAAAAGTACCACAACATGCCTGCCTCCACAGCTTTTTCCTTGGGGACATGCCTAATTCCTGGCTGATTTGCCTTTCTCGTCTTAGGGTTGGGGTTCGGCCTAGGGCTAGGATTTTTAAAATCAGGAAGCCCTGAGTTCCAGGCACACTGGAGCTGTGAAAGGCATCCAAAAGGGAGTGCAAAAGTGCCACAACATGGCTGCTTTCACGGCTTTTTCCTTGGCAAGAAGCCTAACACCAGGCTGACATACTTTCCCAGGGTTACTGTTAGGCTTAGGCCTAGGGCTAGGATTTTTGAAACTAGGAAGCCCTGGGCTCCAGGCACACTGCAGCTGTGAAAGGCATCCCAAGGGGAGTACAAAAGTGCAACAACATGGCAGCTTTCACAGCTTTTTCCTTGGCAAGAAGCCTAACACCAGGCTGATTTACTTTCCCAGGGTTACTGTTAGGCTTAGGCCTAGGGCTAGGATTTTTGAAACTAGGAAGCCCTTAGCTCCAGGCACACTGCAGCTGTTCAAGGCATCCCAAGGGGAGTACAAAAGTGCAACAACATGGCAGCTTTCACAGCTTTTTCCTTGGCACCATCCCTATACCTAGGCTGATTTATCTGCCTAGGGTTAGGGTTAGGGTTCAGCCTAGGGCTTGGATTTCTTTAACCAGGAAGCCCTGAGTTCCAGGCTTACTTCATCTGCCAAAGGCATCCCAAGGGAGTGCAGAAGTGCCACAACATGGCTGCTTTCACGGCTTTTTCCTTGGCAAGAAGCCTAACATCAGGCTGATTTACTTTCCCAGGGTTACTGTTAGGCTTAGGCCTAGGGCTAGGATTTTTGAAACTAGGAAGCCCTTAGCTCCAGGCACACTGCAGCTGTTCAAGGCATCCCAAGGGGAGTACAAAAGTGCAACAACATGGCAGCTTTCACAGCTTTTTCCTTGGCACCATCCCTATACCTAGGCTGATTTATCTGCCTAGGGTTAGGGTTAGGGTTCAGCCTAGGGCTTGGATTTCTTTAACCAGGAAGCCCTGAGTTCCAGGCTTACTTCATCTGCCAAAGGCATCCCAAAGGGAGTGCAGAAGTGCCACAACATGGCTGCTTTCACGCCTTTTTCCTTGGCAAGACGCCTAACACCAGGCTGACTTACCTTCCCAGGGTTACTGTTAGGCTTAGGCCTAGGGCTAGGATTTTTAAAACTAGGAAGCCCTTAGCTCCAGGCACACTGCAGCTGTTCAAGGCATCCCAAGGGGAGTACAAAAGTGCAACAACATGGCAGCTTTCACAGCTTTTTCCTTGGCACCATCCCTATACCTAGGCTGATTTATCTGCCTAGGGTTAGGGTTAGGGTTCAGCCTAGGGCTTGAATTTCTTTAACCAGGAAGCCCTGAGTTCCAGGCTTACTTCATCTGCCAAAGGCATCCCAAAGGGAGTGCAGAAGTGCCACAACATGGCTGCTTTCATGTTGTTGTTATCTTATTGTATTTCATATTTCTGGAGTCCCATCTTAAAGTCCATACCTTCTTGCTGGTCCTATTATGCAGCTCCTCTCTGCAGCACAGTTCCTCATGGCTTCCATAGGGGCTCCTCCTGGGCTCTCGACCCAACCCCCTTTTATCCCAGAGGCCTTCATGAGCTACAGCTGCTACCCAACCAAGGATCCCATAGCTGTAGCTCATCCAGAGCAACAGGACCCACCTATCTAATACATAGGACTCTCACTACATATATATATTCACAAGGACTCCTTTATAACAATACATATATTCAGGCCCCTACATTTCCCCCCTTTTCTTTTAACAATTTCTCAATTACACAGTTACAATATCCATATCTGTCCCAGCTCCCAGGCTGCCACAGCTCTCGGCTGTCCTATCTTCCACTGTCCCAGCTCTCCAGCTGCCACAGCTCTCGGCTGTCCGGGGGATTCCATACCTAATACATATATTCAGGCCCCTACATTTCCCCCCTTTTCTTTTAACAATTTCTCCATTACACAGTTACAATATCCATATCTGTCCCAGCTCTCAGGCTGCCACAGCTCTCAGCTGTCCTATCTTCATCTGTCCCAGCTCTCAGGCTGCCACAGCTCTCGGCTGTCCTATATTCCACTGTCCCAGCTCTCCGGCTGCCACAGCTCTCGGCTGTCCGGGGGATTCCATACCTAATACATATATTCAGGCCCCTACATTATTGTTGTTGTTATCTTATTGTATTTCATATTTCTGGAGTCCCATCTTAAAGTCCATACCTTCTTGCTGGTCCTATTATGCAGCTCCTCTCTGCAGCACAGTTCCTCATGGCTTCCATAGGGGCTCCTTCTGGGCTCTCGACCCAACCCCCTTTTATCCCAGAGGCCTTCATGAGCTACAGCTGCTACCCAACCAAGGATCCCACAGCTGTAGCTCATCCAGAGCAACAGGACCCACCTATCTAATACATAGGACTCTCACTACATATATATATATTCACAAGGACTCCTTTATAACAATACATATATTCAGGCCCCTACACTTTCACGGCTTTTCCCTTAGGAAGAACCCTAATACCCGGCTGATTTACCTTCCTAGGGTTACTGTTAGGCTTAGGCCTAGGACTTTTAAAACCAGGAAGCCCTGGGCTCCAGGCACACTGCAGCTGCGAAAGGCATCCCAAGGGGAGCGCAAAAGTGACGCAACTTGGCTGCCACCACTGATATTTCCATGAGACCATCCCGAAACATAGGTTGATTTTCCTTCCTAGGGTTAAGGTTTGAGTTACGCCTAGGGTAAGGGTCTATTAACCAGAAAGCCCTGAGTTCCAAGAACACAGCAGCTGCGAAGGACTAGCCAAGAAGAGCGCAAAAGTAGCACAACATGCCTGCCTCCACAGCTTTTTCCTTGGGGACATGCCTAATTCCTGGCTGATTTGCCTTTCTCGTCTTAGGGTTGGGGTTCGGCCTAGGGCTAGGATTTTTAAAATCAGGAAGCCCTGAGTTCCAGGCACACTGGAGCTGTGAAAGGCATCCAAAAGGGAGTGCAAAAGTGCCACAACATGGCTGCTTTCACGGCTTTTTCCTTGGCAAGAAGCCTAACACCAGGCTGACATACTTTCCCAGGGTTACTGTTAGGCTTAGGCCTAGGGCTAGGATTTTTGAAACTAGGAAGCCCTGGGCTCCAGGCACACTGCAGCTGTTCAAGGCATCCCAAGGGGAGTACAAAAGTGCAACAACATGGCAGCTTTCACAGCTTTTTCCTTGGCACCATCCCTATACCTAGGCTGATTTATCTGCCTAGGGTTAGGGTTAGGGTTCAGCCTAGGGCTTGGATTTCTTTAACCAGGAGGCCCTGAGTTCCAGGCTTACTTCATCTGCCAAAGGCATCCCAGAGCGAGTGCAGAAGTGCCACAACATGGCTGCTTTCACGCCTTTTTCCTTGGCAAGAAGCCTAACATCAGGCTGGTTTACCTTCCCAGGGTTACTGTTAGGCTTAGGCCTAGGGCTAGGATTTTTGAAACTAGGAAGCCCTTAGCTCCAGGCACACTGCAGCTGTTCAAGGCATCCCAAGGGGAGTACAAAAGTGCAACAACATGGCAGCTTTCACAGCTTTTTCCTTGGCACCATCCCTATACCTAGGCTGATTTATCTGCCTAGGGTTAGGGTTAGGGTTCAGCCTAGGGCTTGAATTTTTTTAACCAGGAAGCCCTGAGTTCCAGGCTTACTTCATCTGCCAAAGGCATCCCAAAGGGAGTGCAGAAGTGCCACAACATGGCTGCTTTCACGGCTTTTCCCTTAGGAAGAACCCTAATACCCGGCTGATTTACCTTCCTAGGGTTACTGTTAGGCTTAGGCCTAGGACTTTTAAAACCAGGAAGCCCTGGCCTCCAGGCACACTGCAGCTGCGAAAGGCATCCCAAGGGGAGCGCAAAAGTGACGCAACTTGGCTGCCACCACTGATATTTCCATGAGACCATCCCGAACCATAGGTTGATTTTCCTTCCTAGGGTTAAGGTTTGAGTTACGCCTAGGGTAAGGGTTCTATTAACCAGAAAGCCCTGAGTTCCAAGAACACAGCAGCTGCGAAGGACTAGCCAAGAAGAGCGCAAAAGTACCACAACATGCCTGCCTCCACAGCTTTTTCCTTGGGGACATGCCTAATTCCTGGCTGATTTGCCTTTCTCGTCATAGGGTTGGGGTTCGGCCTAGGGCTAGGATTGTTAAAAGCAGGAAGCCCTGAGTTCCAGGCACACTGGAGCTGTGAAAGGCATCCAAAAGGGAGTGCAAAAGTGCCACAACATGGCTGCTTTCACGGCTTTTTCCTTGGCAAGACGCCTAACACCAGGCTGATTTACCTTCCCAGGGTTACTGTTAGGCTTAGGCCTAGGGCTAGGATTTTTAAAACTAGGAAGCCCTTAGCTCCAGGCACACTGCAGCTGTTCAAGGCATCCCAAGGGGAGTACAAAAGTGCAACAACATGGCAGCTTTCACAGCTTTTTCCTTGGCACCATCCCTATACCTAGGCTGATTTATCTCCCTAGGGTTAGGGTTAGGGTTCAGCCTAGGGCTTGAATTTCTTTAACCAGGAAGCCCTGAGTTCCAGGCTTACTTCATCTGCCAAAGGCATCCCAAAGGGAGTGCAGAAGTGCCACAACATGGCTGCTTTCACGGCTTTTCCCTTAGGAAGAACCCTAATACCCGGCTGATTTACCTTCCTAGGGTTACTGTTAGGCTTAGGCCTAGGGCTAGGATTTTTGAAACTAGGAAGCCCTTAGCTCCAGGCACACTGCAGCTGTTCAAGGCATCCAAGGGGAGTACAAAAGTGCAACAACATGGCAGCTTTCACAGCTTTTTCCTTGGCACCATCCCTATACCTAGGCTGATTTATCTGCCTAGGGTTAGGGTTAGGGTTCAGCCTAGGGCTTGGATTTCTTTAACCAGGAAGCCCTGAGTTCCAGGCTTACTTCATCTGCCAAAGGCATCCCAAAGGGAGTGCAAAAGTGCCACAACATGGCTGCTTTCACGGCTTTTTCCTTGGCAAGAAGCCTAACATCAGGCTGATTTACCTTCCCAGGGTTACTGTTAGGCTTAGGCCTAGGGCTAGGATTTTTGAAACTAGGAAGCCCTTAGCTCCAGGCACACTGCAGCTGTTCAAGGCATCCCAAGGGGAGTACAAAAGTGCAACAACATGGCAGCTTTCACAGCTTTTTTCTTGGCACCATCCCTATACCTAGGCTGATTTATCTGCCTAGGGTTAGGGTTAGGGTTCAGCCTAGGGCTTGAATTTTTTTAACCAGGAAGCCCTGAGTTCCAGGCTTACTTCATCTGCCAAAGGCATCCCAAAGGGAGTGCAGAAGTGCCACAACATGGCTGCTTTCACGGCTTTTCCCTTAGGAAGAACCCTAATACCCGGCTGATTTACCTTCCTAGGGTTACTGTTAGGCTTAGGCCTAGGACTTTTAAAACCAGGAAGCCCTGGGCTCCAGGCACACTGCAGCTGCGAAAGGCATCCCAAGGGCAGCGCAAAAGTGACGCAACTTGGCTGCCACCACTGATATTTCCATGAGACCATCCCGAACCATAGGTTGATTTTCCTTCCTAGGGTTAAGGTTTGAGTTACGCCTAGGGTAAGGGTTCTATTAACCAGAAAGCCCTGAGTTCCAAGAACACAGCAGCTGCAAAGGACTAGCCAAGAAGAGCGCAAAAGTACCACAACATGCCTGCCTCCACAGCTTTTTCCTTGGGGACATGCCTAATTCCTGGCTGATTTGCCTTTCTCGTCATAGGGTTGCGGTTCGGCCTAGGGCTAGGATTTTTAAAATCAGGAAGCCCTGAGTTCCAGGCACACTGGAGCTGTGAAAGGCATCCAAAAGGGAGTGCAAAAGTGCCACAACATGGCTGCTTTCACGGCTTTTTCCTTGGCAAGAAGCCTAACACCAGGCTGATTTACTTTCCCAGGGTTACTGTTAGGCTTAGGCCTAGGGCTAGGATTTTTGAAACTAGGAAGCCCTTAGCTCCAGGCACACTGCAGCTGTTCAAGGCATCCCAAGGGGAGTACAAAAGTGCAACAACATGGCAGCTTTCACAGCTTTTTCCTTGGCAAGAAGCCTAACATCAGGCTGATTTACTTTCCCAGGGTTACTGTTAGGCTTAGGCCTAGGGCTAGGATTTTTAAAACTAGGAAGCCCTTAGCTCCAGGCACACTGCAGCTGTTCAAGGCATCCCAAGGGGAGTACAAAAGTGCAACAACATGGCAGCTTTCACAGCTTTTTCCTTGGCACCATCCCTATACCTAGGCTGATTTATCTGCCTAGGGTTAGGGTTAGGGTTCAGCCTAGGGCTTGGATTTCTTTAACCAGGAAGCCCTGAGTTCCAGGCTTACTTCATCTGCCAAAGGCATCCCAAAGGGAGTGCAGAAGTGCCACAACATGGCTGCTTTCACGGCTTTTTCCTTGGCAAGAAGCCTAACATCAGGCTGATTTACCTTCCCAGGGTTACTGTTAGGCTTAGGCCTAGGGCTAGGATTTTTGAAACTAGGAAGCCTTGGCTCCAGGCACACTGCAGCTGTTCAAGGCATCCCAAGGGGAGTACAAAAGTGCAACAACATGGCAGCTTTCACAGCTTTTTCCTTGGCACCATCCCTATACCTAGGCTGATTTATCTGCCTAGGGTTAGGGTTAGGGTTCAGCCTAGGGCTTGAATTTTTTTAACCAGGAAGCCCTGAGTTCCAGGCTTACTTCATCTGCCAAAGGCATCCCAAAGGGAGTGCAGAAGTGCCACAACATGGCTGCTTTCACGGCTTTTCCCTTAGGAAGAACCCTAATACCTGGCTGATTTACCTTCCTAGGGTTACTGTTAGGCTTAGGCCTAGGACTTTTAAAACCAGGAAGCCCTGGGCTCCAGGCACACTGCAGCTGCGAAAGGCATCCCAAGGGGAGCGCAAAAGTGACGCAACTTGGCTGCCACCACTGATATTTCCATGAGACCATCCCGAACCATAGGTTGATTTTCCTTCCTAGGGTTAAGGTTTGAGTTACGCCTAGGGTAAGGGTTCTATTAACCAGAAAGCCCTGAGTTCCAAGAACACAGCAGCTGCGAAGGACTAGCCAAGAAGAGCGCAAAAGTACCACAACATGCCTGCCTCCACAGCTTTTTCCTTGGGGACATGCCTAATTCCTGGCTGATTTGCCTTTCTCGTCATAGGGTTGGGGTTCGGCCTAGGGCTAGGATTGTTAAAAGCAGGAAGCCCTGAGTTCCAGGCACACTGGAGCTGTGAAAGGCATCCAAAAGGGAGTGCAAAAGTGCCACAACATGGCTGCTTTCACGGCTTTTTCCTTGGCAAGACGCCTAACACCAGGCTGATTTACCTTCCCAGGGTTACTGTTAGGCTTAGGCCTAGGGCTAGGATTTTTAAAACTAGGAAGCCCTTAGCTCCAGGCACACTGCAGCTGTTCAAGGCATCCCAAGGGGAGTACAAAAGTGCAACAACATGGCAGCTTTCACAGCTTTTTCCTTGGCACCATCCCTATACCTAGGCTGATTTATCTGCCTAGGGTTAGGGTTAGGCTTCAGCCTAGGGCTTGGATTTCTTTAACCAGGAAGCCCTGAGTTCCAGGCTTACTTCATCTGCCAAAGGCATCCCAAAGGGAGTGCAGAAGTGCCACAACATGGCTGCTTTCACGGCTTTTTCCTTGGCAAGAAGCCTAACATCAGGCTGATTTACTTTCCCAGGGTTACTGTTAGGCTTAGGCCTAGGGCTAGGATTTTTGAAACTAGGAAGCCCTTAGCTCCAGGCACACTGCAGCTGTTCAAGGCATCCAAGGGGAGTACAAAAGTGCAACAACATGGCAGCTTTCACAGCTTTTTCCTTGGCACCATCCCTATACCTGGGCTGATTTATCTGCCTAGGGTTAGGGTTAGGGTTCAGCCTAGGGCTTGGATTTCTTTAACCAGGAAGCCCTGAGTTCCAGGCTTACTTCATCTGCCAAAGGCATCCCAAAGGGAGTGCAAAAGTGCCACAACATGGCTGCTTTCACGGCTTTTTCCTTGGCAAGAAGCCTAACATCAGGCTGATTTACTTTCCTAGGGTTACTGTTAGGCTTAGGCCTAGGGCTAGGATTTTTGAAACTAGGAAGCCCTTAGCTCCAGGCACACTGCAGCTCTTCAAGGCATCCCAAGGGGAGTACAAAAGTGCAACAACATGGCAGCTTTCACAGCTTTTTTCTTGGCACCATCCCTATACCTAGGCTGATTTATCTGCCTAGGGTTAGGGTTCAGCCTAGGGCTTGAATTTTTTTAACCAGGAAGCCCTGAGTTCCAGGCTTACTTCATCTGCCAAAGGCATCCCAAAGGGAGTGCAGAAGTGCCACAACATGGCTGCTTTCACGGCTTTTCCCTTAGGAAGAACCCTAATACCCGGCTGATTTACCTTCCTAGGGTTACTGTTAGGCTTAGGCCTAGGACTTTTAAAACCAGGAAGCCCTGGGCTCCAGGCACACTGCAGCTGCAAAAGGCATCCCAAGGGGAGCGCAAAAGTGACGCAACTTGGCTGCCACCACTGATATTTCCATGAGACCATCCCGAACCATAGGTTGATTTTCCTTCCTAGGGTTAAGGTTTGAGTTACGCCTAGGGTAAGGGTTCTATTAACCAGAAAGCCCTGAGTTCCAAGAACACAGCAGCTGCGAAGGACTAGCCAAGAAGAGCGCAAAAGTACCACAACATGCCTGCCTCCACAGCTTTTTCCTTGGGGACATGCCTAATTCCTGGCTGATTTGCCTTTCTCGTCTTAGGGTTGCGGTTCGGCCTAGGGCTAGGATTTTTAAAAGCAGGAAGCCCTGAGTTCCAGGCACACTGGAGCTGTGAAAGGCATCCAAAAGGGAGTGCAAAAGTGCCACAACATGGCTGCTTTCACGGCTTTTTCCTTGGCAAGACGCCTAACACCAGGCTGACTTACCTTCCCAGGGTTACTGTTAGGCTTAGGCCTAGGGCTAGGATTTTTAAAACTAGGAAGCCCTGGGCTCCAGGCACACTGCAGCTGTTCAAGGCATCCCAAGGGGAGTACAAAAGTGCAACAACATGGCAGCTTTCACAGCTTTTTCCTTGGCACCATCCCTATACCTAGGCTGATTTATCTGCCTAGGGTTAGGGTTAGGGTTCAGCCTAGGGCTTGGATTTCTTTAACCAGGAAGCCCTGAGTTCCAGGCTTACTTCATCTGCCAAAGGCATCCCAAAGGGAGTGCAGAAGTGCCACAACATGGCTGCTTTCACGGCTTTTCCCTTAGGAAGAACCCTAATACCCGGCTGATTTACCTTCCTAGGGTTACTGTTAGGCTTAGGCCTAGGACTTTTAAAACCAGGAAGCCCTGGGCTCCAGGCACACTGCAGCTGCAAAAGGCATCCCAAGGGGAGCGCAAAAGTGACGCAACTTGGCTGCCACCACTGATATTTCCATGAGACCATCCCGAACCATAGGCTGATTTTCCTTCCTAGGGTTAAGGTTTGAGTTACGCCTAGGGTAAGGGTTCTATTAACCAGAAAGCCCTGAGTTCCAAGAACACAGCAGCTGCGAAGGACTAGCCAAGAAGAGCGCAAAAGTACCACAACATGCCTGCCTCCACAGCTTTTTCCTTGGGGACATGCCTAATTCCTGGCTGATTTGCCTTTCTCGTCTTAGGGTTGGGGTTCGGCCTAGGGCTAGGATTTTTAAAAGCAGGAAGCCCTGAGTTCCAGGCACACTGGAGCTGTGAAAGGCATCCAAAAGGGAGTGCAAAAGTGCCACAACATGGCTGCTTTCACGGCTTTTTCCTTGGCAAGAAGCCTAACATCAGGCTGATTTACTTTCCCAGGGTTACTGTTAGGCTTAGGCCTAGGGCTAGGATTTTTGAAACTAGGAAGCCCTTAGCTCCAGGCACACTGCAGCTGTTCAAGGCATCCCAAGGGGAGTACAAAAGTGCAACAACATGGCAGCTTTCACAGCTTTTTCCTTGGCACCATCCCTATACCTAGGCTGATTTATCTGCCTAAGGTTAGGGTTAGGGTTCAGCCTAGGGCTTGGATTTCTTTAACCAGGAAGCCCTGAGTTCCAGGCTTACTTCATCTGCCAAAGGCATCCCAAAGGGAGTGCAGAAGTGCCACAACATGGCTGCTTTCACGCCTTTTTCCTTGGCAAGACGCCTAACACCAGGCTGACTTACCTTCCCAGGGTTACTGTTAGGCTTAGGCCTAGGGCTAGGATTTTTAAAACTAGGAAGCCCTTAGCTCCAGGCACACTGCAGCTGTTCAAGGCATCCCAAGGGGAGTACAAAAGTGCAACAACATGGCAGCTTTCACAGCTTTTTCCTTGGCACCATCCCTATACCTAGGCTGATTTATCTGCCTAGGGTTAGGGTTAGGGTTCAGCCTAGGGCTTGAATTTCTTTAACCAGGAAGCCCTGAGTTCCAGGCTTACTTCATCTGCCAAAGGCATCCCAAAGGGAGTGCAGAAGTGCCACAACATGGCTGCTTTCATGTTGTTGTTATCTTATTGTATTTCATATTTCTGGAGTCCCATCTTAAAGTCCATACCTTCTTGCTGGTCCTATTATGCAGCTCCTCTCTGCAGCACAGTTCCTCATGGCTTCCATAGGGGCTCCTCCTGGGCTCTCGACCCAACCCCCTTTTATCCCAGAGGCCTTCATGAGCTACAGCTGCTACCCAACCAAGGATCCCACAGCTGTAGCTCATCCAGAGCAACAGGACCCACCTATCTAATACATAGGACTCTCACTACATATATATATTCACAAGGACTCCTTTATAACAATACATATATTCAGGCCCCTACATTTCCCCCCTTTTCTTTTAACAATTTCTCAATTACACAGTTACAATATCCATATCTGTCCCAGCTCCCAGGCTGCCACAGCTCTCGGCTGTCCTATCTTCCACTGTCCCAGCTCTCCAGCTGCCACAGCTCTCGGCTGTCCGGGGGATTCCATACCTAATACATATATTCAGGCCCCTACATTTCCCCCCTTTTCTTTTAACAATTTCTCCATTACACAGTTACAATATCCATATCTGTCCCAGCTCTCAGGCTGCCACAGCTCTCAGCTGTCCTATCTTCATCTGTCCCAGCTCTCAGGCTGCCACAGCTCTCGGCTGTCCTATATTCCACTGTCCCAGCTCTCCGGCTGCCACAGCTCTCGGCTGTCCGGGGGATTCCATACCTAATACATATATTCAGGCCCCTACATTATTGTTGTTGTTATCTTATTGTATTTCATATTTCTGGAGTCCCATCTTAAAGTCCATACCTTCTTGCTGGTCCTATTATGCAGCTCCTCTCTGCAGCACAGTTCCTCATGGCTTCCATAGGGGCTCCTTCTGGGCTCTCGACCCAACCCCCTTTTATCCCAGAGGCCTTCATGAGCTACAGCTGCTACCCAACCAAGGATCCCACAGCTGTAGCTCATCCAGAGCAACAGGACCCACCTATCTAATACATAGGACTCTCACTACATATATATATATTCACAAGGACTCCTTTATAACAATACATATATTCAGGCCCCTACATTTCCCCCCTTTTCTTTTAACAATTTCTCAATTACACAGTTACAATATCCATATCTGTCCCAGCTCCCAGGCTGCCACAGCTCTCGGCTGTCCTATCTTCCACTGTCCCAGCTCTCCGGCTGCCACAGCTCTCAGCTGTCCGGGGGATTCCATACCTAATACATATATTCAGGCCCCTACATTTCCCCCCTTTTCTTTTAACAATTTCTCAATTACACAGTTACAATATCCATATCTGTCCCAGCTCTCAGGCTGCCACAGCTCTCAGCTGTCCTATCTTCCACTGTCCCAGCTCTCCGGCTGCCACAGCTCTCGGCTGTCCAGGGGAGTCCATACCTTCTCCTTGGCTGCATGTTCTTTATCACGTCGCGGTCACCAATTGTTGTTGTTATCTTATTGTATTTCATATTTCTGGAGTCCCATCTTAAAGTCCATACCTTCTTGCTGGTCCTATTATGCAGCTCCTCTCTGCAGCACAGTTCCTCATGGCTTCCATAGGGGCTCCTTCTGGGCTCTCGACCCAACCCCCTTTTATCCCAGAGGCCTTCATGAGCTACAGCTGCTACCCAACCAAGGATCCCACAGCTGTAGCTCATCCAGAGCAACAGGACCCACCTATCTAATACATAGGACTCTCACTACATATATATATATTCACAAGGACTCCTTTATAACAATACATATATTCAGGCCCCTACACTTTCACGGCTTTTCCCTTAGGAAGAACCCTAATACCCGGCTGATTTACCTTCCTAGGGTTACTGTTAGGCTTAGGCCTAGGACTTTAAAACCAGGAAGCCCTGGGCTCCAGGCACACTGCAGCTGCGAAAGGCATCCCAAGGGGAGCGCAAAAGTGACGCAACTTGGCTGCCACCACTGATATTTCCATGAGACCATCCCGAAACATAGGTTGATTTTCCTTCCTAGGGTTAAGGTTTGAGTTACGCCTAGGGTAAGGGTCTATTAACCAGAAAGCCCTGAGTTCCAAGAACACAGCAGCTGCGAAGGACTAGCCAAGAAGAGCGCAAAAGTAGCACAACATGCCTGCCTCCACAGCTTTTTCCTTGGGGACATGCCTAATTCCTGGCTGATTTGCCTTTCTCGTCTTAGGGTTGGGGTTCGGCCTAGGGCTAGGATTTTTAAAATCAGGAAGCCCTGAGTTCCAGGCACACTGGAGCTGTGAAAGGCATCCAAAAGGGAGTGCAAAAGTGCCACAACATGGCTGCTTTCACGCTTTTTCCTTGGCAAGAAGCCTAACACCAGGCTGACATACTTTCCCAGGGTTACTGTTAGGCTTAGGCCTAGGGCTAGGATTTTTGAAACTAGGAAGCCCTGGGCTCCAGGCACACTGCAGCTGTTCAAGGCATCCCAAGGGGAGTACAAAAGTGCAACAACATGGCAGCTTTCACAGCTTTTTCCTTGGCACCATCCCTATACCTAGGCTGATTTATCTGCCTAGGGTTAGGGTTAGGGTTCAGCCTAGGGCTTGGATTTCTTTAACCAGGAGGCCCTGAGTTCCAGGCTTACTTCATCTGCCAAAGGCATCCCAGAGCGAGTGCAGAAGTGCCACAACATGGCTGCTTTCACGCCTTTTTCCTTGGCAAGAAGCCTAACATCAGGCTGGTTTACCTTCCCAGGGTTACTGTTAGGCTTAGGCCTAGGGCTAGGATTTTTGAAACTAGGAAGCCCTTAGCTCCAGGCACACTGCAGCTCTTCAAGGCATCCCAAGGGGAGTACAAAAGTGCAACAACATGGCAGCTTTCACAGCTTTTTCCTTGGCACCATCCCTATACCTAGGCTGATTTATCTGCCTAGGGTTAGGGTTAGGGTTCAGCCTAGGGCTTGAATTTCTTTAACCAGGAAGCCCTGAGTTCCAGGCTTACTTCATCTGCCAAAGGCATCCCAAAGGGAGTGCAGAAGTGCCACAACATGGCTGCTTTCATGTTGTTGTTATCTTATTGTATTTCATATTTCTGGAGTCCCATCTTAAAGTCCATACCTTCTTGCTGGTCCTATTATGCAGCTCCTCTCTGCAGCACAGTTCCTCATGGCTTCCATAGGGGCTCCTCCTGGGCTCTCGACCCAACCCCCTTTTATCCCAGAGGCCTTCATGAGCTACAGCTGCTACCCAACCAAGGATCCCACAGCTGTAGCTCATCCAGAGCAACAGGACCCACCTATCTAATACATAGGACTCTCACTACATATATATATTCACAAGGACTCCTTTATAACAATACATATATTCAGGCCCCTACATTTCCCCCCTTTTCTTTTAACAATTTCTCAATTACACAGTTACAATATCCATATCTGTCCCAGCTCCCAGGCTGCCACAGCTCTCGGCTGTCCTATCTTCCACTGTCCCAGCTCTCCAGCTGCCACAGCTCTCGGCTGTCCGGGGGATTCCATACCTAATACATATATTCAGGCCCCTACATTTCCCCCCTTTTCTTTTAACAATTTCTCCATTACACAGTTACAATATCCATATCTGTCCCAGCTCTCAGGCTGCCACAGCTCTCAGCTGTCCTATCTTCATCTGTCCCAGCTCTCAGGCTGCCACAGCTCTCGGCTGTCCTATATTCCACTGTCCCAGCTCTCCGGCTGCCACAGCTCTCGGCTGTCCGGGGATTCCATACCTAATACATATATTCAGGCCCCTACATTATTGTTGTTGTTATCTTATTGTATTTCATATTTCTGGAGTCCCATCTTAAAGTCCATACCTTCTTGCTGGTCCTATTATGCAGCTCCTCTCTGCAGCACAGTTCCTCATGGCTTCCATAGGGGCTCCTTCTGGGCTCTCGA